>NC_080735.1:16846416-17178916 GCF_019097595.1 Hemibagrus wyckioides | reverse complement strand
ATGCTGTAGATGTTTACACCACTCCTCACTCCTGTGTGTGTGTGTGTGTGTATATGTGTGTGTGTGTGTGTGTATGTGTGTGTGTATTTGTGTGTGTGTGTCCCATGCTGTACATGTTTACACCACTCCTCCCTTTTTCTTTTAACATCTCTTTAATGCAAAAAAAGACATTTTCATTAAAAAATAGTTTTAAAATTGATTACATTTTTAAATTTTTAAAACAAATTGTAATGGTCAAGACAAAAATTACAAAAATGTAATGAGAAAATTATATTAAAAAAATCCCATCTTCCTTATTGTCCATTTCTTGTTATATTTGCAGCCGTCTCCCTTTACACAGTAACTCTGTCTCTGAATGAGCTGTTGCTATGGAAACCGTGCTGCCACAGCGATGCTGAAGGAGAAACTTCCGTGGAACTTTCGCAGCGTTCTCTCTGATCAATGAAAGATGGTAAAGATTGAGACAGAAGGTGTGATGTGTAGAGTAACGTTCCACACCAGACTGGATCCACGCTCTGAAACAGCTACTGTTTCCTATCTGATGTGTTTATGGGGAAAAAAGGTCATCATCAAGATAATCAGATCATTCTAAAATCTAATCCTAAAGTCAGGGGGAGAGACTGCTGATCGAGGGAGAGAGAGAGAGGGTCATACAAACAGAACAACCTCAGAGAGAGAGGGGGGGGTCATACAAACAGAACAACCTCAGAGAGAGGGGGGGTCATACAAACAGAACAACCTCAGAGAGAGGGTCATACAAACAGAACAACCTCAGAGAGAGGGGGTCATACAAACAGAACAACCTCAGAGAGAGAGGGGGTCATACAAACAGAACAACCTCAGAGAGAGGGGGTCATACAAACAGAACAACCTCAGAGAGAGAGGGGGTCATACAAACAGAACAACCTCAGAGAGAGAGGGGGTCATACAAACAGAACAACCTCAGAGAGAGAGAGGGGGTCATACAAACAGAACAACCTCAGAGAGAGAGGGGGGGGTCATACAAACAGAACAACCTCAGAGGGAGGGGGGGTCATACAAACAGTACAACCTCAGAGAGAGAGGGGGGGGGCATACAAACGGAACAACCCCAGAGAGAGAGGGGGGTCATACAAAC
Source organism: Hemibagrus wyckioides (assembly GCF_019097595.1). NCBI lineage: Eukaryota > Metazoa > Chordata > Actinopteri > Siluriformes > Bagridae > Hemibagrus > Hemibagrus wyckioides. The sequence goes on along the minus strand of NC_080735.1, from coordinate 17,177,799 downwards.
AGAACAACCTCAGAGAGAGAGAGGGGGAGGAGTCATACAAACAGAACAACCTCAGAGAGAGGGGGTCATACAAACAGAACAACCTCAGAGAGAGGGGGTCATACAAACAGAACAACCTCAGAGAGAGAGGGGGTCATACAAACAGAACAACCTCAGAGAGAGAGGGGGTACATACAAACAGAACAACCTCAGAGAGAGAGAGGGGGGGGTCATACAAACAGAACAACCTCAGAGAGAGGGGGTCATACAAACAGAACAACCTCAGAGAGAGAGAGGGGGGTCATACAAACAGAACAACCTCAGAGAGAGAGAGGGGTCATACAAACAGAACAACCTCAGAGAGAGAGGGGGGTCATACAAACAGAACAACCTCAGAGAGAGAGAGGGGTCATACAAACAGAACAACCTCAGAGAGAGAGGGAGGGGGTCATACAAACAGAACAACCTCAGAGAGAGAGGGGGGTCATACAAACAGAACAACCTCAGAGAGAGGGGGTCATACAAACAGAACAACCTCAGAGAGAGAGGGGGTCATACAAACAGAACAACCTCAGAGAGAGGGGGTCATACAAACAGAACAACCTCCAGAGAGAGAGGGGGTCATACAAACAGAACAACCTCAGAGAGAGGGGGTCATACAAACAGAACAACCTCAGAGAGAGAGGGGGTCATACAAACAGAACAACCTCAGAGAGAGGGGGGGTCATACAAACAGAACAACCTCAGAGAGAGAGGGGGAGGAGTCATACAAACAGAACAACCTCAGAGAGAGAGGGGGAGGAGTCATACAAACAGAACAACCTCAGAGAGAGGGGGGGTCATACAAACAGAACAACCTCAGAGAGAGGGGGGGGGGTCATACAAACAGAACAACCTCAGAGAGAGAGGGAGGGGGTCATACAAACAGAACAACCTCGAGAGGGGGTCATACAAACAGAACAACCTCGTGGGGGGGGTCATACAAACAGAACAACCTCAGAGAGAGAGAGAGAGAGAGAGAGAGAGAGAGAGAAAGAAAGAAAGAAAGAAAGAAAGAAAGAAAGAAAGAAAGAAAGAAAGAAAGGGAGAGGGGGAGAGGGGGAGAAAGAAAGAAAGAAAGAAAGAAAGAAAGAAAGAAAGAAAGAAAGAAAGAAAGAAAGAAAGAAAGAAAGAAAGGGGAGATGGAGTGACAGAGAGAAACAGAGAGAAACAAAGAGGAGAGTGGGAGAGAGAGGGAGAAGAAGAAAGAGTAAGAGAGAGAGAGAAAGAAAGAAAGAAAGAAAGAAAGAAAGAAAGAGAAAGAAAGAAAGAAAGAAAGAAAGAAAGAAAGAAAGAAAGAAAGAAAGAAAGAAAGAAAGAAAGAAAGGGGGAGATGGAGTGACAGAGAGAAACAGAGAGAAACAAAGAGGAGAGTGGGAGAGAGAGGGAGAAGAAGAAAGAGTAAGAGAGAGAGAGAAAGAAAGAAAGAAAGAAAGAAAGAAAGAAAGAAAGAAAGAAAGAAAGAAAGAAAGAAAAAGAAAGAAAAAAAGAAAGAAAAAAAGAAAGAAAAAGAAAGAAAGAAAGAAAGAAAGAAAGAAAGAGGACGGAGAGTGGGAAAGGGGGAGATGGAGTGACAGAGAGAAACAGAGAGAAACAAAGAGGAGAGTGGGAGAGAGAGGGAGGAAAAGAAAGAGTGTGAGAGAGAGAGAGGGGGGGGGGGGGGGAGATGGAGAGAGAGAGGGAGAAAGAGAGGGAGAGAGAGGGAGGGAGAGAGAGGGAGGGAGAGAGAGAGAGAGAGAGAGAGAGAGAGAGAGAGAGAGAGGGAGGAGAAGTGCCACTTTTATTTTCAGGAAGGAAACACATCTGTGGAACAGTAACCAGTAACAGACGAAAAAGCGGAATCCGTGTCGGGAACTGTTAAAGATAGACGCCCAGCGTTCCTCAAACACACACACACACACACACACAAACACACACACACACACACACAAACACACACACAAACACACACACACACACACCCTTTTGTGCCACTTCCCCACAGTTTCCATCGACACGCTCTGAAATAAAGTGGTGTGTTTGAGAGTAAATAAATGTTTACACACAAAGCCCGGGGGCAGAAGAAAGGAGTGCAGGTCCTGCGTCTCCACAGCTGGATTAAAGTCACAGCTGGACCGAGCGTGTTTACATCACAACACGAAACCCTCAGAGAAACCCGCTGTCCCGCTACACAATACGACAAACATCTCTAACATCCCCATCCTTCAGGAACTTTCCGTCATTCACCATGGAATGGTTGTATATGCTTTATTACATATTTATTAACACAACTGTCATCACTAGATTATTACCATCATGCTCTGTTCTGATTGGTCAGGAGGTTCTGATGTAAGGTCTTATACTTTAGCGCATCTTTAGGGACTTCCTGTTTTAGCGTCTCTGGAAGGAGTGTCCAGTGTTAGCGCTTTGTAACAGCCGGCTGCACAGTTTGTTGGTCAGGGAGTGAGTATGTGTAGCTGCTTTAACATAGGTGATCAGAAGATGCTTTAAAAGTGACTAGAAATGGATAAAAAGCTCAATTTTGTTAGACTTGGCAACAACAGACTTAGGGATAAATAGCTTAATAAATTAACTTTAAACTTTATCATTTTTTCTATGTTCCAATACTTCTGAGTACTAGAGCATCGGTCGGCCATCACTGCTCCAGAGTCTCTGAGGTTAGGAACACAGATGAGACGTAAAGTTAAGTTCTACCACAAACATTAGCATGGCATCAGGGACTAGTAGGAACAAGGAACAAGGCTACGACATGAACAGGAGCATGACGATGACGCTCAGCAGGGATGTGGTAGCTTAGTGGTTAAGGTGTTGGACTAATGATCAGAAGGTTGTGAGTTTGAATCCCATGTTCACCAAGCTGCCACTACTGGAGCCTTAAGCAAGGCCTTTAACCCTCAACATGTGAGGACAAGGTCATGTGACTTAAGGGTTGATTAAGTTGAGTGCTGGGTTCAGTATTCCAACCTTGAGCATTATGGAACATCTACTAGAGAAAAAACTTGTATGATACTAGACTTATTTTACTCCTGTTCTTTATACCAGTGATATTTATATTAGCTGTAATGTTACATTTTATACACAAGTACAAGTGACAAATATCTTAAACAGGGTGAAATACACTATAGTATAACCCAAAAGTTTTGGGACGTCTGCCTTTACATGCACGTAAATGTAATATAGAGTTGCCCCGCCCTTTTGCATTACAACAGCTTCAAGGGAAGGCTTTCCACAAGGTTTAGGAGTGTGTTTATGGGAATTCTTGACCATTCCTCTAGAAGCGCATTTGTGAGGTCAGGTACTGATGTTGGACGAGAAGGTCTGGTTCGCAGTCTCCACTCTAATTCATCCCAAAGGTGTTCTATGGGGTTGAGGTCAGGACTCTGTGCAGGCCAGTCAAGTTCCTCCACACCAAACTCACTCATCCATGTCTTTATGGACCTTGCTTTGGTCACTGGTGTGCAGTCATGTTGGAACAGGAAGGGGTCATCCCCAAACTGTTCCCACAAAGAGCATGAAATTGTCCAAAATTGGTATGAACCTGAAGCATTAAGAGTTCCTTTTACAGGAACTAAGAGGCTGAAAAGCAACACCTGAATTCAATGATTTGGAGGGGTGTCCCAATACTTATGACACTATAGGGTTTATATATAATATTTCGTATTTAAAGATTACAGTCAACCACACTGCTATTAGATCATTTCGGGCTTGAGGTTTTCTTTCTGCTTCATCGTAAACATGGACGCTAAATAAAACTAAAAGCTACGACGTTTTCACTCGACGTGATGTCACTGAAAGACGCTGATGTCCAGTTATGATGCGGTGTCACTCGTACCGGGATCGGAATACAAAAACTACGCAGAGTTTTACGAAGCGATGACTTCAGTACGACTTCTGAGGCGTAAGCGTTACATAAAAAAATCACACGTTACGTAGCAACAAAAAAAGAAAGGCTTCTGCAAAAATCCACAAATGTTTCCTTCAACGTTTAGTCGGTTTCACTTCTACATACTGACCTTAATAGTAGTAGTAGTAGTAGTAAATTTATCACAGTTTAACTTTATTATGATTTTCTGAAACCTTTTCGAAATGGATTTTTTCTGAAAATCTCGGTTCATCGAGGAACGGGTTTGAAAGTAACACAGTTGTTGGGTTTTTTGTTATTTCTTCAGGCAGGGACTCAGCAAAAACACAAAATGTGGTTTGTTAACCATAGTTTCCTTTTGCGCCAGAGGAAAAAAAAAAAAACCCTACGTGCTTCTACGTTTCGTATAAACAACCTTAAAAAAAAAAAAAGAAGGAAAATAAAAAGGATGTTTTCATGGTCTGCGTGTGTAATCGTATGTGTCGGTTTCTGCTGCTGCTGTTGTTGTTGTTACTGCTACACTTACATCATCTAACACAATTAGCCTCTTAAATGGCTCTTATCTGATGCCCCGCAGTTACAGTCTAGTCACTCTTTATGGCCACGGCACTGATAACGGCTTAGAAAGAGAAAGAAAAAAGAGAGAGAGACATGAAGATGTGAACTGGACTGAAAATAGCTTTAACCTAGCGTGAAAACCCGACAGGCGATAAGATAAACACGCCCTGGTGCTGTGCTGGAAGTCACCCGGACCAGACAGGTGTAGTTATGGCTGGATGTCTCATACACTGTCTGGACCGGTCCGGCGGTCAGAGCGACTTCCAGTTGAACAAGAAAATAAAAAACCAAACAAACACACGGTGACACACACAGACAGCGGTGTTTAACACACTTTGAACAGCTGGGATAATGAATAAGATTTGACCTGAGGCCAGATTCTCTGCTTCCTCCCGCACACACAGCTCTGTCTATCACACGTTCTTCACGTGTGAACATTTTCAGCGTGGCACTTTTTTTTTTTTTCACATGTGGTGCCTTCGCTTTTATTTTCGTTTCATGTCATTTTCCGCATGTGATTTTAGTCACGCGATTTTAGTCAATACTTTTAAAGTATTGAGACACCTAGAGGGCATTTAGTCATGTTTTCTCACAAGAACGATCGTCCTCGAGGGCATTCCACACGTGGGGTCATCCTAGAGGGCACTTCATAATGTTTTCTCATATGTAAGAGCACCTAGAGGGCATTTAATCATGTTATCTCACATGTAGGAACATCTAAAGGGGACTTTTTTTTACATTTATGTGCATCCTAGTGGGCACTTCATGATGTTTTCTTACACATGAGGTCATCCTAGAGGGCACTTCATAATGTTGTCTCATATGTAAGGGCACCAAGAGGGCACTTTCTGATGTTCTCCCACACATTGGAGCAACAAGGGGTTTTGAAAGTTTTCTCACACCTCGGAACACCTGGAGGGCATTTGATCATGTTATCTCATATGTAGGATCATTTTTAGTGTTTTCTCACACATAGGACCACCTAAAGGTCCCTTTTTGAGGTTTCCTCACACAGAGGAACATTTAGAGGCCATTTAATCATGTTTTCTTACTTGTAGGCTCATCCTTGTGGGCACTTTCTGCTGTTTTCCGAAATGTAGAAGACCTACACTGCACATCATGATGTTTTCGCACATGTAGAAGCACCTGACAGGCCTGTTTTGAAGTTTTTGGGCCACCTAGAGTGTACAGCATCAGATATTTTCCACTGAAAGGGCACCGTAAAGGGCATGTTATCATGCTTCCATGCATGTAGAGGAGCCTATAGGGCACTTCTCAAGAAATTTTTATCACGTTTTGTCCACTATTCTAAGGACACCCTAGATAGCATAGATGACACATATCTACAGTACATGCACCCTATAGGGCACTTTCAGTGTTTTTTCTTAAACAATGGGACCATTGGGGGGAGTCCTGTTTTGGCTAGTGTTGAAATTTAATGCTATATGGCTATTCAATCTGTCAGAGATCTCAGACAGGAAGAAAAAAAAATCACGGGGGCAGAAAATAAAGATATAACAGAGGTTGTTTTGTGTGTATGTGTGTGAACGCATTCAAACCACAACAGGTACGCAATGAATGACTGTCTGTGTGTGTATATGTGTGTGTGTGTGTGTGTGTGTGTATGACACTCAGTTGTAACCTCTAATTAGAGAGAAAATATGTGCACTATTTTACTGGGTGGACTGATGTGTGTGTCAGAACAGACAAAAGCCCATTTCAGGATAACAGTCTCAGATACCCGGCCTACGCACACACACACACACACACACATACTATGTCTCTGTCTGGTTCTCCGTGATTGTGTGTCTTTCTGCCATCTTTGCTGAAAACCCACCTAATAACCTCACCATATGATTGAAGAACGAGAGAGATAGAGACATGCATGTGTCTTCTGAGTTCTTCCCTACTCCCTTATTGCGAAAACGTCCTGACTGTGTCCTGACGTTGCTGTTCCCTCCTGCACTGCCGATCAGAACTACACCCAAGATTTGAAATCCTGCTTGTGGTTTGAGAGTTGTTTCAGTGCCACCCATGTGGCCATAAAGGAGAAGAGAGACACTGCACAAAGAGGAACCGTGCACACCAAGAGTTTCTGAGGTTTCCTGTATCTGAGGAATGCGAGGACACTGGCGGTGTTTCACCGAGCTGTTCCTAGATCATCTCGATCTGATCCATTCGTGATATCTAGATCCTAGGTCCATCTAAAGTCTAATCCGATTTATTTGAATATCCACAAACATGCATGTGGAAAAGCTGTTTCTAGATCAGATTTCAACACTCTGATCTAGGATCCAGGACAAGTGTGTGAATTTGGAGGAGATGGATCCCGGATCAGACTTAATCTTACTGTTATATTCTGACATCAACGTATCAACTCGTCCGCTTTGTTGAGCTCGAGCTGTTCCTAGATCAGCGCACGCTATTATGTTATGTATAATAACTTGGAGTCAGACGAACTGTTTTCCAGAATATTAGGCCGGATGTGTGTCACCAATAAGCAGCCTGGTGTCTGATCTAGTCTGATCTCAAATCTGGTATAAGATATCATTTCTCTGAAGACAGAGCGAACTCAATCTCATCTGATAGCAGAGTAATCAGGCAAAGTGTCTCAGGCTAATCAGAGCATGAGGGTCTGGTGCTCATTACATAACAGGAAAGCAACCTTCCTGATTTACGACTTTAATCACGTCTAAAACCTGATGTGTCGATTGGGCCGAGGGGAAACTCAAACGTCTACACTTCACACACCAGAAATCCCTGCACGTCAGCTCCACAGCGCCCCCCTACGACGAACAGCGTGATATTACTGCCACAGCGTCATTTCTCAGACGTCTTTCCCAACCTTTCTCCTAAATGCAACAATATTCTGTTTACCCGAGACAACAGTGAATTCTTTTGTGTTCTGGCATTTGCTCTGATGGTTCCCCATTTCACCGTGTGTTGTCAAAATGACAGTCAGATCTAAACATCGAACACTCATCTCAGACGGCTGGCTTTGACTCATCACTTGATAGTTGTCCATTCATTTCTGGTTACAGCGTTGCAATACATTCAGGCAAATTTACTGACTGTTGCGCGTTGTTATTGCATCTTTAATGCACACTTAAGATATCTGTGCAGATATGAATGCTTGCTTGTGTGTTTGTGTGTGTTTGTGTATGTGTGTTTGTGTGTGTTTGTGTATTTGTGTGTTTGTGAAAAGAGGTTGGGGGTTTGGGGTTATGGTTTTGTATCTTATTGACAGTTTGGAATTTGAGGCGACATTTGGCTGTTTGTAGTATTTATTTATTATTTTATTTATTTATTTATTAATTTTTTAATTTCCTTTTTTTCACATTTGCAAAATATGCAGTATTTATTTATTTATTTATTTATTTATTTATTTATCTACTTACTTACATATTTAATAAATGTATTTATTTTTTAATTTATTTTTATTTTTCACATTTGCGAAATCTGCACCATTTATTTATTTATTTATTTATTTATTTATTTATTTATTTATCTACTTACTTACATATTTAATAAATGTATTTATTTTTTAATTTATTTTTATTTTTCACATTTGCGAAATCTGCACCATTTATTTATTTATTTATTTATTTATTTATTTTTTATTTCATTGTCAACTGTCGTCACATGGACAGCACGACACACATGCGCATACATGCATGTGTGTGTGTTTGTGTGTGTGTGTGTGTATGTGTGTGTGTGTGTGTGTCAGTAACAAGCAATGAATATTAACATAAAACACCGGTCGTTGCCCTTTGAACCAAATGAGTAAAGTTCCAAGAAATTAGTGTGTTGACTTGTTTCCCCCCTTTTATAAAAATACTCTCTCTCACTCTCTCTCTCTCTCTCTCACACACACACACACACACACACACTCACACACATACAAGAGCGTACATAACCCTGTGGTTTGTGGTCTTCTTTATATAAGCCTACATTGACCTTCTGTGGAAATGGGAGTTTGGTTCAAGAGCGCTTGAACGTCCAATAAAAAATAACCCCGCGTTCGCTGATAGGAAGGAAACACAGTTCTGAAGAAAATCCTGCTTCAACTTTATCACACCATCAGGCACTTTCTCTCAATCTGTCTCTCTTTCTCTCTCCGTTTTGCTCAGAACATGTGAGCCTCTACTGTGAGAAACATCAAACCCAAACTGAATATTTAGCATCGATATTTGGCTTTTGACTAGTAATGAGAGGAAATGGTACATGAATCAGCCTTTGTGGGTTACGGTGGAGACTTTAATTTACTTTAAAAACTCCTTCGGATGTTCTTTGAATGCCCCGTTCCCTTCCTCCCAAAAACATTTGCTTTTCCACAGCTCATGTGTGCTGAAACATCACTCACGCTCGTACAACATGTTCTGACTCGGTAATTTCCATTTGTGGAAAAAAAAAAAAAAGAAAGAAAAGAGACGTCTTGTAGCAAAACTAGCTAACGTTTGCAAAGAACCTCTCCACGGACATGTTAGAAAGCTAGCTGACTTACACAAGACGAGCTAAGCCGGCAAGCTAGTTAACATAGCAAATGAGTCTTTGCACGCGCTAGGCTAAACGAGCGAGAGCGCTAATATTTACACAGAAGTTACACAGGGATTTGAGTATGAAGAGCTCTTGAGTGAGTGAGGTGTTTTTCTACAACTACAGAGGAAGGAAGAAGAAAAGGAAGAAATCCAAAAGGAAGAATTATTCTGTAAACTACACATGTTAATTCATCCATCATTTTCTATACCCGCTTTATTCCTAATTAGGGTCACGGGGATCTGCTGGAGCCTATCCCAGCATACATTGGGCGAAAGGCAGGGGTACACCCTGGACAGGTCACCAGTCCATCACAGGGTCACATATAGACAGACAACCACACACACTCCTATGGGCAATTTAGAATTAGCAATTAACCTAATGTACATGTTTTTGGACTGTGGGAGGAAACTGGAGTAAACCTGCACGGAAAGACCCCTGTTCGAACCCAGGACCTTTTTGCTGCGAGGCAACAGTGCTAACCACTAAGCCACTATGCTGCCCTCATGCTAATTCAGTCTGGTTTAAACTCTGGCCTTTTCTCCCAGTCAAGAACAAAACAAATACTGTCAATAAATATCCTAATCTATCAAAAATGTCTGCGAAGAAAACGGGAAAGTTTTCTCGTAGCAAGCTAGCAAGTGTACAGGGAAAATGTAGCCGAGGGCAGAACTTTAGCTAAAACACTTTTTCCAGAGCTTTACTGAATATCAGTCTCTCTTCCTTGCTGCAAAATCACCTCAAACTCTTGCCCTTTTACTCCATAACACAAATGACTGTGTAATTTATAATCATAACTCAATGTACTCTTGTTAAAGATCACACTTTTCCAATAAGCCTTGAATCATCAGCCTTGACTAGCTCAAATGACTCATTAGCCCTGGCTAAACTTGTTAAAGGCAGCAAGCTAGCTAACGACCATTAGCCGTAATGAGTATTTTGTGTAATGCTAGGCAGTGCAGACTAATAACATAGCGTGTTGTAGGTTTATAAAAAATAATATACGAGTTATAAAGCACTTATTTTTTTGCTGAACAGAATTCATCAATCTAGCAGCACAAAACTTGTAATGGGCTTAGCAAACAAACGGGCTAGCTAGCATAGTTACGATCACTCCACCTGCACGTGAACCTCTCTCACTATAACCTATTAATGATTATATTCTAACGCCGATTTTTCTTTTTTTATTACATGGATTTATTTATGTATTAATTGAAAATGAAGTTGTTTTCATTTCACTGCACTCTGTATACGGGATAGAACTGTGCACGTGACAGATACAAGTCCATATGCAGCTAATTTAAATAACGACGGGTTCAGACTCATGTTTTTGTGGAAAGGTTTAAACGCATTTGTCCTTATATATATTTTTTGTTTTTGCTTACGAATGGTTATAAAGTTGTAACAATGGGATTAACCAGCTATCTAGATCTCTCTGGTTTCACCTCCTACACATTAAGCAGCATTTTATTGCACAGCTGCAATGAAACTCTTCTTGTTTCTCTGGAAACTTTACACATTTTTCCAACTGCGTTCATGCATGAAACATAGTGTGTGTGTGTGTATGCATGTGTCCATAGGTATGCTTTAGATCAATGCTTTCATCCGAGACCCTATAGACTGCATTACTACACTTGACACAAATCCTTATCTTATCATCTCATCATCTCGTCGACTGCATGAGAACGAGACTTCTGCGTAGGAGGATTCTTCCAGTATCTGACACCGCATTGACCGGCGATGCAACTCCACCTCAGTGATGTTTATCCGATGCTATAAAAGGAGCTTTCTAGGTATTGTTGTTTTTTGTTACTGGTTCTCACGTCTGTGTCTAGACACATCTTGTCCGCTGTCAGCAGACTTTAATCATCTTCACACCGCGCACAATTATACGACTAGCAGTACCACGGCTTTGGACATGAATTCTGGATCCCGATTGGGTCGAAATCTGTTGATTTATTTTCTATCAACACTGCATCTGCAGATCAAAGGTTTACAGTGATAATGCACAACGCTCTAATGTGGTATTGTTTCTACAGTATGGGTTGTGTTTAGTGTTCTTTCCGTGCAACACGTCAGAAATAAAATGCCGGACAGGAGAACGCTGAGGACCGGAACCACAGTGCAGGACAGAAGAACCACACTGGGATGATGAGAACGCTGGTGTTGCTTTGTCTCCCCCTGCTGGTGACCTGTGGGAAGTGCTAAGATTCGAATAAGCTTAACGAATTAAACGAATTTATTTATTTATTTATTTATTTATTTATCCATCCATCCACTGGAGGCTCATGTGGTTAAGGCTCTTGGTTGTTGAACAGAAGGTCAGGGTTCAAGCTGCCACTGTCAGGCAATTCAACAAGGCCCTTAACCCTCTCTGCTCCAGGGGTGTTGTATCTTAAGCTGCCCCTTCTGACCCCAACTTCCTCAAGTGGGATATGCCACAAAAGGTGCTGTATTGTATAATAAAGGCTTCATATTCTACACAGGGTCACAGGAAACCTGCACATGCACAAGGCATGTGGACATCCTAAATGGAGTGCACAGTGCACAATAACACACCTGTTCACACATACTGACAATTTAGAGATGCCTATCATCCAACAGGTAGTGTTTTTTATTCCTGTGTCTGCACTGTGTGTGGAGTTTGCATGTTCTTCCCATGCTTGGAGGGCTTCCTCCATGTTCTCCAGTTTCCTCCCCAGTCCAAATGCATGCGATGTAGGTTGACTGGAATCTCTAAATTGCTATTGTGTAATTGTGCCATGTCCACTGGGATAGACTCCATGTTGCCTGTAGGATAAGTGCTAAAGACAATGGATGGATAGATATCTAATTGACCCTAGAGCATGAGAACTAAAAATCTGCCCCCTTATGGTTGTAATGAAAATATAAAAGCTTAAAAAGGCAAAAATGCTGAAATAAACAGAGGTTTGTGGAAATATTTGAATTCCATTCTATAGGGGCAGTGGTGGCTCAAGTGGTTCAGGGTCTGGGTTGTTGATCAGAAGGTCAGGGTTCAAGCCCCAACATCCAGGGCAATTAAGTAAGGCCCTTAAACTTCTCTTGGTATCATAGCTGCCCCTGTGCTCAGACCCCAACTTCCTCAGCTGGTATATGTGTAGTAAAGTGTGCTGTAACGTATGTGTGGTGATAATAAATAAATAAATAAATAAATAAATAAATAAATAAATAAATAAATAAATAAATAAATAAATAAATAAATAATCAGAACAAACAGGTGCTGTAAGGAAAGAGGCTCAGTTCTTCTCACTTTATAATAGATGATGTGGTCGCTGTGGTGATGTGCAGACTTGCCCTCCTGGGAAAGGAAGTAGACCATAAAAAGTGAGACAGTGATGCCATGGATGTTTCGAACCTTTATCACCTTTGATGTATTTATAACCGCAGTGCAGGTGTGCAGGATGGAGAAGTCCCACACTAAACACAGAGTGTGTGAAAGTTACCTGTGGGAACTCAGTGTGTTTACAGACACATCAAGCGCTGCTCTAAACATATTACAGCTTCACAGCTTTATTACAGGAAAGTCACTGCTTTCTTTCTCATCACCTCTGTGCTTTTCAGGGAGAAAGTGTTTACACCTGTGTGGTCATACATAATATATCTAAACAAAAATAAGATTATAAAAACATCAGATGAAGATATTTCATTTAATATGGATGTGTGGGAACTGTGTTTATTTAAAGTTTGGCATTTTTGCTTTTCCTTCAACAGTGCTTTTGTTAACTTATTTTGGATATGTATTATTATTATTATTATTATTATTATTATTATTATTATTATTATTATTATTATTATGAGAATATGTATTATTATTATCATCATCATTATTGTTGTTGTTGTTGTTCCATATGCTTAATTAAATAAATACATACAAATAATCACATTAACAATTCAGAAGCCCTTATTATATAAAATTAAATAAACAATAAACTCAGAAAATCTCATAAAATAATATTTAAAGTGATATTAATTTGCACTGCTGTCTTTTTATGCATCATTTTTTTTTACTTTTATAGTTTGTCATAATACCATCTTTTACTTTGTAGTACTTACAATTTTTTATTACTGTTGTCATTATTATTATTTTTCTTCTTCTTCTTCTTCTTCTTCTTCTTCTTCTTATTATTAGTAGTAGTAGTAGTAGTAGTAGTAGTAGTATTTGAAATAACAATCTAGTAAATACAAATAAATTTGAAAATGAAGAAATATAAAAATATAAAAACAAAAAACCTCTAAATGAACTATAATTGATATTATTTTAAACCACCAAAATTGATTGATTGATTTATTTATTTATTTTATTTTTTTATTTTTTTTCATTTTTTACATTTTCCAATTAACATCGAAATAGCAAACAACATTCTGTAGAATAACATTACTACTTTTTTGGTCATTTTTTTTAGTGTTTTCATTTATTTTAGTTGTATGGGTTTTTTTTTTACCAGATGAACAGATATGACACATTAGACACATAAGAGGAACCGAGGACAATGTGGTGAGGTTTTATTTTTCGGTTCTCACGGCTCTCTGAGCTCCTCAGCGCCTCGTCACCACCTCTCAAACTCACCTGCTGTAAAACACAAAGCTGTAGTGTGTTAACTTTCCCTCACCTTACACTCCTGAGATGATGGGAATTACTGCACCAATTAGAGCACTTAAAAGGCGCACAAGCTGCCTGAGCACCTTTATAAGCGCGAGCTGCGCGCGTTCACATCACACTTCAGACAGCAAGGTGACCATACACTACCTTGAACCGCAAAACCTGGGGATTTTTTTTATCCTTTAAATTTTTTATTCAGTGTTTTATTTTTCTAAATCCATCGTGTTGTTTTTTATTCGTCTCCTGAGAAAGATGCGCGCTCTTGGTTTGATCACGTTCGTGGCTCTGGCTGCTTCCCTTTGCGCGCACCCGCGGCACGTCACCAAGGACCTTCCCAAGCGCGCGGCGGCGGTTTCAGATCTCGAGTTCTCCGGTAACGGAGCGGACGAACCGGTCAGGGGATCAGTGCGCGTGGTTAAAGCGAGTCCGCCCTTTCTGCGTCACTCTCCGGGTCTGCTCGGGAAAACCCCCACGCTGAAGCGGACCCCGTTTCCAGCCTTCCTGACGCTGGGTCGCCCCGGGCCTTCTGTGCACGCGCGCGCACCTGCAGCGTCACTCCCGCACCTGAGCGCCAGCCACACCGGCGCCGACGCCAGGAAGAGGCAAGGTCTGGAGATGTGGCAGAGGGTGATGCAGAAAAGCGAGCCGAGTAAAGAGGTCCTGTCACTGCCGTTTAACTCCAAAGACGCGGAAAAGCAGAGCTGTGCGGCGCTGCCTTTCACACAGGTAACATCCATCCTCACACAGTACCCCTGGTATGGTCTGTTCATCACTCTGTTATTCACGGCACGGAATCTGATTGGTTCAGAGAGCTTACTTGCATATTGCAGACTTTTCAGTATTGCAAATGTCAATATTTATACCACAGAATTGCCATGTGCGCGTGCTGTAGGCTTATTTAATTATTATTTATTTAAGGTGTACACGTTCTGTGCAGAGCCCTACAACAAATGTTTGTTTTTATTCCCATATATATTTAGGAATAATTCTCTTTAGAATAATTAAGGACATTATTAAAAGAAAAAAAGAGCTGTTTTGTGGTCGAAAAACTGTAGATCTGCCTCTAAATGTCTTTTTATTTAGTTGACGTCAGGGCTACTGATTATTTGGAAATCCCGTACAGAATAATCACGTGATTGTGTTTATATGTAGTGCACGTCTTTATAATTTTACATGTTTTTTTTTTATTTATTTATTTACTTTATTTATTTTTTCCTTTTTTACATTTTCCTTGCATTTAAATCACTGATCAATTATTTTTATATATACCGGGTTGTTAACATTACGTCACACACGTTTACTTGTATTCTCGTGAAATTTCAGGGCATTAAATGTTGTGAGATGTGAGCCGACACGTGGTTTTCACGTGTGAAATGTACAAAGTCGAGTCATTTTTACGTTTTATTTTTGATGTATGCATTGTTTAGGCTTTCTGTGTGTATTAAATTCTTCTTCTTCTTCTACTTATTATTATTATTATTATTATTATTATTATTATTATTATTATCATTATTATTAAATTTATTGACCTAAACCTTTTGTGTGTCCGCAGCGGATAACCGAGGAGGGATGCGAGTCCATAACCGTTCTCAATAAGCTGTGTTTCGGTCAGTGCAGCTCCATGTTCGTGCCGCCTAACGGAGGGTCCAGCATGCACCGCGGTGGCCCGTCTTGCTCGCGCTGTGGGCCGTCCAGAGCGCGAACCGTGCACGTGCCCATGCGCTGCGGGTCGCAGGTCCGAGAAAAGCGCGTGATGCTGGTAGAGGAGTGCAAGTGCGAAACCGGGAGGGAGGAAGAGAAATCTGATAACCTGGCCACGCATTTATAACCAGCACTATGCGTGTGTGTGTGTGTGTGTGTGTGTGAGAGAGATGACAAGAGCGCTTACTTACGTTCTTACTTGATGACGTGAGAACCACAGCAGGTTCTTTTAATCAGTTTTGTTAGTTTGATTTTCCAAACTGAAACTTTATCCAAACAACCGCTTGATTATTCCAGCGGAATATTTGACTCTAACATGTCATGGCATGTTTTCACCGAGTGATGTCGCTGTTGCACGACGATTCTGTACCTGACACAATAACTGTTTTGAAGTTATAAAGCCAGATTTTGTTTACTCTGATGTCTGTTGTGTTCTTCTTGAATGTGGTCAAGTTAGAAAAATTTAATAAGCATAAATTTATTAAACTGGACATGTTTTTAGTTCCTGGGCTGCAAACACACCGCAAACCCCATGACTATTTATTTGAATGTTAACAGATGTCACTAACACTAACGGTCTTCATAATTATGACTGAAACTGAGTCATTATAACAGAACACACGGACTGAATGTTGTTAGGTTCCATCTGACTATTCAATGGGTTTTAAATATTGATATTTAAAATATTTTTAAACTGTAATGCTATAACAATTTCAGTGTAACGCTATAACAATTTCACTGTAACGCTATAACAATTTCACTGTAACTCTATAACAATTTCACTGTAACTCTGTAACAATTTCACTGTAACTCTGTAACAATTTCACTGTAACACTATAACAAATTTATTGTAGCACTATCACAATTTCAATGTAACACTATTACAAACAATTTAAATGTAATGCTATAACAATTTCAATAACGTTATAACAATTTAGTGTTACGCTATAACACTTTTAAAGTAACGCTATAACAATTTTAATGTAACACTATAACAATTTTAATGTAACGCTATAACAATTTTAATGTAACGCTATAACAATTTTAATGTAATGCTATAACAATTTCAATTTAATGCTATAACCTAACATACATCCTACAGCCTTTTCCCAGGCTTATTAGAGTATATAGAGAGTCTTATTGTCATCCTAGTCAAACAGCATTACGAGATAATCACTCAGTTTAACTGCTTGAATATGTAATTCATAATATATCGTTAGTTGTGACACGTTTGTTGGGATGGAACATATAGCCTATTTTACATTTGGCTCTCAATCAGTAAGCAACTGTCTATTAGCATCCAGTACTTCATTAACCACCTTAAATGCAACTCAAGACACACACACACACACGTTTGTCTTGTTATCCTTGTAAGGACCATCCATTAAAGCTCATTAATGCTGATTATTCTCCACCTCACAATAATTTCACCACCACGAACCAAAATAAATTTTTTTATGGCTTTATTATTGTTTATATGAAGAAGTTTGTCATCCATAATGTAAAACTCTTTCCTGTCATTGTAGAGATTCTCACCAAGACATAAAAACAAGCCCCTACACACACACACACACCCCTCCTAAATGTGCCCTCTAAGTGTGTAAAGTGTAAGGGGGAGTAAACATGGTTGTTTGTTCTCCTCCCTCGTCGTGGCCTATCTGTTCTACATAATCGCTCTTTTCAGGCCTGTGGGAATGCCTGGCCTCCTATAGGCCCAGCTGCCCTCCAGCCTTCTGAAGAAGAAAGAAGAAGACTATTATTCATAGCTTTTTTTTCTGGCACCTGGAGCGGGGGAAAAAGTTTTTTTTTACTCATCCTATACGAAATGCCCTCGAGGGGGTAAAAACAAGGGCTCGCTTTACATCGCCTTGGCAACCGCTCAAGATCAACCACCGCTCGAGCGGCCATTTGCATGGCGGAGGCAATCAAAATGGCGCCGTTAGCGCTAAGCACTAATAACAAACACACAAACCCGCCCCAAAACCTGCTCTACAGCTCATTATATTATATTATATTATATTATATTATATTATATTATATTATATTATATTATATTATATTATATTATATTATATTATATTATATTATATTATATGTCTGAACAATTAGTCACCTGACAAACAATTACTGTCACTGTTAGCAACGTTTGTTTACATTACATTTATCCGTCAATTACTTTACTTATTATGACAGTTGTTTGTTTATAGCAGACTTATGGTGTCAGTGTTAAAATGTCTAAAAATTAAAGTTATAAATATATAAGCAGAGCTCAACAAATTGGCAATAAACCTCGATTCTGGTCATGTTTTTTTTGTTTGTTTGTTTGTTTGTTTGTTTAACGGAGGATATGGTTATGGTCACGGACAAATGTCAACATTTTAGGTTATTTTATTTATAAGATTTTATATTTTATAAAGTGTAATTATTAATTGGTTTAATATTTAATATTCTACTGTAGCTTTAGTGTACACTATGTTAATAATATTCCTGAAAAAAAAATAGTTTTAAGTTTTGTTTTTTGTAGAGTAGAGCTTATCGAAACTATAGCTAGCATTTTTATATGATAATTCAGCATTCAGTCATGTGTGTGTGTGTGTGTGTGTGTGTGTGTGACATATTAAGTAGACATTTTTCTACACATTAAATGCATGTGAATCTGCTTGGATGCGGCCGCGCAATTAAAAGAAGAAGAAGAAAAAAAAAACAAAAACAGCGCGCTCATTAAAGGATTCCCATGACGTGAGCGCGCTTTGGTGGGATCCACTCAGGCCGAGGCGCGCTCCCGTGCCAGAAAAGAAAAGACGAACAAGAAGAAGAAAGAAAAAAAAAGAAAAGAAAAGCCGCTAAGTGAAGCTCGTTAACGCTTAAAACGGGTGCAGATGACACCGGCGCTGCGCTGATGTGCGCGTGAGGCTGAGCAGGCGCGGAATAACGGGCTAATTGCGCTGGGAGCGCAAAGCGGAGCGAAGCGCCATTAAAACCGCGTTAGGCGCGAGTGGCCCAGTGAGCTGGTTTGGAACAGGAAGCCACAGAAACGTCTGCACCATGAGCCCGACTCCCGAGGAGGAGATTTAAGTTTAAGAAGCGCCTATATGGCATGGCAAAGTGCTGCATAGGAGAAAAAAAATTCAGACAATGTTGAAACAAAATCAGTAGGAAAGTAGGATCCTGAGGTTTTGTCATTTATTTTAGACTGACCACAGTCAAGTCTGTGAAGCCAGGACTGACAGTTCATTCAGTTCCTCATATTGTGTGCTTCCTTTAAAAAAAAACTATAAAATCCCTAAACACATCACCCCCCCTTGAGAACGCTCCACTTGGACCTTTCGCATATTGAATCTGTTTAACTACATGGCACCACGCTGAACTCTTTGAACTGTGGGCTCGGTCCTGAAGCTGGTCCAGTTTGGACAGCGAGACGGTTAGATCTGGCTCCGTAATGCGCACGGGTGGAGCTCTGCCCGCTCGCCTCGGGGTCTTCAGCCCGAAATGCCAAGGTAGGGTTAAGGGGCGCCCAGGAGCAGGTGGGTGAAGCTGGCACACGCTGGCCGCAGGGAGAGACCGCCGCGGGGCATCGCCAGCTTGCAGTGCATCATGGGATGGACACAATGGAGGCTTTAGGATGCAGAGAAGAGACTGCTAATGAGCTTGGTTGGAGTTTTCTCTTTCTTTCGTACACAATGCGCGTAAGTATGTTTCTGGCTAATCAGCTAGCGCAGAGCATAAACTACACCCACCCGGCTAATTTGCGGTTCCTGGAATTTAGAAGCGCTGGAGAACCGCCCGCGAGCGAGGAGCGATGATTTCTCATCCGTGAGCTACCTTAGGGAGAACGCACGTGCACCTAAACACATAGATTCCTGCGAGTGCCTGTGAATCATGCCTTTTGGCGACTCTAATTGCTCTAATTAAGTTGATTAAGACATGGCACTAACGAGAGAGCGCCCTGGGAAGACACGGTGCATGCTGGGCTTTCATCTGTCTCTCCTGCTGCGTGACTCCCGCCCACCACCCTGTTACCATCACCTTGTTTGCCCCACATGCCTGCGAAGTGCCAAGGTGGACTGGCACGGCGACTCTTGGCTCATCGGATCGCGGCGGGGCTTACAGAGGAAAGGTGACGTGACCGGTTGAGGAGATCGGAATGGGGGAAACGTTACACACGTGAGAAATGGAGGGACAAAGGAGAAGGATAGAGAGATGGAGAGACATCAGGAGCAGACTTCAGAGTCGAACAGAACACTTGTGTGATATATTTGCAGATTTCAGTGAAGGACAAACATGAATGTGTGACAGTCCTTATTACCTGCCCCGGTCAGGGTCCTAGTGGTGATGGTGTACTGGTTTGTTTATGCTTCCAGAAGTAGAGCCAGGTGGAGTGATGGAGTGATGAGAGGTTAGGGATCTGTATTGACAGTGTTGAGTTTTTCCTCAGTTCGTTATTTAATTTAAAAAAAAAAAATCAGTTTTGGCCACACCCCCATCAGATTTATGTGGAGTATAAGGTATATAAGAATATTTGAAGCGACAATCAGATAGAGATACAGACGTGTTATGTTCCCAATGTACAGACAACTTATTTACCGTTGCTTTTTAGCATAAGTCTATTTTCTTTGCTAACAGTGTGCATCCAAAACCTTGTGAAATGCAGGATGGTTTGTGATGAGGCGCGGAGAAAGAACGAGGAAAGAGAGGCAAACGGTGCTTATTGCTTGTACCTACAGAAACCGAGAAGAAGAGATCGAAAAATAAAAAGTTTCAGGACTATTTTCTTTTTTATTTACATTTCTAATGATTTGCCCATTTGGCGTTGTGAATAAAAAATGAAAACCATGACACAGTTTCCGTAACATCTCTACGAATCTGCACAGGAAGTGCCGACGGGGTCTGCGTTATTTCTGAGACGCCGTGCACACACGAGCGCCCACCACCAGATATCACTCCCACTCCGAGCTGGGATTTTTAATGCACCTAATGTGGGTGACCGAAGCTCGATAGTAGACCCTGGAGTGGAGAGTCGGAGCTTTATATGACGGCCCACACGGTGTTACAGCCAAATCTGTTGAACAAATAACTTTAAGTCTAGAGGAAGTGGGAGTTTTGCGTTTGCGAGTTGGAACTGGAGATGTTGGTAGGAATTTCGAAAAACAGAAAATCGGGAGGAGTGGAATAAAAAATAAAAAAAAACAGAAAGAATTTTAATTAAACTGAGGGAAAAGGGAGGATTCTGGCCGGGTTCTCTTCGTGTCGCTGGTTCTCTTAGCCAGACCAAACTCCTCAGCCTGCCAGCTCGTCACTGCCTACATGAAGATAAATGACATAATTAGAGCTCCTCTGTCATCAATTAAACTTGCTGGACTTGTGTTGTGTACGAGTGTTTGATGAAGAGGCAGGCAACAGCACAGTCACAATTCACGCCGAATCCAGATTGGCCCGTCCACTACAACTGGCAGCGAATGGGGCATCTGAAATGCCAGTGCGCTTGGACTTTCTTTAGTCCTCCATTTTCTGATTAGAGGTTGCGACAGGGCAGTGAATGTGCTCCTGATGGCTGTATACACTAAGCACTATCCACTACACACACACACACACACACACACACACATGAGTCATGGAAGGCGAGGTGAGGCTGAGGTTTAGGGAGTGCAGGTGGTGGTAGTAAGCTGGCATGGGCTTTGCCCACTCTCCCCACATGATGCCAGCATGCAGACATACACACACTCTTACACACACACACACACATATGCGAACACACACATGATGCCAATACCATCTGTCATTACTGAGAACATCTGCAGCCCAAGGTGCCCTTGTCACCCACGGTTAAAGTAACAAGTCGGTTAAAGAGGTGGAGATGAATATTTATATATATATTGATTTTTCCTATATGACTCTCAAGCAGTCTACACTGAGCGCTTAAATCAAAACCAGAGAAACATTTACCTTCCACAGGGATGGAGCAAGCAGATAAAAATCTGCACAGAGTTTACAGAGACACGGTTCATCACAGTGAAAAAGAACACACACAAAAAACAAGACCAAAGAGAAGAAGAGAAAAAAGAGAGAGAGACAGAAGAGGCCAGGTCTGAATACGATATATGATATATTTTAATACTTGATGTGCATTGTTGTATTCTATCAGTTTGGTGTGCAAACTTTTGCACTCAACTGTGTGTGTGTGTGTTTATTATGGAAGGGAATTTAAAATATAAATATGTGACAAATATATTGATACTGTACAATTATTTATGTGAGAACATTCAGTATTCTATCTATCTATCTATCTATCTATCTATCTATCTATCTATCTATCTATCTATCTATCTGTCTGTCTGTCTGTCTGTCTGTCTGTCTGTCTGTCTGTCTGTCTCTATCTATCTATCTATCTATCTATCTATCTATCTATCTATCTATCTATCTATCTGTCTGTCTGTCTGTCTGTCTGTCTGTCTGTCCTATATATGATAATGGCTGATGACACACACACACACACACACACAGTGACAGAGTGAAAGTGTTTTAACATTAAAAGTCAGAAGTTTATTAACAGATTCTGGAAGAGAGAACATCCTCAAGTGATTCATTTCCCAAAGTCACTGGAGAAAGTGTAACATGTCCACTGTGCATACGCAGGAAGGCTTGTCTTTAAAATCAGGACTCAAGTCCTCGTATAACTTGGTCTGTGTGTGTGTGTGTGTGTGTGTGTGTGCTTTATGATTCTGAAACAATATCCAGGAAGTAAGTGCAGCGTGGATGTCGTTAGAATTATTTACCATAGCACTAAGTTTCCAAAAGTTCTTCATCAAAGTGGTTCTGAGGCTGTAGAGGGTGTAAGATATGCACACACACACACACACACACACACACACACACTCAATCAGTGCAGCGTCTCGCCTCGTCTGCCCCGGGGAGGCTCGGTGGCATTCAGGTTGCGCCAAACGGCCTCTGGCAGCTTCAAAATGTAGCACCTGCAAGACAGAAGACTTTCTTTGTCTTTCCCTTATTAAAACACGGAGTAAAGCTGGTGCTGATTCACACACTCCCACAACAATGACTGAAAAAACAAAAAAAAACCCAGCACCACCGAGGCAGAGGCAGAGGCAGGCGCCAGACGCTGTGAGACGCCTCCTATTTTTCCTAAAGTGTTATATTGGTCGTTTTAACGCTACTCTGTAAGTTATTGGAGTCATGTGTTGCTGTATTCCCCGTGTAACATGTGTGTGTGTGTGTTTGTGTGTGTGTGTGTGTCTCTGTCTGTGTGTGTGTGTGTGTGTGTGTAAAGCAGATGGTATCACAGTCCTGTTGTGCCATGATATGAAATCTGTTCAGCACTGTCCTCCATCTGTGTCGCGTAAACCCTGAACCCATGGACTGGAGCCTGATGCTGACCTCAGCTTGACCTTTCATCTCCCTGAACTCTAGACCCACACACGCTCCATTATTACTGTTATTATTATTATTATTTTATTTAATCGTTCCGCTCCCATATAACCAACTGAAGTAATAGAATATTTACTGGACATTTCTGTCAATAACAAAAAAAGATATATTTAATATGTTTGGTCACGATGAAGGATCAGAGCTTTTAAAAAGTAGGGAAAATAGTAAGAAAAAAATTAAAAAGAAAGAGGATTTGAAAAATGAGACATCGTTCAGAGGTAAAGCAAAAGTTTATTTATTTATTTATTTATTTATTCATTTATTTATTCATTTATTTATCTATTTATTCATTTGTTTATCTATCTATCTATCTATCTATCTATCTATCTATCTATCTATCTATCTATCTATCTATCTATTGCTTGATTCACTTATTCATTCATTTATTCATTTATTTATTTATTCATTTATCTATCTATCTATCTATCTATCTATCTATCTATCTATCTATCTATCTATCTATCTATCTATCTATCTATCCATCCATGCATCCATCCATGCATCCATCCATCCATTTATTTATTTATTTATTTATTTATTTATTTATTTATTTATTTATTTATTTATCTATTTATTCATTTGTTTATTATCTATCTATCTATCTATCTATCTATCCATCCATCCATCCATCCATCCATCCATCCATCCATCCATGCATCCGTCCATTTATTTATTTATTTATTTATTTATTTATTTATTTATTTATTTATTTATTTATTTATTCATTTATTTATTTATCTATTTATTTATCTATTTATTCATTTGTTTATTATCTATCTATCTATCTATCTATCTATCTATCTATCTATCTATCTATCTATTGCTTGATTCACTTATTTATTTATTTATTTATTTATTTATTTATTTATTTATTTATTTATTTATTCATTTATCTATCTATCTATCCATCCATCCATCCATCCATCCATTTATTTATTTATTTATATATAAGAACATCAAGCACTGGAGGTATCTACAGCACGTGATATGACACTTCTGTTCAGATTCCCGACAAAACCAATCCCACCGTAGTGGCTTTTAGAAACCACATTTTCCTTTTAATTTCTTTTAATCTTGCTTTAAAATGTGAGCCAAAAAAATGTCTCGAATATAACCAACCATATCTAATGTCTTTATGGGCCACAGTTTCGATCTATATTAGGATTTGACCTAACAACAAACATTAGTAAACAATATGGATGCCTCCATGTTCATTTTCTGTTAGCAACAATGAGCCAACTGTGATGGTAAAAAAAACTGAAGTAAAGACTTGTATCCTCGCGTTTCCCAGTAGGAATTACGAGTTGAGTCTTTAGGTTTTTCGGAAAGCGGCGACTTTTACTGGAGTGGAGCATGAAGATAGCGTGAGGTGGCCAGTGATAGTGGTCAGACACTCAACAGAAGATTAAATCAAATCTCTCTGATTTTACAGGAAGTAAATTCTATTCTGAGCAAAATATAGCTCACACTATATGGACGAAAGTAAGATGGATGCATCCATGTGTTGGTTCTTCACCAAGAACGTAATTCTATAGAATTACGAATAGAATAGAATTCTATTCTTTGTAAGCTTTATAATTTCTCTTCACTGGAACTGAGAGGCTCAAACGCAGTTTAAGTTCTAGCATGGACAATGCTCCTGTGAATAACACAAAGCTCCCGAGCTCCATGAAGACATGGTGTGGAGGTGAAGGTTGGAGAAAGTGGAAGATCTGGAGTGTCCTGCCACAGAGCCCTGACTCTGACTGACTCAACCCCACTGAACACCTTTCAGATGAACTGGAGCAACATCAGAGTCTGATCTCACTTGTAGCTGAATAAACACCATGATCCAACATCTAGTGGAAAGACTTCAGAAAAGAGAAGAGAAGAGAAGAGAAGAGAAGAGAAGAGAAGAGAAGAGAAGAGAAGAGAAGAGAAGAGACGAGACGAGAAGAGAAGAGAAGAGAAGAGAAGAGAAGAGAAGAAAAAGAAGAGAAGAGAGGAAAAAAGAAGATAAGAGACAAGACTAAAAGAGAAGAGAAGAGGAGGGAAGAGACCAGACCAGACTAAATGAGAAGAGAAGAGAAGAGAAGAGAAGAGAAGAGAAAAAGGGAAAAGAAAGTGAAGAGAGGAGAAGAGAAAAAAGGAAAAGAAAGTGAAGAGAGGAGAAGAGAAAAAAGAAAAGCGGAGAAGAGAAGAGCGGAGAAGAGAAGAGAAGAGAAGAGAAGAGAAGAGAAGAGAAGAGAAGAGAAGAGAAGAGAAGAGAAGAGAAGAGAAGAAGAGTGGAGAAGAGAAGAGAAGAGAAAAAAGAAGAGAAGAGAAGAGAAGAGAAGAGAAGAGAAGAGAAGAGAGAAAAAGAAGAGTGGAGAAGAGAAGAGAAGAGAAGAGACGAGACGAGACGAGACGAGAAGAGAAGAGAAGAGAAGAGAAGAGAAGAAAAAGAAGAGAAGAGAGGAAAAAAGAAGATAAGAGACAAGACTAAAAGAGAAGAGAAGAGGAGGGAAGAGACCAGACCAGACTAAATGAGAAGAGAAGAGAAGAGAAGAGAAGAGAAGAGAAGAGAAGAGAAGAGAAGAGAAGAGAAGAGAAAAAGGGAAAAGAAAGTGAAGAGAGGAGAAGAGAAAAAAGGAAAAGAAAGTGAAGAGAGGAGAAGAGAAAAAAGAAAAGCGGAGAAGAGAAGAGGGGAGAAGAGAAGAGAAGAGAAGAGAAGAGAAGAGAAGAGAAGAGAAGAGAAGAGAAAAAAGAAGAGAAGAGAAGAGAAGAGAAGAGAAGAGAAGAGAGAAAAAGAAGAGTGGAGAAGAGAAGAGAAGAGAAGAGAAGAGAAGAGAAGAGAAGAGAAGAGAAAAAAGAAGAGCAGAGAAGAGAAGAGAAGAGAAGAGAAGAGAAGAGAAGAGAAGAGAAGAGAAGAGTAAGGAAATAAATAAATATGGAAGGGGATGTTAAAGAACATATTGGTGTAATGGTCAGGGGTGCAGAAATCTTTGGCAGTCACATATCCTTCTATTCAGGAACAGTCCACACTCAGTCCAGTCCCCACTGACCGCAGCATGAGAAATCCTTCATCTGTTAAACTCCAGCTCCATTACTGCATTATACACTCTGGTATTTTATATGAAGGTTTAACACAAGCCTCAGTCTGAGAATTGAGTCTCAGGGCAGATGTGATGTGCCTCAAAACCCAAAGGAGGGCGCCAGAGACTCTGTAGAAACTCACACACACACACACACACACACACACACAACGAGCTGAGAGCTCTGTAGGAAAGAGGATAGCTTTCACTTTCACAGTTCACTGTGTGTGTGTGTGTGTGTGTGTGTGTGTGTGTGTGTGTGTGTGTGTAAGATTAATCATCCTCTGTCTAGCCGTGTGATATTTAAACCTATAGACAAACTGAGAACCGAGAGATACGGAGACAGACAGAGAGAGAGAGAGAGAGAGAGAGAGAGAGTGCAGAGAAAAAGGGAGAGACAGACGGAGAGCAAGACAGATACAAACAGGGAGAGACAGGTAGAGAGACAAGGAGAGAGAGAGACAGAAACAGAGAGATTGAAAAAGAGAGAGACAGAGAGAGACAGATAGACAGAGAGAGAGAGACAGAGAGCAAGACATATACAAACAGGGAGAGACAGGAAGAGAGACAAGGAGAAAGAGACAGAAACAGAGAGATTGAAAAAGAGAGAGACAGACAGAGAACAAGACAGATACTAACAGAGAGAGACAGGTAGAGAGGCAAGGAGAAAGAGAGACAGAAACAGAGAGATTGAAAAGGAGAGAGACAGACAGAGAGACAGAGATGGGGGCAAAAAGTTGGAGAGACAGACAGAAAGAGAGACAGAGACTGTAGGGGATACAAAGAAAGACAGGAAGAACAACAGACAAAGTCAGCGAGACAGATTAAAATTGAGACAGAGAGACAGACAGACAGAGAGACAGACAGTCTGGTCGTTATGTTCTTTTGCAGTCTGTTAACATTGACACTTTAGTTTTTTTGGGACGCTGCAACTCGAGGCAGGCCTGGCATCAGATTCTATAACACACACACACACACACACACACACACACACAATAGTCTGCTTTATAAGGTGCCCACCAATACCATGGCAACCCCTATGTCCTTAGCAAGAGAGGTTGCTGTATGCCAAAAAAATGCCATGGTAACTTCAGGGGGAAAAAAAAACGATGTTGTGTTGCCCAGAAGCGTTTGGAGGTTATTAAGGAGAGGAAAAAGCAGGCGCGAGCAGAAAGAGGAGAAAGTGATAGTGTGGGAGAGAGAGAAGAAAAAGAAGAGAAAGTGATAGTGTGGGAGAAAGAGAGAGAGAGAGAGAGGATTGACATTTAGGCATGTTCGGCTTGTAGACTAATGACGTGTCCAGTAAAGAGAACAACAAAAGAGAGAGAGCGAAAGAGAGAGAGAGAGAGAGAGAGGGAGAGAGCGAGTGAGAGAGAGGGAGAGGGTCAGAGAGAGAGAGAGGGGCAGAGAGAGAGAGAGAAAGGGGGGGGCAGAGAGAGAGAGAGAGAGAGAGAGAGACTGAGGGTCAGAGAGTGAGAGAGAGAAGGGGGGGTTCAGAGAGAGAGAAAGAGAGAGAGAGAGAGGGTCAGAGAGAGAGAGGGGGGGGTCAGAGAGAGGGAGGGAGAGAGAGAGAGAGAGAGAGAGAGAGAGAGGGTCAGAGAGTGAGAGAGAGAGAGAGAGAGAGAGAGAGAGAGAGAGAGAGACTGAGGGTCAGAGAGTGAGAGAGAGAAGGGGGGGTTCAGAGAGAGAGAAAGAGAGAGAGAGAGAGGGTCAGAGAGAGAGAGAGGGGGGGGTCAGAGAGAGGGAGGGAGAGAGAGAGAGAGAGAGAGAGGGTCAGAGAGTGAGAGAGAGAGAGAGAAAGGGGGGGTCAGAGAGAGAGAGAGAGAGAGGGTCAGAGAGTGAGAGAGAGAGGGGGGGGGTCAGAGAGAGAGAGAGAGAGAGAGCAGAAACACACAACTGCAGCTCTGTGTGTTAGTCCTACACTCCATACAAACTACATATAGTGTGTGTGTGTGTGTGTGTGTGTGTGTTTGTGTGTGTGTCTGTATACATATCCCATATATAGTCTTTTATTTGCATGTGTGTGTCACGTTACTCAGAATTCTATCTCATGTGTGTGTGTGTGTGTGTGTGAGACTGAGAGGGATCAAAATGATCTTGTCATGTGACGGAAACCCCCCGCAGTGTAAACTCCTCTGTTCTGGTGAGCCGCTGGAAAAAGACTTTACTGACACTGGAGACTCCTTCCATAAACCATCCATTCACTTCATTCCCACTGTTGCTATGGAAACGCTAACATGTTTATAAGAAGGATTCGGGAGATGAAATAGTTGAGTTATGATCCCATTAATGTAAATATGTGCGAATATATAAAGCACAGGGGGACAACTTGGGATTTGTGTGTGTGTGTGTGCTCAAGGTTATGTATGAAGTTTAACAGACCACAGATTTTTGCACCTCTGAATCACAGAGGTAGCTCACTTTGGTTAATATCCCTAGTGAATGTGTGTGTGTGTGTGTGTGTGAGAGAGAGAGAGAGAGAGAGAGAGAGAGAGTATGTATTTCCATATTGCCTGGGGGTGATGTGGCATGCTGCTCACTCTCAGCTGTGTGTGTGTGAGTGTGTGTGTGTGTGTGAGTGTGAGTGTGAGATCAGGCATAGGGTAGATTAGACCCAGAGCCTGCTTCCACAAAGTGCCCTGTGTCGTGCTCTTTAATTCCTCCAAATTAGCACCCTAGTCTTACCCCCCTCCTCCTAGCACACACACACACACACACACACAGACCAAGTTGTCCCCCAGTGCTCACAGTACTCTCTCTCTCTCTCTCTCTCTCTCTCTCACACACACATACACACACACACACATTCAGTATGATACACATGTGCATTCTGTCCTCCTCTAATCGACACATGTGATGTACAGATGAACATACAATACACTCACACACTCACACACACACTCACACACACGCTCGCTCGCTTAACACACTTTCTCACAGACTTCTTGCCAATTGGACCAATCTGCCATCTGCATTCATGCTGCTTTTTTCCCATTGAGGTTGAAGCATGTTTGCAGCCGTCACACACAATGCAGTCAACAGCCCGGCGACATTACAGCGGGCCTTAACGACAGCCGAGAGCTTTATTCCCTTAATGAGCCATCTTTTTCTCCCCCTTTACCCCATACATTGTGCCGGGTGGAGATAAGCCTGGGGCCTGCGCTGCTTCCAAAAACCTTCCAGCGCTAACGGTGGGCCGGTTGCAGCGAAGATGGCGACGTATAGCCGTGTGTTTACGGCTAATTGGTAGCGCCGGTGCTAGCGCCCGGGCCGCGATAATGAGCAAAGATATTAGCGGATCAAAGGGTGTGAGGTTGTGTTCATATTTATTCAAGCTGAAGGATAAGTGAAAGTTAACGAAGGGGAATTAGAGGCAGGGCATGTGACAGAAATATCCTGAAGCCCATGACACCACGATATTCAGAACCGCTACCAAACTAAAGCGTCTTAAAACAATAAAAATGGAGTTTCCTCCTCCTGTTGTTGTTGTGTCCATGTTGATGTTCAAGTGTCTTTATCACGTCTCACTCCACAGAGGAGGTTAATATGAAGCTGATATGAAAGCAGACACTCTGAGCTTTAAGAATTTGTAGAGTTTCGTAAGTATTTCTGTTTTATCTAACCTACTAGAGGCGATATATTCATGGAAAAGTTCCAAATAAGCAAAGTTTTTTTTCCACAGAAATGTTTGTATCTTCAGAGTAAATGTTGATCTCAAACCCGTTTCTGCTCTCTGAGATGTTCTCCAAGTGCTTGTTCATCTAAAAAGCAGCTCAGATTTCTTCTTCAACCAGTAAAATTCTGTGTAAGGTTCTCCAACAGAGGGAAAAACACACGACTAAAGCACACTGAAAGCCGACAGACTCGTTTTAGATCAGACTCACAGCCTGAACATCATTCATTACTAATCATTATACTGATTGAAAATGTCTCATAAGTCCAGTTCTGTTCCACCGGTGTATTGGTCAAAAGTGCTGTGTGTGTGTTTAGAAGGGTTTTATATTACCACTGGTAGAGGCAAAAAAGTGACAGGAGAAACTTCATCTAGTTTTGTGATGATCAATTAAGACATTAGATCATAAGCTTCGTCTATGAAATGTCTTTACGCCGATCAGGCATAACATTATGACCACCTGCCTAATATTGTGTTGGTCCCCTTTTTGCTGTGTATTCTGACCCCTTTCTATCAGAACCATCATTAACTTCTTCAGCAATTTGAGCAACAGTAGCTCGTCTGTTTGGATCGGATCACACGGGCCAGCCTTCACTCCCCAGATGCATCAATGAGCCTTGACCACCCATGACCCTGTCCCCGGTTCACCACTGTTCCTTCCTTGGACCACTTTTGATAGATACTGACCACTGCAGACCGGGAACACCCCACAAGAGCTGCAGTTTTGGAGATGCTCAAAATGACAAAATGTTCACTTGCTGTCACCCACTAACAGGTGCCATGATGAGGAGATCATCAGTCTTATTCACTTCACTGGTTCTTTGGAAAGTTTGCAGGGGTTTTTCCTGAAAAACAAACCAGTGTGATTTAATGTGTTGATTTCTCTTAAACTTTTACGAAGCGTCGACAGTTTACACGTGTTAGTGACTAAAGCTGTAAGTAAATATTTTGGAGGATAGAAGGGAAATGACCTACTGTAGCAGCTAGAGAAAATGCGTGGCAAGGTCACTCGAGACAGTAAGATTTCCAAAAGTTTTGGCTCCCTCTGTTCCGTCCGGTCCGGTCCGGTCCGGTCTGGTGTAGTGGTGTCTGCTGTGGTGGAGATGATACGGAAGGAAGAAGATGAGGCTTTTGCACTAGGATTAGGATGAAGCCAATCGTGTATGGAGTAAGATAGCTTTCTGTCACTGAAGGGGATTAGGAACATTTTCATGGTTTAATTCACAGGTTTAGTATGCTACTATGAGTTTGCATGAAGTGTGTGTGTGTGTGTGTGTGTGTCATCAAGCAAGACATGATGACTGTTTGGGTGTTCAGTGTACTAATCTCCTTTCTCCCGAGCATCTGGAGCACTGGGTGTGCACTCACACACACACACACACACTCACACACACTCACACACACACACACACATACACACAGAGCTATCTGGGATGGCAGAAGGCCTGGGCAACAGAGTTTGCCCAGTGTTGGCACCACGGCTGGTCACTGGAGCTTATAACACAGAGGTGTGTGTGTGTGTGTCTGTCTGTCTGAGCTCCATCTCACTCTTCTGTACTGAAGAGTGTATCGAGTAGAGACAAAGATTTTGTTCAAGGCAACTCTTTCTTTCCTTCTCTCTCTCTCTCTCTCTCTCTCTCTCTCTCTCTCTCCCTCTTTCCCCAGATGCTCAGGTCAGACTGCAACAGCTGGTTCTCCATTTGCTGCGACCAAGTGTTGCCACAGATTGGTGTGTGTGTGTGTGTGTGTGTGTGAACCATTTTATCGATTCATCATAAATATTCATCACGTCATCCACATTTTCAGCCAAAACGGTTCTCGTTTAGGCCGCTTCACACCGTCTTCCTTTCCCCGTTCCTGTTCGTTCTCCTCTACGACTACTTTAGCTTTATAGCCTGGGGGGGAAAAAACGGAGGAGAAAAGTTGAAAATGCTTTTTTCCGATATCGTGGAGAGGACGAGAGGGGACGGATGAAGGATGAGAGAGAAAGCCAAGCAAAAGAGGGCCAGGAATCTCCAATGAGGTGCAGAAAGAGAGAGAGAGAGAGAGAGAGAGAGAGAGAGAGTCGGGTGTTGAAGATAAATGAAAGCAGGGTCTTGGCCAAATAATTAAAAAAGAAGGAAGGAATAAAAGAGACTGAGAGAGTTGCACAGTCAGAATTAATCCTCCTTTTATCAATCAGTGAATAATGATCCAAAAACAAAGAGTTTTTCTCCTAAGCCCTCTTTATTAAAAAACTTGCCAATGCCAATTGCACTCGAGTCTTTTCCACAGGGACACAAAGACAATTTGCATCACAAAACTTCAAGCAAATACAGATATCATTTGTATTGTAGGTCTGTGCATGTGGAATTTGGCTTTATTGTTGCGTAATATATCGAACTAATAAACATCAACCGCTCACATTTTGCAGAAAAAGAACGAAACACTAAATGAAGTTTGTATTTTTTTAATCTAAAAGGTAGCACTCTTTTGTTTAGCCCTGATTCCGTCCTCACTCACTATATTGCATGTGTCCTTTCATGCTAACCCACGACTTTGGCTATAAGCATTTCCCCGACTCATCCGACGCCTCACACCTCGGCCATCCCGTGAATCCCCCCCGTGTCCCCTAGCTAGGGCGCTGACCCTCCAAAACCCCCCCACCACCACCACCAGGCCTCCTTCCTCATCTGGAAGTCCAAACCCCATCACAGTGCCAACTGCTATGTCTGCTCTCTGGAAGCTTCTAGAAGCTGGACGATTGGCCGACGCCAGGCGAGGGTTCGGTGAACGATATCCGTCCCGTCCAATCGGACGAGTCCAGACGTGCACTCACGTACAGGATTGCTTCTGTCTGATGTCCCGACCAATCGCAGAGATGAAAAGGAGCCAGGAAGGCGGAGCTTCTCTGGAGCTGGGATCCAAAATGGTGGCTGGTTCGTTTAAGGCATGATCCGCTGGCACAAAATGGAGATGATTTTCTCCTTTGGCTGGGCTGTAAGTAAAGGACAGTGTTATACCACATAAAGCCGGCCAGCTGACTAACAAAGCCACAAACGCTTGCCACAATCCTGAGGCCATAAGCTATGTGTTCTGCTTATAAGGTCACGGTGGAAAATGACCAAACGTGAGCTGGCATTTTGGGCGAATGTCACCGTGTAGGTCTCTAAAGGGTCAGCGGTCTGATTTTCAGCTTCGGGTTAGGTTTTCGAAGTGTGGCTTTTTAATGATATTTTTTATTTCTTTGGGCTAGACATCACGTTACTAGCATTGGTCATTTAAACGTGATGAATCCTGGAGCTTCGTTTGAAAATAAACATATACTGTAGAAATGTGTGAATGGGGGAAAAATGGATGATGTGAATAAATGTACTGCAGTCAACTTTTCATAATATAATAATGTGTCATTTAATAATGTGTCATTTAAGATCGTAGAACGTCCTCGAGACAGGTTCCTTTTATCGATTTCTGTTACAGCAGCTAGACACTTCCAGTCTCATAGATCTCCTTCATCTTAAATGTGACTACCACACCGTATCAATGATTTATGGTCATTATACAGCGGGTTTATAAAATCGGTCTATTAGAATACAACAGCTATTCAAGTCCCTGCGAATGGCTTGTTACTATAGCAACCTGAGGCAAAGCTATGACTGTCATTGTTGTTGTTATAAGGATATAGATCTCCTTAAGGGAGCTAGATTTATCTACTTTTTTGCCATTTTTCCTGAATCATGATGGGGAAACCCTCGGGAACGGCAACATCTACACTGGTTAGTCACCTTAATGATGATGTAACAGCCTCGATACTATGACGGTCATTAATTATTAAGAGACAGGTTTATAAACTCAAATTCACCGCCATTTCATCGTTGCTGTCGGTTATTAAATCTCCGCTGTATTACCAATGATCTAACTACATCTGCAGGAGGAAAATTAAAGTGGAGCTTAAACGTAGAACCCTTGAAGCTTGTTTACGTTCTTTACAAAATAAAGGTTCCTTAACGGTTCTTTGTCTTTGGAGTGTACGGTTCTACGAAGGAGCTTTAACATCTATGGAACTTTTAAACCACACAAAAGTGGAAAAAGGTTCTTTAGACGATGGAAAGGTTCTTTATGAGAACTTTATGAGAAATGATTCTTTTAAGCACCGATTACTGAGAGGTTCTTTCAGGAACCAAAAACACGACACCACTGAAAAACCTCCTTTTTGGTTCTTCCTGCAGTGTCTCAGAACTGAGTAGGAAGCGAAGTTCTCTTAACTAGCCAAAAGACGCCTGGATGATCTGTTGTTATGTTCCCTGGAAGAGAGATAGAGCACTAGTTCTGATCTTGTTGGTCTCCCAGTGTGTCCAGTTTGACCCACATGGATGGATCGATCAGTGATGGACTTCAGCTCTGTTGACGATCCATACGGACCGGAACATGGCGATGGGAATAAGGCATCAAGCCTTGTTCATTACTATTAGTTGGAATTGTCCAGAACTTTCATAAAAGCTTTAAACCTCACTCTTAGCACACGCTAGCTCCAGTCTAAAGGAGCGGAGGAGCTGCCAGAAACGTGCAGACTGGGGATCGAAACCGGTAACCCCGTGGTTTTCGGGGTCTGAAACTCAAACCTGCTGGAGATAGTTTTAGTAAATTGAGCAGCAGTCACAAAGACTAGACAGCGGACTTACCGAGTGTGATTATAGTCTGTGTAGTGAGCCAAGAGAGCAGATGAACGTGAATACACTGCGGATGCCTGGAGGGGGGTGAAAGCGGGAGCAGGAAAGGGACAGATGATGGGACATGTGTGTGTTTTATCAAAGAAACTCTCCGGTGGATAAGTGCTCGTCTTTAAAGAAGAGCCAGGGAAAAGAGATGCGTGTGGGTGTGTCCGTCTCTCTTAGGAGTACATGGAGTACATTTTTGTAAAAAAAAAAAAAAATCCATTTTGTCCTTGACTTTTTTATTTTTATTTATTTTTATTTTATTATCTGTTTAAAAACAGGTGAGTGGATCTGCAGAGCTGCAAAGTGTAATCCAAACTGAGTTCAGCGATAAGCATCACGTCCTCTTATCAACTTCAGTAATCACCTGTAATGTAGCAAAGGCCCCCGGTTACCTCCTCCGCTTCGGGTCCGGATGTTCACGCCGAACAGAAAGACCTGACTCCTCCTACCATCCACGAGCCTTAACAATCCAAGCCCTTTTGCTGCTCTTCAGGATAGAAATCTGTCTTCTTTTTTAGATTCAGGGCTTTCTTGTTGATCTTCTTGCCTTTTTCTGCTTCCCGTGTGAACTCTTCAGCTCAGCGTAGCTTGTCTATTATAGAATGCTAAGCGGAGCTAGCGTACATGCAACCTGTATTGCGCCACTGCTTTATTTTTTAGACACAAAAATAAGAGGAACATTTCAACAAGCCCAGACTCATGTGCTGGCTTAATGTGTTATGTGTTTTATGCTAATTTAAAGGGAGACTAAGTGCAGTAACAGTTTTCAGGCTCGAGACACTTCAACTGAAATGATACTTAAAGGTGTGGTGTCATGCTCTCCAGCTCCCCCTGCTGCCTGTCCGGTGAACTGCAATTAGAATCTTTCTTTTCACTACAGTCGAACTCTCGACTGAAATGACCTTCACTTTATAAACGTGAGGTGCTTTTTTTAGAGAAAAGCGGCTTCTGCTTTTCGTTCACTCTGGGGGCGGAGCTAAATTCCGGGTCAGAAAATTTTAAACAGAATCCAGAAATGAAGAAACTAAACACTCATCACATGGCATGTTTTGATAAGGCATATTTAGAATAATATAGTCAGACTGCTTAAAAAAAAATACAGATTGCAGCTTTAAGCACGAGGAAATAAAGCTTGTCTCTGCTTTAAGGGCATCACATCGCTTAAGCTGTACACATTACATATATTTAACAACTCGATAAAGTTTGAGGCATGGCATGTGAAACTGTTGCTAGCTCTATTAGCCTCCCAGACCACAGCTCCTCTTGCCTTAATGAACCTTTGAAGAAAAAGAAATTAAGTAATATGAAGATTTTCCTTCGTCACAGATATTTCTAAGATGTTCCTTATTTGGTCATGATACTGATTGTGGTCTTTATCTTGGTGTTGAATCTTTGCTGTAGTTGAAGCTGGATAAACCTGTTTCACATTTGCATACACTGATCAGGCATAACATTATAACCACTGTGAGCTGAAGTGAATAAGACTGATGATCATCATGGCACCTGTTAGTGGGTGGAATATATTAGGCAGCAAGTCAACATTTTGTCCTCAAAGTTGATGTTAGAAGCAGGAAAAATGGACAAGCGTAAGGATTTGAGCGAGTTTGACGAAGGGACAAATTGTGATGGCTAGACCACTGGATCAGAGCATCTCCAAAACTGCAGCTCTTGTGGGGTGTTCCCGGTCTGCAGTGGTCAGTATCTATCAAAAGTGGTCCAAGGAAGGAACAGTGGTCGACAGGGTCATGGGCGGTCAAGGCTCATTGATGCACGTGGGGAGCGAAGGCTGGCCCGTGTGATCCGATCCAAAAGACGAGCTACTGTTGCTCAAATTGCTGAAGAAGTCAATGCTGGTTCTGATAGAAAGGGGTCAGAATACACAGCGCAGGACAGGTCAGCAAAAGGGGGACCAAGACAATATTAGACAGGTGGTCATAATGTTATGCCTGATCAATTTATAAGTACTTTGTAACTCTTTCTGAAGCAGTAAAATAGCTTGGAACAAGTGAGATAAAATGGTGAGACCAAAGAAAGACAGGAAAAATTGCGAACTTGTCGTTAAAACATATCGTTAAACTATTTTGTTATCACTGAAGCTGAGAACTAAAACGAAACTCCATCACAAGCTTGTGTGTTTACACTGTAAATCTTCAGCAGTTCTGTGTGAAGGCTCAATTCCTGAGTTGAACCGAAAAACAGCTGAGTCATTTTTGGTTATTTTTGTACTTGCTCCTCAATCTCAAGTGAAAGCATCAGACACTGTCTTTTAGCAGTTACAACAAATCCACGTGCACCATTTTCAGCTCCACTCTTAAAGACATCTGTGTGTGTGTTTTGTAATTATTATTATTAAAGACAGATTACAGGTTGTTGGTGTTGAAATATCCAGTAATAATCTCTGACTCGGTGTGTGTGTGTGTGTGTGTGTGTGTTAAGGCTTACATGAAACGCTCCTACGCACTTGGCTCTCTCAGGCATCCTGACACCACAATCTATAATCACGTGCAATAAAAACGCTAGAACGTCGTAAGATCAAAATAACCATCTATGAAAATGTTTTCCCAAAAACTTTCCCAAAGCTTTCTGCTCCTTCAGTAATAACGCCACTTGAAAGGCAGGGAGGCGATCCGCACTGTTCACCACAAAAAGACCGACAGCAGTTATTTCATTACAGCATGAATATGTACAGAGCTCAGGTTCAGCCTGGACCCAGGGAAAGTATTAAACACAGCCGAGAGCAAAAAATAAATAAATAAATAATAATAATAATAATAATAATAAACACCAAACCTTTTCATAAACACAACATGCAAACGTGTGTTCTTACGCTAGCGTGGTGTATGCGCCCTGACAGCATGCACGTGCGTGCGTGTGTATTGCATGTACTGTTTTAATACAGCGTGCACTGCATTAACACAGCGTTCCTGTGTGTCTGTCTGTGTGTGTGTGTGTGTGTGTATATTGCATTAACACAGCGTGTGTGTGTGTGTGTGTGTGTGTGAGAGAGAGAGAGAGAGAGAGAGAGAGAGAGAGCTGCGGTCATATTAACATGTTTTGTGGTCAGCAACGGAGCGCGAGACTCTCATTAGCGTGAAACCCCCGCGATGCGTGCGTACCGACGCAGCTCTCTCTCTCTCTCTCTCTCTCTCTCTCGCGTTCTCTTTCTCACTGCTTTTAAATGCGCGCGCACAGGGGTTTGGACCGCGGCGTTGTGTCGCGCGCCGGAGCATATTATCGCACTGTTAAATGAAAAAGAAAGAAAGAAAGAAAGAAAGAAAGAAAGAAAGAAAGAAAGAAAGAAAGAAAGAAAGAACAAGTAAGAAAGCCACAAGAGGAACACGGTCTCATAAACATCCAGATGTAATTACACCCAGTTTAATCAGGGCTCCTTCATCACAGCCGCTAACTTCAATAAAACACAATATTGACCAGTTTAAAAGAATTAGCAGCTCGAGATTGTTTAGACAGAACAAAGGGGCTGATGGGAAAATGTAGAAAGCTGTAAGAGAAAGCAGAAGCTGAACCCAGGAGTGAACAGGTGCCGTGTCCAAGGATCGCCGCTTATTTACTGAAGAAACTAATGGTTTTACTGGAACCAGCAGCTACACAGATCCACCACACAGTTAAATCTCCTCTATCAGCAGCCAACACTTTCTACTTTACACACTGAACTGCGTTA
This sequence comes from Hemibagrus wyckioides, assembly GCF_019097595.1. Taxonomy (NCBI): domain Eukaryota; kingdom Metazoa; phylum Chordata; class Actinopteri; order Siluriformes; family Bagridae; genus Hemibagrus; species Hemibagrus wyckioides. The sequence goes on along the minus strand of NC_080735.1, from coordinate 17,139,961 downwards.
GAGGTTTTCCCCGGAAACATGTTTGTAGAGCTGTGAGGCTCAGCTGTTATTTATCTTTAATTCACCATTAATTAATCAAGTTAAATTTACCGCCACAATATTCGGGTTGTCTTGAATTTATTATTATTTATTTTTAAATATCTAAATATGTGTTTGTAAAAAGAAATATTTAAAGTAAACAGCTGGAACAAAATACAACACGTACATATTCTTTTATTTTATTGCATTTTCATTTCACACACTATGATTAAAAACGTAAAATAATGAACTCTTACAGCAAAAACAAATAAAATAAACAAAACGCAAAAATTAATCGATATTTATATTATTTACGTTCAAAATGATTTGTTTTCGGTAATACTTTGCATTATGAAATATAATCTAGATTATAATTCACGTGTCTTCCATTTTTATTACCGCCTGAAAAGCTGAAATTGTGGGTTTTATTTGATTATATACTCTCAGTAATTTCAATTTAAACGAAAAAAGTTATTATGAAGCCAATTTATTAATCAGTCAGATTTTTTTCTCCTCGAATCTTGACTGCTTTATTTTCTGTTCAGATTTAAATAAACAGGTTTAACTGGGGGAAGAATGAGTGTTTAAATGGGTGAATTATTACAAAACAAATTAGAAATTTGAAAAAACAAATTGTTTAAAAATATTTAGTGATTTATATTTAAAAAATAAAAAACAAAAACAAAAACAGACCTTTATGATATTTTCTGAAACAGGAGGGATTTTGGGGGAAAAGCCACCTTTTCCTGAAAAGGATAACAAACATAATCGGTGGATGAGTTTATTATTATTATTATTATTATTATTATTATTATTATTAATAATAATAATAATAATAATGATAATAATAATATTTTCTAAATGACATTAAAAATGTGAACAAATTAATTCCAGCTATTGTAACTCCAAAAAAATTCATTTAAAATAACAAAATTAAAACAAATTGCAAATAGCTACACAGACATAAAATTATTATTATTATTATTATTATTATTATTATTATTATTATTATTATTCAATTTAAATATAAACAACAACAACAACAACAACAACAACAATAATAATAATAATAATAATAATAATGTGACTTGACCTCACATTTCTTTCCACGCCATTAGCAGAATATTTATTTAGTAATTATGTGGAGTTTATTATGTGGAGTTTATTATCCCGGGTGTGGTTCATCCTGCTTTATTTGATCTGCATGATGTTCTGCCCCAAAGACCAGGCACGTGCTGTTTGCTCCGTTAATAACAAAGTAATTACAGCAGAGCTGAAATGAAAGTGCGGGACTGGAACAGTGTTTATAGATGCGAATAATTATGGGCTCCTGTCAGCTTCGGAGCCGTCACGAGCTTCTTGACGAATATCACGGGGATATCTCTGACAGACCTCTTACTGCTGACAAATGTTTACAGTGAGAGGTCACTGTAACTGTCAGTCACTCTCCTGGGGTGTTTTTTTTCCACATATGAAAACGCAAAAAAATAGTCACGAGGTCACGTGTTAGGAAGAGGATTGCTGTGTGTGTGTGTGTGAGCGCGCGCGTGAAATAACAGCCAACAAAAGAGTCATGGCTCATTCTGCTTGAAGGCTAAATAAATAAATTATAGCGAATAGAAATTTTATATATTTATTTATATATTTATATAAACACAGAATACCTAAATACGAAGATGTGCAATATTTATGTTTTTTTTTCTCTCCCTCTCTGTGTACACACCTCTCTTTCAATGTAAGCGCAATCAGCCTGGCTTATAGCCTAAGCCATAAGTCTGATGACGTCATAGATTTTAAGCAACACTTACGTCACTATTTGATGGCTAAGAGGTGAGTAAACAAATCATAATAAAAATATAAATTTGCGCTATATATTTTGTGCAAACATATGTCTGTGCTTGTGATTATTTTTATGCCTTGCTTCTAAATTTGTCTGGATTCAAGAGATATAAGTTGTAAATATAATAAAATATATATATATATATATATATATATATATATATATATATATATATATATATATTTGTATGTATAATATTTTATTAACAGTGTGTGTGATGTTTATTTATTTATTTATTTATTATTTGTGTGAGTGCTATCTATCTATCTATCTATCTATCTATCTATCTATCTATCTATCTATCTATCTATCTATTTATTAATTATTTTTTGTGTGATATTTATTTATTTATTTATTTATTTATTTATTTACTTATCTATTTATTCTATTTATTCAAAATGTAAGAAAAAAAACTTTTTTGTTTGTTTTTCCCTTTCCATATTTTTAGACCTAATTTTTAACAATTTGTAATTTGTTATTTATTTATTTATTTGTTTATTTATTTATTTGCTAGCCAGTTTCTTAAAGGCCACATAGTTTCTGCACTGCACAAGGCATTGAACAAGAAAATTATAAATAATAAAATTATTATTATTTTAATATTAAAAAGAGCTGCTACTCAACAGAACTCCAAAACGAACCAATGTAACGCTAATAAAATGTTAATAACCGAATATCTGTACGAATAATTATGATCTGTTCGAGCTGAGCTGACCACTGGCTCTCCTTCTGATTAGAGACATTTTATAGTCTATAAAGAGTGAATAAAGTTACAGTGAAATAAACATGAAGCCTGCCAGAAGAGCAGATCAACTCCAGCTCTTTTAAAGCCTATAAAAGCCTGTTCATAATAATAATAATAATAATAATAATAATAATAATAATAATAATAATAATAATAATAATGACAGACTCGTATATCCTGTAAAAACCGCCTCAACCAAATGAAGTTCATTGTTATTATTATTATTATTATTATTATTATTATTATTATTATTAATACACTGTTATTAACGCGTTATAAGCTGTCACGGTGTTTATGACTGACCTTCAGTGAGATCTTGGGAGTGACAAAAAAATATTTAAAGTTTGTAAACGCTTCCAGGAGCGGCAATTTTCTGCTTGTTTTCTTATGTTTCTTTTTTACTTTGGTTTTATTTTGTTTTTACACGTAAAATTATTTTCTATGTAGGTGCACGTGGGCGCGCGCATGTTGCTCGGTAGTTCCGCGTAGCCCGTGAATTAATGCCCAAAGCTAAACACACACACACACACGCACACACAGAGGACAGCCTGCCAGTCGCGCGCGCGCTATTAATGGTCGACCAGTTAGCGCTCCTTACCGACATTTCGGTTTTCGACAGAGCAAAAATCTTTTTTTAATTTTTTTTAAAAGTTCAGTCCGGGACTGTCAAGATTTTGTGTGTGTGTGTGTGTGTGTGTGTGAGAGAGAGAGAGAGAGAGAGAGAGTGTGTGTGTGTGTGTGAGAGAGAGAGAGAGAGAGTGTGTGTGTGTGTGTGTGTGAGAGAGAGAGAGAGTGTGTGTGTGTGTGTGTGTGTGTGAGAGAGAGAGAGAGAGTGTGTGTGTGTGTGTGTGTGTGTGTGTGAGAGAGAGAGAGAGTGTGTGTGTGTGTGTGTGTGTGTGTGTATTGATAGACTATTTTGTGCGCTAATGCTGCTGATTCCAGTGTTTAACGTTCTCGTCTCGCGCATGCGATAGAGGAGGTGTTGAAGGAAAATAGCGTCCGTTACCGTAAAACACACACACACTCACACACACACAACTAATGAGAGAGAGAGTGAGAGAGTGTGTGTGTGTGTGTGTGTGAGTGAGAGAGAGAGAGAGAAGGAGGGAGGGAGGGAATGGGGGGGGGATTGACAGAATAGGGAAAGAAGACGGAAAGGAAGTCGTGAAGAAGACGACATGAAGCGAGAAGAGTCGTAATTTCCATCTTTAATACTCACCGGTGCGCTTTAGGAGGCGCGTCGCCGCTCAGCGTGTGTGTGTGTGTGTGCGTGTGTTTCATTTATTTATTTATTTATTTATTTATTTATTTATTTATTTTTCATTTGAACACCGGAAGTCGCGCGGCTTGTGGTTGCGTCGCCGAAGTGCCACGCGCATTTGCGGGAGCGCGCGGTGTGCGGTGTGCGGTGCGGTGCGGTGTCCTGTCACGGAGCTTGCCGCCGCCGCCGCTGCTGATGGTCTTCGGGATGAAGACGCAAGACAGTGAAGCGGAACCGTGCAGAAAGTTCGAGGTCGCAGATTTTAATCCGCCTGCGTTTCCGTTCTCCGCCTGAGAGAGAGAGAAAGAAACCAGAGAACGAACTTTATATAAAAGAAGAAGAAGAAGAAGAAGAAGAAGAGGAAGACGAGACGAAGAGGAAGACGGAGAGACTCTGGGCTCGGGGCCGACTTGTTGAGTTCCTTTCTATCGCTTCCGGTATCACCGAAGAAACCGAGAGCCGTGCACCCGTTCACCCTCTCCACTGGGCGCTCTTTCTTTCTTTCTTTCTTTCTTTCTTTCTTTCTTTCTTTTAGGGGAAATGGGTGTTTGAGACTGTTGGCAAATTCCCCTTCACAACAATGGTACGTGATATGTGAATTAATCTCTTTCTCCCTGGTGCAGCTCAGATTCCCAGACAAAAACAAAAACATAAACAAAAACAAACAACAAACAAACAAATCGGGGCTGGTCTGTAATCAAATCAAATCATTAATTATGACTTATTATATTCTTATAACTTGTTTTATTCCTCTTCCCTCTTTGTATTCGAGAATCTTTGCGAGACAGTTACATCACTGTCTCAGATAGATCACCAGAATGTAATAATCTTTAAAGTAAAAAATATAATCTAAGAAAATAACCATAACAGTAACACACACACACACACACAAACACACACACACACACACACACACACAAACACACACACACACATTACTGCCATTGAAGTCGAGCTCATTGTCCTGGCTGCTTGCTTGTTGTACATCTTCTCTAACTTTAGTGTGTGTGTCTCAGGTGGACGTGGTTCAACTTTTTAAGAACTAAAAATCGTCCTTTATTCATGCATTAAATTTCTATCCACTTCCCTAAAGGTTCTGAAAGATGTATATAAATGCTAATTCAACCATAAAGCCTTTTAAGCTAAAATTCTTAGGTTAGTCATGTCATTAAGGTGTTATAATATGTAATAACACGTGTTATAACTGTCACGTGGGCTCCGTCGTTGTTGTCGTTGCTTCTAATCCTATTTCCCTCCAGCGCTCCAGCCCTATAGGTGGCTTATTGTATGAAACACTAACAGAATTTTGCGGTATTTATTTGTCAGGCTCCTTTTATTTCCTCCTCCTCCTTACTCGGTATTTCCTTTATATTTTTTTCCCCCTTTTCAACCGCAGAAGTGTTTCAACTGGTTTTTTGGCATTTGGTTTTAATCAAATGTTTAATCAAATGTTCCCTTTCCAAAGACCTCCGAGGACAGATCGACACACCCTCGCAGGCAATAAGTCAGGATCTGAGTCTGTAACTGAACTGGCCTTCGGCAAGCATTTTTTCATCATGACAAACCTTATTATTTCATTATTTTTTTCATATATATATATATATATATATATATATATATATATATATATATATATATATATATATTATATATATATAGAGAGAGAGAGAGAGAGAGAGAGAGAGCAGTTTATTTTCTATTCAGAGCGAGCACACCTGGAAGCAACGTGGTCAGGAAAAGTGTAAGAATAATTGGATACGGAGATGAAGAAGCTCAGGGGCTGAGCCACATGGACAAGTTTGGGTTTTGCATAAACAGTGAGCTCTGGAATAAGATCTGGCTGGGGTGGGGTGGGGTGGGGGGGGCATTGTATTCGCTCTAGAGCTGAGAACTTCTTCTGTTTGTTTTGTTAACACTTTTTTTTAAACTTTCTTAGGTTAATAGAGTGGAAAGGATACGAGTATGAGTAGCTGAATTTTGTCTGTTTATTCAGTGGAAACTTTCTTTAGCTTTCTAAGGAATATATATATATATATATATATGTATATAATCGTAGTCAGAATGAAAACAACGCCAGAGTTATTATTATTATTCTCTTTATGAAGATGATGATGATGATGATTAGTAGTAGTAGTGTTGCTTGTTTTCTCTCTAAGGCCTCAGACCATTCAGGCCTACAATCTGGACTCAAAACTACCGAAATGCTAAGTGAGCGTTTATTCGAGCGACATACTGTATCTCCTTCTCATTGGTGGGGTTTTTTTTTCATGCACGTTAGCGTTGGGCAAATATTCTTTGCTCTTTTCTCAGACAGACAGATGACACGTGGACTCGACTCAGCTTGACTTCCAGAACATTCTGTGAGTTGAACCGATCTGGCAGACGCTCCTCGAGCTGATAGGTCGACGTGGTTGTCTCGGTGCCACGGTTGTCGTGGCGACCGTGTCCTGCGGTGACGGCGGGTAGCCGCGTGAACTCGTTTCTGGCTGCAAAAGAAAACTTCGAGAGCGAGGGAAAGTTTTCTGGTTCGTGTGTCTGAGCAGCGGCGTCCGTAACGCCGGCCACTGAGACTCTCTCTCTCACACACACACTCACACACACACACACAATCGCTGTGTGTATGTATAGATAGATGTGCAGGGAGAGCAGGACCTGCACCTCAGGAAGACGTCGAAAGCGACACACCTGTGTTTCCTCTGGCGTGTGCAGAGAGCTGACCCGAGCCGGCACGAGCCACAGAACTTAAACAAAAAAATGAACATTTGAAATTGAAATGCTGAGGTGCAAAGTGCAGAGCAGGTTCTGGCACAGCTCGAGCTTTTTTAGAGCCAGAAATCTGAAGTCAAACCCCCCAAAATGCCTTGCAGTAATTAGCGGCGTCGTGATCGTTCCATTCTTCCAGCTCATGTGAATCTCTCTCTCTCTCTCTCTCTCTCTCTCTCTCTCTCTCTCTGAGTCGTTCCCTCTGAGACGTCGGTGCGAGAAATCACGTTTTTCCAACACTTCTCCCCGAGGTGCTCCTGGCAGACGCACAGAGGAAGAGAAGGCCGCTCTGTCCTTTCAAATAGCCTCCGTTCTCGTTTTTTTCCCGCCGTTCTCTCTGTTTCTATCTCTCGTTTGAAGTGCTGGCCATCGCTGCCGTCTGTCCGTACGTTGCCCATCCACGTAAACAATGGAACGAGGTAACGGATGGCCGTGTCGTTTAGAGAGAGAGAAACAAAAAGACAACAAACAAACGGCAAAAACTATGGGACGAGTCGTGATTGTTTAACGGCCAAACGTGTGTGTGTGTGTGTGTGTGTGTGTGAATGCATGCATTGTGTGCAATAGAGAGAGAGAGAGAGACATAGACATTCCAGTTAAGACGACTTTCACCATATGTTCATCCACATACATCCTCTCTCTCTCTCTCTCTCTCTCTCTCTCTCTCCCTCTGTCCCATCAGGAACTATAGCTCGAACCCCTCTCATTTGATTCCATTATGGCCGACCAATTAAACGTTTGAAACAAAAGGCTGGCATTTACTGGCAGGAGAAAGGAAACCTGTCGCAATTAGCACATTTACATACATTTCTATTGACTCCAATTAGGTCACCAGCTCCCACAGCCCTCTTTGAATCACGCTCCCTCTCTCTCTCTCTCTCTCTTTCTCTCCTCCGCTGCGCTGCCGAGCCTCTAAAATGTTAATTAAGGAAGGGGAACTCCAGATTCTGGCTACGGCTCAGCCATATGGACCCTGCATATGCTCCATATATATATACACGCACCATATATAATTAATAGTGTGGTTCTCTAAATGAGCCGAACTGGCATCTGGTACCAAGATATTTTTTTTTCTCTCTCTCTTGTAGGTTTTTGCTAAAAATCCACAACACCACCAGCACTGAATCCGCTCAGAGACTCTAGTAGGAGCTGCTTTCACTCGGCCGGGATGCTTTTTAATAAGCGACGATATTGAGTGGTTTTATTCACCCAAGCATCCGAAAAAAGGACGAGTATCTAGAATTTATTTCTGGTGCGTTTCAGTGTTTTTGTCAAGTTTCCTCGACATGGGTAGTGAACTACTTCTCCAGTCACTGGCTTAATAATTCATGTTGATTCTGTTTGGCCCTGATAGAGCACTTCCACGCTGTAAATATAGATCCAGCTCCAGCCCGGAGGCCGAGCATCACAATTAGGACACGAGACAAAAAAACCCATCATAAATCAGCACTTTTATCCCAAGACCTTTGATGAATAAAACCGCTGGCTCACTTTTTTTTTGGCGAGAAGCAAGCCTTTTATTCTCCGGGTTTTGGAGCCGAAGCTAACATCCACGGCCATAACGGCCCTCGTGCCAGGCGCTAAGACCTGGACACTGAACAGCCCAGGCCAAAATGGCCACCATTTTTTTTTTTTGGGGGGGGGGGTCGTAATTCCCGTCCCTTCGCTATAAGGCATAATAGACGCGTGGAGAACTCGACGCAACTCTGTGTAGCATAACGTAGTGACGGAGGTGATTAGAACGCGCCGGGTAAGACGTTAGCATGGCGCTGCCGAAGCCTCTATAAAAACGCATGAGAGAGAAACGGGAGCGCTAACCTCTCATTGGGAGGGATATGAATAGCCTTTGTTTTTCACCACTCCTCTGTGCCAATGGCTGGAACTTATTATGAGGTTGTGTGTGTGTGTGTGTGTGTTTTAATATGTAGGCCTATTTATGCATAAAACCCATATTTGTGGTTAGTTTTATGTGAATGTGTGTGTGTGTGTGTATACACGTGTACATCTGCGCCTATGCATGAGCACATTGTCCTTTTCTTCCAAATGCGTCTTCATGTATGAAAGTGTACGTGTGTGTGTGTGTGTGTGTCTCATCTGCTTCTTCATCCCATAAGGGGCATCAGTGTGTGTGAGAGAGTGTGTGTGTGTGTGTGTGGTTCAGTGTGTGCCAGGTAGGTGGTGGTGGTGGATAGCTGGTTGGTGGATGGTTTTTGGCTCGGCTGGACCGGTACCAGGTGCGGTTTCTGTGTCCATGAAAGCTGTGAAATGCAATAGGATTTCGCAGGATTTTCTGGCTATGCAGTTCGCCGCCTTTTATTTTTTTTTTCTCCAAAGACAAAGATTTGGCCTCAACCTTTCTCTCTCTCTCTCTCTCTCTCTCTCTCTCTCTCTCGCCTCTCTAATGCATCTCACAGCATACAAATGAACCAGTCTGAACGGAAAGGTGTCCTTTAAAGGAAAAAAACCCCTTCTCTGAACCCAACTACACCCGAGAACCCGACAGAACCGGAGAGTTTACCGAAGGTGTCGCTTGTGAAATGCAGATTTTAATTTATTTATTTATTTTTTTATACGGAAGTATTTTATTCGCCATTAATCTAGAGGGTGTGCAGTAAAAGTAGCTTTTGATTGTGAACATATGGGGCTCTCTTAGTTTACAAGATCAGATCTCATTTACATAGTTGTTTTCCCGTACGCTGAGATGTCTGATGTTCGGTTATTTAACCCTTTTGTACCAGTACGTTGACGTTCCAGTCCATCAGCGCAAAGGAAATGGACATATGGGACATTTTCAATCGGTATAATCTAATGAATGATTTTATTACCGTGAGTCTGATCTAAAACGAGTCTGTCGGCTTTCAGTGTGTTTTAGTCGTGTGTTTTTCCCTCAGTTGGAGAACCTTACACAGAATTTTACTGGTTGAAGATGAAATCTGAGCTGCTTCTTAGATGAACAAGCACTTGGAGAACATCTCAGAGAGAAGAAACGGGTTTGAGATCAACATTTACTCTGAAGATACAAACATTTCTGTGGAAAAAAATGAACTGTTTCTATAAACTTTTCTATAAATAGTAGGCTACGGAAAAACAAAAATATTCATGATAAACTATTAAAGTCCTGAGTGTCTACTTTCATATGAGCTTCATATTAAGCACCACTGTGGAGTGAGACGTGATAAAGACACTCAATCATCAACATGGACACAACATAAAACAGGAGGAAACTCCATTTCTTTTCACTTCTGGGAAAATATATAGCACTAATGAAGCTTAATATGAACTGCAATGTCCAAACCAACCAAGTGGACAAGTCCTAAAAGTATTAAAGTAGTAAAAGCTCCAGTCTTCTGCTGCTCCAGTGTTGCACTGACTAAATAGATGTACTGGTCATGGAGCACTAGTTAAGTGTGTTAGCTTAGACTCTCAGGAAAATGACTAACATCCTCCTGCTAAAAATGTTTCTATGGCACATCATGTCATTGGCTAATGTTTCAGAAGAGGATTCAGTTTCCTGCCCTGTCCAGGATTTGTGTTCGACCGTGAGGTGACTCTATCCTAGTGCCTTCCATTCAATCCACTGAATTTAATATGATATGATACAATACGACTTATTTGTATGAGGAAGAAATCGATCTTATGATCGATATGTACCTAGGAAAGTAGCAGACTGTTTTTTCACCTGATTTCAGTTTGATTTGCTCACATTCCAGAGATGTTTATGGCTATCATATGCTTCACCCGAGGCTTCAAACGTCTGCTCAGGGGACTTTTTAATACAGTAGCTGATAGTAGATAGAGATTAAGCCCCACCCTCTCTGACCACATGAGAGAGATTAAGCACCACCCTCTTTTACCACACAGGCATTTTATTTCTGGCAGACACCTTTATCCAGAGCAACTTACATTTTATCTCATTTTATACAACTGAGCATTCAAGGGTTGAGGGCCTTGCTCAGGGGCCCGAGCTTGGTGGACCTGGGATTCAAACTCAAAACTTCTGATCAGTAGTCCAACGCTAAGCTGCCACTTCCGGTTCTGGTCTCTTGGACCCACAGATAGCTGAAGAAGTATTGAAACATTGTTCTGCGATCTCGGTCCAACAGGTTTTCCACGCGTCGGGTGTTTCTCCTTTTAAAGATAATAATCAGTTCATGATTGATGTGTCGATTACTACTTTCATCCAAATTGTTGGACTCCTACTTTTCGTAGAAATAGTAATCATAATACTACAAGACTGTTCCACGCGATTGAACTGAAGTTTCCATATGCTAGCAGTTTCCATATCCATGCTAACGGTCAAAGTCCAGCTGAGTAAATCTTATAGCTGGAGCTCAGATATCTTAACAGTATAATCGACATCATGACCATTTCTTTCTCTGGGATTCTCCTTAAACACAGACCTGAGTAAAGCTGAAGGTAGTGACATCACTGTGTACCATTACAGCACCTTGGTATAAACTGTAGGCTCCGCCCGCTAAAGTTGGAAAGTTGCACCATGATATGTTTTCATTTTAAATTAATTTCTAATTCAATGCTAATCTAATATTTCTGCCCTGGATGTCCGTATTTAGCAATGAGATTAGCTTATCGACCCCGTTTGAAGCAAAAAGCTGCAATTTCTGTACATGTTTAATGAAAAAACAAAGAGCTACATGAAGCTCACAGGTCTAGAAAGCATCATGCCCCTCCGTGCCTCGGCTGATGGTCTACAATTACACTGAACATTTGTGTAAATTCGATTCTTCAATCAGCGAGGTGCAGAAAGGCCGTTAAACACGGTGTTAAAAGGGATTTTTAGAGGCTTTATGTCTTAAGACTCGGCCTGTGTGTGGTCATTTGTGAGCGTCTGAGAGCGATAGATAAGAGCAGCTGTGAATCGTGAAATGAAGTGCCTCTCTGTTTGACTTGCAGGCCACGGAGTCGTATCTGGTGCATGAAGAGGCGAGCCGAGGAGCCGCGCTGCCCGAGTGCTTCCTGGTCCCAGACACTTACAGGGTACGAGACGACTCTCTTTCTTTCTTTCTTTCTTTGTTTTTTTCCCTTCTTTCTTTTCTTTTTTTCTCTCTCGGTGTCTCTTTCGGTAGCACATCCACGAATACCATGAACACGTCCAGGTCTCTTCATCCGGTCAGTCAATTCTACACTAATTCAGTACGATGAGATGGTCAGTTTCACCCCAGCACAATCTGTAGCTAGCATCAATACTTCAATCTCACTGACCCACCACTTCACATATTATTAAAAAACATGCTGATGTCACAGGAAGTAATTGATTCAGTTTGGCTCATCACTGTGCCGAGTTTATTATTTCTGATATATATTTTTAACTCAATATTTTAATTTCTCATGTCTTCATCAGTGAAGTGTGTTTGTCTTTTCAGTAGGTTAGATTTCTCTTCTCTTCTTTATTAATTCCTCGTCCTTGTGAACATGTAAAGGAGAAAATATCCTCAGCATTTTTATTCTGTTTTTAACGAGGCACCGATGTATTCCTGGTGTCTGTGTGTGTGTGTGTGTTATGAGGTCCGTTTCGGAAAAAATGGCATACTAGTGCTAGGAATCTCTCACGACCACGGCCGCAATTCCAATTTAAGCAAAATAAAAATAATTTTGTGCTTTGTGATGTGTCTCGGTTTTAAATTTTTAGATTTAAAAAAAAAATTTGTATATCATTGTATAATATTTCTTGTTGTTGCTCAATAATAATAATAATAATAATAATAATTTTGATAATAATAATAATAATAATAATAATAATAATAATTTTGATAATAATAATTTTGATAATAATAATAATAATAATAATAATAATAATAATAATAATTTTGATAATAATCATAATAGTATTTTTATAATAATAATAATAATAATAATAATAATAATAATAATAACAACCATTAAGACGTTCAAGTTTTCCTCCCCGAATCAGTTGATATAAAATAGAAGAAAAAGTGAAAAAATAAACAAAAAATCTATCTATCTATCTATCTATCTATCTATCTATCTATCTATCTATCTATCTATCTATCTATCTATCTATCTATCTATCTATCTATCTATCTATCTATCTATCTATCTATCTATCTATCTAATTGTTATTCTCAGTGTCTGAAAGCCACTTATCCCGTGCATTAGCTTCTAGATATTTATGTCATCATGTTATACTCAGTGTAGTGAGTGTAGTGTACAGAGTGAAGATGAAACTCTGTGATTAGTCTTGTGTAATGGAGTGATGGATTTTCTCATAGTTCACCTAGAAACTGGGTTAACGGTCATCACTGGGAAAACGCTGTTGTGGGTAATTTGAGAAAATCGATACCGTTTGTACCACCTGCCTGTGATCTGTGAAAGAAAATCAAGGAAAAAGAAAAACAGGATCGATGTGAAAAAGAAAGAGTGAGCTGTTAGAATGATGTTAGTGACAAAAGTCATTAAAATGCCAATGTTAGAGAAACAGAGTCCTGATAGCTTTAGTACATAGCGTTCATTTAATATCAAGACATTATACTGACAAGAAGAAGAAGAACAACAACAAGGAATAAAACACTTCACTATAGCGCCATCCTTGGGCTGATTGGACTCCTCTCCCTTGCTTGAGCAGCAGGAAGGATTTCTACAGACCAGGCTTCATGTCTGTAAAAAACTAACTCAGTTTTAGCGAAGAAAATTTTCAAAAATCACAAAAAGTGCTTGGCCCCCTAAAATCGCTCCCGCACAAACCTGTGTCTGACGGTGCCTTCAAGCCATTTAGAAAAGATCGTATTTACAAGTTCATCATTAAAGTCGTTATTACAAGTGTTCTTTAAGGTCTGTGTTTCCGACATGGTGGAATCAACGGACTGAGTTTGAATTGGGAATACGAACAAAACGGTCGACATTCGATTGGCTAAATAATGCAGAAATAATGTGATTACGATGTAATTATGTAACGATAAAGCTTCATAAATCGATTAAATCATTAAAAAGAGAACATGAGAATAGAGTTTAATGGCACGTGCTGCTTTTCTTTGGTAGTTAAATAACAGAAGGTTCACCTCCGACTGCACCTGATGTCGTAATTACGACTTTCCAACTCGTAAATATGAACTTCCCAATAGGATTTCTGACAGAAATGATGATGTTTGGTGAGTTAGTGCTAAAATCTAAGAATCTGTCACTCAGTTATTGTAAGAAGCGTGATGTTTTTCACGATACCAGTATCGCGATTGCGTACCAGCTGATTAGCGCTAAAACCCTGAGCATGTCCTATATTTGAATAAATAGAATTTTTTTTAAATCCCCCCCCGTTTTCTCTGTTAAAGTGCAGCGTATCCGAGGCTTTAGGGAACAGCTTTATTGTTCTCTGATTATTCAAATGCCAGCCAGATAATAACGGAGCTCGTGGAATTACAGGGTATTGGACTTTGATTTCGATCGCATGAATGGGGCATTTGATTACTCCTCTGTCTGGCCAAGAATTAACTTCCAGTCGCACAAGCGCACGATTCATTCACAGGTGAATCGGCGTAAAGCTTCTTTCTTTCCCCGACGTACAGGACAAGCGAAATAAATCTGATTTCCGACATAATCTGAAGATCAGCTCCGGTTAATGAGACAATGCTCTTATATCATATGGCGTGCTTTTGTGTGCCGGACGCGTCGTTAAGCCCTATAGAGCGACCCTATCTGCGTAAAAAACGTCATTACCATCATTTAAGTACATGCCATATGGGAGGGATTAAGGTTGAATGAGCGTGTGTGTGTGTGTGTGTGTGTGTTTTTGTGTGTGCACACAAGTGTGTGCATGTTAGAAGGGAAAACCACATGCTCTAACTATATTGCATTTCTTGTGTGTGTTTTAATGGGAGCATTACCGACTGAAACCGCTAACCTCGACTTCTTGTTTCTGGACCCCTGCTTAGCTGGAGGCTGAGAGAGAGAGAGAGAGAGAGAGAGGGAGGGAGAGAGAGAGAGAGGGAGGGAGAGAGAGAGAGAGAGAGAGAGAGGGAGGGAGAGAGAGAGAGAGAGTTGCGTGTGTAGAAATAAAAAAAAAACGCTCGTAAAAAATGAAATGATTTCTTTTTATTTCACCTCACACTCTTATTGTGTTTAATGACTTACGGGTGTGTGTGTGTATGTGTGTGTGTGTGTGTGTGTGTGTGTGTGGAGACTTTTTTTGCTAGCCTATGCAACACAAGCACTTTTGGGTTGCTGCCCTTGGGCGTGGTGAGAGAAACAGGGTATCCAAGCACTCTCACCCTTCCCTGCCCTCTCTCTCTCTCTCTCTCTCTCTCTCTCTCTTGTTTTTCTTTTTCTCTCTATGTCTCTCGCGCACTCTTTTCCCTCGGTGAGTGTTCTTTCTCTTGTTACGTCCTGTCACCTCATTCTTTCAGCTCGTTTAACTCGGAGCACCTTCGAAACTCTTGTTATCTGCAGCTTTAATTAAGTTCAGAGATACTTTCGTGTCACTTCGGGGTTAGAAGGTAAAGCTGTCGGCATTGTCGTCTCGCGATGATGGACACGTAGCCTCGTCAACACGCGCATCAGAGACGTATGAACATGACTCCTTGTACAATGAATTAAATTACAGTTGCATCATGGTCCCAGCTTTTGTACCTAGCCTTGGTTTAACTTACTGACCTTCAGTCAGCACCATATTTGTATTGCTAACTGCATGAAAACCAACACTGACCACCAAGAGCCACTAACTGTTACGAACCACATAGCCAGTACATCTTCTGTAGCAGAGGATCCTGCAGCCAATCATCAAAAGAGTCATAACAACACCTATAAAACAAAACCATGTTATATTTAATGAGTTTTTATTTGTCACATATACGTTACTGCACAGTGAAATTCTTTCCTTGCATATCCCATCCTTGGGGGTTGGGGTCAGAGCACAGGGTCAGCCACGATGCAGAGCCCCTGGAGCAGGGTGGGTTGTGGGCCTTGCTCAAGGGCCCAACAGTGGCAGCTTGGCGGTACTGGGGCTTGAACCCTGATCTTCCGGTCAACGTCCCAGAGCCTTAACCACTTGAGCTGATTTATAAGAATAAACAAGCCTTTTGCTATCCATCATTAGTGTTAGTCGCTTATCCTGATTTTCAAAACACAATTTATTTACAATGTCCTCTACAGTCTGTTAGCCTGCTAAGCTATTTAAACACGTACCTCAGTAAACCTGGTCACTGTTTCTTTTGTGTTCATGTTCAGTATTGAATGTCTTCATCATGTCCCACTCCACAGCGGTGCTTTAATATGAAAGCAGACACTCAGAGCTCAGGAATCTGTAGCTTTTTTCTTGTTATCCAGCCTACTAATATTAATTCATGGTGCTATCGAACCCGTTTCTGCTCTCTGAAGGCATTATCCACTAAAATTCTGTGTAAGGTTATCTAACAGAGGGGGGAAAACAGACGTCTAAAACACCATGTCTGAAAGCCAACAGGCTCGTTTTAGATCAGACTTCATTCGACTTCATTCAAAAATCATTTGTTTCAACCGATTGTGAAAACGTCTGATAATTCGGTTTCCATTCCGTATTTTCCATTAAAAAACATCCATATATGTGATTAGGGTGTGGTTTAGGACATGCCCACAGAGGCAGGATGTTTGCTTGCACTCCTTTTAGAAAGTAAACAGTGAACTGAAGTAAACAGTCAGTTAGACAGACAGGTTATTGTGTCATCACATATAACAGCCAATCACATTCTACTATGCAAACGAAGGGACTGTAAATGAAAAACTCTGAATTGAAATAATAGAAATTCATGAACTGGATCTTTTTCCACATTTTCTGTGACCGTACTCTCGGTTTAAAGAGTTTTTTCTCATAGTCTTTAATGGTCATCTGAGTTTTTAGTGACCTTCCTTCTGACCTTAAAACAACAGAGAGCCAGATCAGGGTTTTATTTCCAAGCCGGTTATAATAACATGTTCAGCCTATAGAATGTTAAACGTAGGCGAATGTGGCTTTTAATGCTCCTCTGATCAAAAAACGCATGGGTTTAGCGGCCCAAAAGTTGTGGCTAGCACAGCCTGCTAGGTGAGTCAGAGTCGGAAAGAGTACAAAATGAACGTTTGTGTGTGTGTGTGTGTGTGTGTGTGAATTTAACACACAGAGCAGCTTAGCTATGGAACAGAACGCTACTGCCAAAAAATATTAGCATTTCCCCACACCAGGCTTTAAGTTGATTATTATTAGTCTAGCCAAAGGTTGTTCCGTCTCGCCAACTAGGTTATCAGGACAACACCTAATATAAAGGTCACAAGACACATGGGCTAAATCTCTACACTGGTTTCTTTACCTGTCTCACTGTAATGAGGTTATAAGAATTCATGATGGTAAGGTGCGTCTTGTATAATAAGACCTAAAGTCCATTTTTTTTCTCTTACATTTGAGACACAAAAACCTCAGCTCTGTCAATTGATCCATCCTGGAAGTGTTTCTTAAACCGCTATCGGTTAAAACGAGCAGTTTTTGTCACCTTGCCTCTCGCTGCCTGTGAAGTGAACCGCAATTGTATTTAAATGAGATTGGCAAGACTTCGTTTTCCACCGAAAACACACCGCCGCATGAGCCTGGAAATGTTTCAGAGCTGGAGATAAGCTCAGAATATCGAGCACGGGAAATTGTCTCAAATATATTTTAAAAAAAGGTCTGACTACATGCTTCATTAACTAAAAGGTGCAAAAACGTGCCTCTGTGAAGGAAAAGGTCATTGAAACCTCTACAGCTTTTTTTCTTTTAGAGAAGCTTGAATTAAAAAACAATACATGTATTCTTAGTTTCAGTCTTAGAGTATAGTTTGTGTAGTTAATGAGCTGTTAGCTTCTTCGTTAGCTTCTGTTGAATACATTCTCATCAATAAAGACACGGAACCGGAACATTTATTTGTGTCTCTAGATATCGTAAAGTAGCTCTGGATGATATTGACAGATTTTTTAAATTGTAATAAATTCTGTCACAATACGAGATCTTTTCTGAAATATTATTATTACTATATTTATTTTTTATTTATTTATATAGTATTTTTTTTTTCATTTTATATATATATATATATATATATATATATATATATATATATATATATATATATATATATATATATATATATATATATAATATATTTCTATGTGGTGGTCTATGTATACTTTAATGTTCTTATGTTCAGCACCACTGTATTGCTGGTAGTTGTTGAGCAAACGTTTATAAATCCTGCATCTCATTTATTTATTTATTTATTTTATTTACTTTTAAGATTTTAAGATTTTAAGGATTCCCTCAGAATGACAACTGATATGATCTCTTTTTAAAATAATTATTTATTTATTTATTTATTTATTTAAAAAAAAAAAGAGTTCATTCATTCTCAGTAAACGCTTTATCCTGGTCAGGGTCACTCCGGATCCTGGGAAGATCGGGGATGAGGCGGAAAATACACCCTGAATGGGACACCAGTCAATCACAGAGCACACACACACACACACACTTATTCACACATAGGCATGAATTGTGCTGCATTCAAGACGGAAAACTTATTCCCTGCCTGCGACCAATTAAAATACTCCACACAACATTTCGAAGTGACCTCAAATCAACATGGCCGCTCACACCAACACCAGTGTAACTTTACTCTACTTTATAACGAGTTTAGAGCAGTATTAGCTTTACATTTCTGGTTCGTTTGGCAGACATCTTTATCCAGAGTGACTTATTTTATCATACAACTGCAGTAGAATTGTATAGAAATACAATTAAGAATTGAGGGCCTTGCTTAAGGGCCCAACAGTGGCAGCTTGGCGATTTGAACTCACAACCATCTGAGCCAACAGTCCAAAACCCTAACCACTAATCAACCACATCTCCAGAAGGGTTCTAGCAGAACTGCAAAAGTGCGCTTAAAAGAGCTTTAGGTTAATGTCAAAATTCCTCAGGCGGCAAAAGACAGCGTGTAGGATGGCACAAATGCTGCATTAGCACAGCAGCGTGTTTCAGGGAGATGGGAGGAAACCGGAGAACCCTCATGAACCCGGAGAGGACGTGAACGTGTGAAAGTGTGCAGAATTATAGCCATTCTTTTAGGTTACAGACTGCAGCTTTAAAAAAAAAAAAAACAGAAATAGTGCCAGTGCTAAGTGTGACCAGCTTTATTTTCTCTTTAAAGGCTGCGTGTGAGGTGAGGGACTGGGATAAAGAGAGAGGAAGAGACAGATCGAGGAGGATAGGCGCGCGCGCGTGTGCGGGCGAGTGAGCGCGCGCGCGTGTGTGTGCTTTTTCCCCCCACTTTTTTCTTCTTCTTCCTTGCCAGAAGTTTGAGCTTTCACTTTCTGGCTCCTAGGCGGGGTTTGTTGGAGGAGTGGGGAGGAGGAGGAGGAGAAGGAGGAGGGGGGCGGGGCACGAGCGCGAGTTATTGCTATGCGACCCGACACTGCGAACTTCCATTCAGCTCTGTAAACGCTCCTCCAATGTTTAATTCCGAAGTAGCTATGTATTCTCCGTACTGCCTGACACAGGTAATGCAAAAATAATAATAATAATAATTATTATGACAATAATAATAATCATCATTATCATCATACTGTATAGATGGAAGTTTTGTGTATTTTTGCGCATGTGCACTGTGATTTTTTTTTTTTTTTTAAATGCATTGTTGCAACTTTTGCTGTTGGTCTCGTGGTGTTGTTCCTTTTAAATGTTTTGAGGTGTGCGTGCGTGTGTGTGTGTGTGTGTGTGTTTGGGGGGTAGGGGGTGTTTGCGCTTCCTTTTTGCTCTTGCTGGTTTTTTTTTTTTTTTTTAAGTCTTCCGCGCTCTTCCCCTCCCATGCGCGCGCTCTCCCGGTTCTCTCAAAAACTGCCCCCACCGCACCGCACCCCCCTCGTGCGTGGCATCTTTCCAGCGCGCGGATCTGCTTCGTCTCAGTGCACATGGGTTCTCGGAGAAAATGGCGCTCACACACTCAATCTACGGCTATACGCACAAAAAAATAGAAAAGAAAGAAACAGGAGGGGAAAAAAAGCTTTGCAGACTCCACCGCATGCATGCATTCAGGCTATTAAATATTTTTTTTAAAGATAATAATTGCTAGGACATCCCGAGTTGCTCGCTCGCGCGCGCTCGCGCCTCTGTTTCGACGTGTTATATCGTATTGGGACGCCGCCTCGCCCGGTCTATAGAAACACCGGCTTTAGCTCTTAATGTACATTTTGCCTTCACTGGAATTCTTCTGCATTTTAAAACGCACTGGTTTTTAGTTATTAGTTTTCAATATATGCCTGAAGGTGACTGACAGAATGAACAGCTGTCAGCATGCATGGTGGTGTTTTTCCTCTCTCTCTCTCTCTCTCTCTCTCTCTCTCTCTCTCTCTTTACACCCGGCTTATCGCAGTAAGATAAGACAAACTGCAGAACAGTCCAACGGCTTCAACTCAAATGAACTTTTAAAAAATTATTATTATTATTATTATTATTATTTTTTTTTTTTTTTTTATTATTATTTTTTTAATGCTGCTCGTGCACCTGCATTATCCTAACAACTTGCATCTGCTTCATTTGTTGTTGTTATTGTTGTTGTTGTTGTTGTATACTATTCTTTTGGTCATTTGCACGGGATTCAGCGAGAGTCCGTGTGAAATCTTGCATCTGATCACTTCTGCAGTGCAAACAACAGAACCCAAAAAAAGGTGTTACATGTAACTCGGGATATTTTTGTCTAGAATGTGTGTGTGTGTGTGTGTGCGCGCGCGCGCTAGTAACCGAGGCTGTAGATTAGAAAGTGTTGATGAAATAAACGTAAAGCGAACGCTGTTTATTTTTTCTCGTATTTTTTTCCCCTGAACAGTAATTGTTCACAACTGATCGAAATGATCTGATGAGCAGCTTTAAGTGTGTGTGTGTGTGTGTGTGTTTATGTTTGGTTAGCGTGCAGATCTCGGATCTAACACACAGACTTGTACTGTCTACACAGAAACATGCTCACATTAACAAGGACGCAGTTTTGCTTCTTGTTTTTTATTCACCAGAGAATTAGAAAAAAATAATAATTTTCCAAGTGCTAAACATTTGCTTATTAATTTTTGTTTGTTTGTTGTTTTTGTTTAGTGCATCAGCACATGTCTCCCAAATGCTTTTGCTTTAATCTTAATGTCATGTGCAGAACGAGTGTCCTCGCGACATGATGACGTGTGGATGATGGTGGAATTTTATATAACAGAGAAATGCTCATAAATGCAGATTAATAATAATGTAGTTTAATTAATTGTAACGATTGCATTTTCATCTCTCTCTCTCTCTCTCTCTCTCTCTCTCTCTCTCTCTCTCTAAAATAAATAAATAAATAAAATACAAGAGATAAATCTAGTACAGGTTTACATGCGGCCTAGTCCTGAAACTTGGCTTAAAAACAAGAATTGCAAAATAACAGGCATCAAAATATACATATATTTATATTGAATTTAGATCTGTATCATTATTATTATTATTGTTATTATTATTATTATTATTATTATTATTATTATTATTATTATTATTATTTCTTCTACTACTACTGAGCTCGAGGCTTGTGAGCGGCGCTCCGTCTACAGGAAAGATCATTTATTTATTTATTTATTTAATTAATTAATGTCTCCGACTCAACTCTTACTCTGGCTGAAAAAGTTTGATTCGTGGCAGGACTTTGGATTCATCTCTCTCCTCAGTCAAGGCCTCAGTCTCGACATTTCTTTAGAAATCATGCCATTTTTTTATTATTTGCAATCCAGTTTTATATTTAATTTTAAACACGCATTACATATTTTTCCCGACGCAGTGTGCTTTATTATTTTTATTATTCCTTCATTTCACAGAGTTTCGTCTTGGCCTCGGTGTCTTGGCAGCTGTTTTTATTTCCCTTTTCCCCTGCAGGCCTGGGAGGCTGGAGGCTGCAGGTCACTGAGACGTTGCATGAAAATGCGATTATTTAGTCTAATATTTATTATTAATAACAGACTACGTGTTTTTGTTTGGTGGTCAAGGGTGTTTACTGCTTTTCTTATTTTCGTATTTGAAAAAAACAAAACAAATGAAACTGTGTCAGTTTGTGGTCAGGAGCCTAGAGATATGTTATGAAGTGATTGATGGTTGATTTATGGTTTTAATCAGATTTATTGACTGGAAACTTTTAAAAAAAAAAAAAAATTCCCTGTAAAGTTTGCCTGCAGTGAATACTCTGCATTTAGAGGCGTGTTTTCTCAAGAAGCAGTCGTGTCTTTTAAGCCGAGCAGAGACGTGCAGTTGTGTCGGAGTGTTTGCTCGTGGTTTTTTCCCTCGCTGGCCCGTCAGGTTCTCGAGCAGGCAGCTGATGGATTATACACACCTAACGTCGCCCAAGGTGCTTGGGTAATCAGTCTAATTAGCCTTCTGCTCACCACATTGCACGTCCTGTAAATACTCAAACAGAATAAGCGGCAACACATGTGAAGTGCACGAGCCTACGGAGCTCCAGATCAAGTTGCTGGCTCCAAACCATCCTACCGCGAGTGATTTAGCGAAATAAAACCCGACAGAAAGATGGATGTCTTTGTGCACGGATAAATAATTAACATTCGGTCTTATAAACATTATATACCTATCAGGCGTTACTAAAGAGAGAAGGATTTTGCTCTGCTGTAGATCCGTTTTGCCTCGTATTTTCTTTTTTTTCCGTTTAATTAAAATTAATTAGCGAGCGCGCGCACGCGTGGCGCGCACCAGAGAGCGCGCGCTCAGTGTATTATCTGTAAATCTTTCTGTCCTTTTTTTTCTCCCCTCTCTTGCCTCAACAGCACATTCTTGCATGGAGGAGCGTGCACTTAATGAGAGTACAAGTAGCCTTCCAGACCCACTTGTTAGTATGCAAGTGCACAGGCTCGAAGTTTGGGATTTGGAGCACAGCCAGGGGTCTCGGACGGAGTTCGGACATTTTCTCTCTCTCTCTCTCTCTCTCTCTCTCTCTCTCTTTTAAATGAATGCCGTCTTTGTGTTCGGTGGCCGCGGCGCAGATCGCAGGTTTTGGCTCAGCTCACTTCAGGCCACGTTTACGCGCAGTGAGAGTTTAGCGATTCAGCCCTGAGTCGTGCTGCAGCCTCCATGCATGCAGAGAATTCTCTCCTGAACCAAGACACCTGACCTACATGAACGGGTGCAAATGGATTAAATGTGATCGAACGCGCGCACGTGCGCTGCATGAAGTGAGTTTTCTCGAGCTCGAGCGGTCAGTTTTCGGCGTGATGCTCGAGCTCGCGTTAAACCCTGGCCTGTGTGCTGTGCTGGGAGAGGAGCAGTGTTGCCAGCTCTCTTCAGAGGTAGATAAGGCATGCGCAAAAAGTCTCTAGGTGACGTCAGAGGTTTGCATAATCGTTTATTCTTCGTGATCATTTGCATGTCAAATTACAAATTACGTACAATTTTTTTTTCTGAAGTCGCTTAGAATACAATAGTCTTTTTGTCTGAACAGTAAATAATAGCTTGGAATTTATTTCATGCAGAAAGAATTGTTTGGTCATGGCACCAGAAACGAACTGTTTACATATTTACAAATGAAGGAGCAGATGCAAACGGAATAATCCGCTTTCATTACTGTAAATAATGTCAGCAATGAGAACAATGGGGATTCGTGAATGGTCAGTTAGAACAATGGTGATCAGGGATTGGTCAGTGTGGGGAAAATGGTGATTAGGGATTGGTCAATAGGACTAGTGGTGATCAGGGATCGGTTGATGTTAACAGTGGTGATCAGGGATTAGTCAATAGGAACAGTGGTGATCAGGGATTAGTCAGCAGGAACAGTGGTGATCAGGGATTAGTCAGTAGGAACAGTGGTGATCAGGGATTGGTTGATAGGAAAGTGGTGATCAGGGATTAGTCAATAGGAACAGTGGTAGTCAGGTATTGGCCAAAAGAAACAGTGGTGATCAGGGATTAGTCAATAGGAACAGTGGTGATCAGGCATTGGTTGATGGTAATAATGGTGATCAATGATGGGTCTTGTGAAAATTGGTGATCAGTGATTGGCTGATGTTAACAATGGTGATCAGTGATTGGCTGATGTTAACAATGGTGATCAGTGATTGGCCAATATGGAAAAAAATGGTGAATAGTGATTGGTCAATAGGAACATTGGTGATCTGGGATTAGTTGATAGGAACATTGGTGATTAGGGATTGGTTGATAGTAAAAGTGATGATCAGGGATTGGTCGATAGGAACAATGGTTTTCAGTGATCTGTCAATATGAAAATCGGTGATCGATGATTGGTTGATGTTAACAGTGGTGATCGATGATTGGTTGATAGGAACAGTGGTGATCAGTGATGGGTCAATGTGAAAAATGGTAACCAGTAATGCGTCAATGGGAACAATGGTGATCAGTAATGGGTCAGTGTGAAAAATGGTGACCAGTAACGGGTCAGCAGGAACAGTGGTGACCAGTGATTGTGTGACTGGAACAGAAATTTTTAGTGAGTTGAATGCTGTGAGCTGTGAACTCCTTTAAATGTAAATGCTCAGAAAGTCACATGATTTGTTGTCCAGGTTTTATTTCTAATTCACTAAAGGAATCACTAACTCTGTAGACAAAGTCTCTAAACTGGCAACACAGACTCGGAGAGAACTTACAAAAAAACTAACCCCGCCCCCTAAACTCTAATCTGATCTGAACTGTGGATTCTAACTGTTCCAGATCTCCACGTTACACCATTTCAGGGTTCATTCATCTAACATAACTGGACGTGGATCTTGACCGTTAAAGTCTAAGCACTGACTTAATAATATATTGCAGGAAATGAGACGTGTGTCATGTAAACTATGGTGCGATAGTGTAGATAGTGTAGTAGAAACTGATCCAGCTGCTCAAAGTCTACCTCATCTCATGGGAAATGACCGAAAAAAAAATAGAACAAATGTGTTTGGATTAAATTTTACTTCGTACGTATAAAATTACGAACGTTAAGCACATATAAGCATTAAACATATAACATCATTTTTATGAAACATTATGAATTTGTAACATTCATATCACAAATATTTGATTTAGTAGTTTACTGAGCTGGCTAGCTAACACCATTGCTAACATTTATATTGGTTTTGTTTTTATTGTTTTCTTTGCTTCAAGACTTTCCTGTTTTTTCTGTGGTGCATGTTAGTATAGTCAGCTTTTCCACACTTTCTTTCGGGTTGCCAAATATAGTATCTAAACATATAAAGACATGACGACATAAAGACGTAAAGTATATGCACGGGAAGGGGGAAGAGACACACAGCACCGTAAACAAACTTTAAAACAAAAAATAAAAAAGAAGTTAAAAAAATAAATAGGGTTTAAAAAAAGGGACCCTTCTCAATTTCTTGAGGAAAATTCTTTGTAAAATATATATATATATATCAAGCAGCAAGCAGAAAAGAGTCTTTTTTTTTTTAATTATTATTATTTCTGGAAGAAATGTTAAATTAAATTTACCACTGCAAATACTGATAGGGTTGATAAGTCACACACACACACACACACACACACACAAGCCGTAGAGCGCTATAAAAACATCTACAGGACGTTTTTACGCTCAGTAAAAGTTCTAGTCCTCTAGTCTAGTACTTTAAAAACATCTGCTCAAGTGTTTTGAACAAAACAGTTATGAACATGAGTTGTTTGTTTGTCCTGTGAGGTGAAAAACACGACTCGGATGTGTTACAGCAGAAAAACACCAAAGCAGATTCTTGCCGTTAGACACGTGATGAGGTTTTTTCAGCTGTCTGAGCAGGAAAATCTCTAGAATTTGCAGTATTTTAGGCAAAACACAAAAAAATTGCTGGTCTGTGCGTGTGTGTGTGTGTGTGTGTGTGTGTGTGTCATGCCCAGATTCAGTAGGTCAGCGTCTCACACTCTTCTGATCTCCTCTGGTCCCAAACCGCATTCTACAAAAAAATTCTTCCAAACCATCTTCCGAAATATCCAAGAATGTGTTACAGGCTGAAGAAGCAATCCCAGGTTTCTCACGCAAAATGAAAAACATTAACAATTTATTTATTTATTTTTTCACTGCTATTAAAAAAAAAAAAAGATCTTGGGCGGGAAACTGGTTGGTGCGGCCTACTGAAGTGTATTTTTCTTTATTTAAAAAATAATTTTTATTTAAAAAAACAAAACAAAACAAAATGTATAAAAATAATTTTTATTTTTATTTGGGAAGAATTTGAAAAACATGATATCACAAAAAATTGGTAAAAGTATAAAAGTCACAAAACATTAAAAATATTATTATTATATATTATTATTATAAATATTATTATAATATTTGCAAAATAAAGAAAAACAAATAAACACACATACTAAATTACATAAAAATAAATATAAATAATATATAAACACACTCATTAAAGTATACATAGACCACCACATAGAAATATTCTCTGTTTATATTGAATTATAATATGATTATAATAATTATCTTTATATAATTGCTATATATACTATTATGTATATATATATATATATATATAGTTATGTAATTACTATGACTAAGGAGATTTGATTTAAAAGTTCTAAAGCGAGATATTATATGCTAAATGGGAAGTGTATTTTTTATTTGAAAAAATGTTTTTTTATTTAAAAAAAAGAAAGAAAAATATAAAGAACATTTGAGAATAATAATAATAAAAAAAGATAACCAAAAAAGGGGTAAAATTTATAAAATTGGAATATTTGCAAAATTAAAATAGAAAAATATATATAAAAATAAACGCATACAAAATTACATAAAAATAAATATAAATAATATATAAATATACATTAAAGTATACATAGACCACCACATAGAAATATCCTCTGTTTATATTAATTTATAATATGATCATAATATATATATATATATATATATAGTATATTATATAATTATGTTTATAGTTATATAATTACTTTGACTAAGGAGATTTGATGTAAAAGTTCTAAAGTAAGATATTACATGCTAAATGTGAAGTGTGTCTAATAATATTAAATAGAAGTAAGTGATTTTTCCGCTCAGGACGCCACTGCGCTCGCTCTCAGAAGTCATTTCATCTTATACCTCATTAAAATGCCCCAAGATTTCATTTCATTTCGACTTCCCCCTCTCTCTGATCACGCTCCGAGTCTCTAATGCGTAAACACAAAGCCGGTGGAATCGCAGTAACACAGACCTCCAAGCCCGGTCGAGGACAAATGCCCTGCCAAAGCAACGTTCGAATGCCTTGTTTGTTTAAATCCCAGCTGCGCTCTCGTACGGTTCAGATGTTTCCGTGTGATGAGTTCATTTCTCATTCATCATCAGATAAGCCTCTGTTGGCTCTTTGAGGCACGAGCAGTGGATGACCCAAGACTGATGTGCTCGCTGGTGGACAGGTTTCTGAAAATGCACATGGGATTTGAAGGGGGGAGAAAAAACAAACAAACATCCGAGTCACGCAAAAAGAGTCAGAGATGGGAAGTTAGCGAGCTCTGATCCTTAATTCTCCTAAAGTGACCCAAAAATCTCTCTCTCTCTCTGAGGCGAGATGATTCAGTTCATTCTTATAGTTGACACTGTAAAATTTTTTCACACGTTGTTTAGGAGCAAATCTACACAATCCACCGTCTGACCGATCTGCCATGATAATAATCATTTCCGTAATCAATAATAATCAGAGCTAATAAAGGATGCTTCATAACAACATGAGCTGTAATCAGAGGATTAGGTGAAAATCTTTCATCAGCCAGTATTCTGTTGTTTTATGAAGCTGTTTGAGATACGAAGTGAATGAATTAGTCAAATAATATCTTGTGAAGCAAGTGTTAGGATTTAGGATTTAGGCTTTCTGTTTGCACAACTGACCAGATTCAGGCTCAGAGGAGACAGAGAGAGAGAGAGAGAGAGAGAGAGAGAAGCGTAAAATCCAAGAATTTCATTAATCAGGCAGCATTGACATCACAAGGTCAAGGGACAAAAAGTTAGCAGAAAAGCAAGGATCAGGATGTATATTTCCAGCAAGACTTTCCAGAACCCTCAGGTCCAGGTGTGTTTATATACTTGGGAGTCAGAAAGTGAGGCAAAAAAGCAATAAGGAAGTTCACGTACCAAAACATTATTCATGTCATGGCGTCAGTATTACAGCACAGCTAACCCGGGAGGTTTATATTTTCACTCCAGTCCAGTTCACAGCACCACAGTAGTTCATGTGAGTTATGACAGTTCCGTGAATGATGTGGTTCTTCCTGCTGAAGAGGTGAAGAAAGAACGTACTCGAATGAATAAAAGCTTCTTTTGATGTGTTGAAAGATTGAAATCAGGAGCGACGCCAAGTTTCATAACCTGAGCTGAAGAGGCATGTCACAAATCCGTGAACTGACAAGGAGAGATTATTGATTTCGGTAAAAAGAAAGTGTCTGGGGAAATGAAAAGTCGAGCCTCAGGAAGGTCCTGTTCCTTAAACCACACATATACACTTATTAAAAAATTACAGTTTTATCTATTTATAATTACGTTTACTCTTTTAACAATATTTTACTAATTGGAAGTATAAGCTGGTTACGTTAAACGCACGTAATGTGATGCCGCTACAGCAGCTTTAGCATTTAGAATTATTAAAATGCATAAAAATAAAGCGCACGATGTGCACAAGCTAATCTTTAAAAAAACGACGTTTGTAAGTCATTTCGTCCCCCGGAGTTTCGTCGGCCATTTTGAAATATTTTCTCACTCAGCTTCAGTACCTGGTAGCACCGCCCCTCTTCCACGAGTCTCATGAAGTGTCCAACATTCCACACTTCCCTTCCATTCTCGGATGAATAACTGCATCATCTAACACGTAGAATAGTGACTATAGATTTTGCACAGTCTAGAGTTAGTTGTCGCTATAGCAATGATAAGCGCATTGATTGAAGCGCTTTGGAAAGACTGGATCTACTTTGAGGGGCTGCTCCTATAGGAAATGAATTGACCAATCAGAACGGAGAACAGGAGAGCGCTGTGGTATTTTGGAAATAAATTGCAGCATATTCTGTTTCTATATCAGACTATTATTACCTCCACCCGTGATTGTCCATTCACCCCAAACCAGCGTTTTTACTCATGGTAGCTGCTGTACGTATGAGCAAATAGCCCCCTAATACACACACACACACACACACACATGCGCATTACATAACCACAGAACCCCTAATCACTTCAGTGTGTGGAACCATGTCATAATAGATCCTTTCATAACAGTTACTTCATATTTTGTCCCGAACCGTATTTTTTTTTTCTTCTCCCAGTAACTGGAGTTGGTTTTGGGACACTGTTGCCGCAATTCCACACAATCCTCCAGCGTCTCATAATTTTCTGTTTTCGATTTGTCAATTCTTTACAAGTTACATGGAAAAGCCACTTTCTGGACAGCGCTTGACGCTCGGGTGCGTTTTGTCCGTCAGGCCTGCGGGATCTTTCGCTACGGGCCTCTGTCCACATCTTCTTCTGGTCGTGGGCAATAAAATATGAGCAGAGGAATGTGAAATAAGTCGGAGTCACTTGTTAACTGACACAACTGGTGATGGTATGATGCAAGGGGTCTGTGTTTGGCAAATAAATGGTGTGTGTGTGTTTGTGTGTGTGTGTGTGTACACACTAGCACTATCAGTGCTGTTGTATTGATAGAACACATCCAAGGTCATTTATTTCTGTCCTATGGGTGTGTGGGTGTGCATGTGTGTGTGTGTGAGTGTGTGTTAGAAGTGCGGACAGCTTGCGTCCATACCAGAAAGACTAATATAGATCAGTCATCCCTGTGATGTGTGTCTAAAAAGGCCGGCAGTAAAAGAGGCCTAAATAGAATACACATTTGAATATTATAGAATACAGAAACCTCGTTGTTTTTTTTTTAAATCTCTTATCCGGTCAGAGCGGTTGAAGAGTCATGTCCGTGTGGCAGTGTATTATTATCAGTGTGTTGTGAGTCTCTCTCCAGACAGGATCGTTCTCCTGACCTTTAGTCCAAAGTGCGCAGCTCGGTCAGTAGATAAGCGCTCCCTGGCTCCCCTCCATCTGACAGGGGAAATATCAGCACGCCATTGCGTAATGTACAATATCGTTACCTGACGTGAACTCAGAGGACGAGCTGCGCTGAGCAGACAGAGAGCGCTGTTTGAGGTTGTACACATGTATATTGTACGTCTCTACTTATACTGCATTCCTGCACTGGAGCATTGACCCACTGCTGTTACTGTAGATGTGTGTTTGTCTGTGTCCCAGTGTCATGTCTTCTGATTGGACATCAAGCCCAAAAGATCAACATAAGACACAGTGATTGGACAAGCTGCTGTTGGTGGATGCATTTATGCATTTATAAAGACCAAAGTCTTTAGGATCTTACTGATCAAATTATCATATGTAATAAGCATAGACTAAAGCTCTGTGGAGAATAGAATAGAATAGAATAGAATAGAATAGAATAGAATAGAATAGAATAGAATAGATCAGTGGAACAATAGAGCAAACTAGAATAATAGTATAGATTAATATATAGAAAATAAAATAAATAAATACAGTAATAAGAAAATAGAGTAGAATAATAGAGTAGAATGTAATAGAATTGAGTTGAACTGAGTTAAACCACTGAACAGCGTAAATGAGCAAAATGAAATAGAATTAAGAAAAGTATCA
This sequence comes from Hemibagrus wyckioides, assembly GCF_019097595.1. NCBI lineage: Eukaryota > Metazoa > Chordata > Actinopteri > Siluriformes > Bagridae > Hemibagrus > Hemibagrus wyckioides. Next base: position 17,109,695 of record NC_080735.1, on the reverse strand, counting down.
AATAAAGTGTAAAGCAGAGTAAAATAGAACTGAGTAGAGTACAATGTTAGTGTAGATTAACAAAGAAGAAAAACAAAGTAGTAGAAAGTAATAGTAGACTCGAACTGATTCCCATAGAACAGTAGGTTAGAATAAAGTAAAAAAAAAAGAAGAAGAAAAGAATTGAATGATGTAGTAGAATAGAATAGTAGTATAAGATAATTGAATAAATATTAATATAAGAATAAGATTATAAGAATTAAGAATTAAAATAAGAATGCAATCAAATGGAATAATGGAATACAATGGAATAATAAAAATAGAGTACAACAGATTTAAAGTACAGAATTGAATTGGAAAAAGGCTAGTATATAGTAGAACAGAATTAAGTAGAATAGAATTGAACAGAATAGATTTGAGTAGAGTGGAATGGAAGAGAATAGAACTCATTGGAACAGAATGGGACTGAATAGAATTGAGTAGAGTAGAATGGAACAAAATAGACTTGACTAGAGTAGAATGGAACAGAATGGAATTGAGTAAAGTAGAATGAAAAGGAATAGAATTGAGTAAAGTAGAATGGAAGAGAAGAGAATAGATTTGAGTAGAGTAGAATGGAATGGAACAGAATAGAACTCATTAGAGTAGAATGGAACAGAATAGATTTAAGTAGCGTAGAATGGAACACAACAGAACGTGAATGGATCAACAGAATAAAATAGAGTCTGGAAAAAAGGAAGGGTAGAACACTGAATAACAGAATAAAGTCGAGTACAAAAGGCTCAAATAATAGAATAGAATTAAACAATAGACTAGAACGGAATTGAGTAGAGTAGAACTGAATTCAACAGAATGTAGTATGTAGAGTAGAGAAGAATGGAATAATAGACTACAGTAGATTAATAGAATAAAATAGAGTTGAGTAATGCAAAATAAAAGAACAGCTAAGTGATAAAGCAGATCTGAAGAATGGAATAGAATTGAGTAGAGTACAATAGGACGTTGATGGCTGATTTTAATGTTCTGTAAGGTTTTCTGTATTAAATGATAAGGTAGGGGTTGATGTCGCAGTTGCCGTGGTGATTCCTGCCCAGCGTGTAAAGGTGTGTGGATTAAATGGCACGCCGGGCCACGCCCCCTCTCCCCTTCCTGAGCGCCTCCAGAGAACACGGCGGCGCTAATTAAAATCATGACATCTCACTGCGCGGCGCACGTTAAGAGGTCGCCCGGCGCATATGCTGCTCGATGTCGTACAAGTCCATAAACGTCATAATAATAGCTCGCATTTGAAGCCTTAATCCCCGCCCAAGGCCAAGTTCCAACGGTGCTCTTCGGAGTCGCGGAGTTTGATGTAGGATCGGTTCTAATCAGGTCCAGGTGTGCCGCGGATTATCTGATAATGATACTTAATCCCAGAGGACCTCCGCGATGATTATCTTTCAAATAAACCGTAATAGCGAGATGAAACTCCACACATGCAGGCAATTCCGGATCAGCGTTTAAAGTCGGCGCACATTAGCGAAGGCAGACGGAGATGCCGAATAATCTGCATGCTAAACAGAGTGTAATCTGTAATCATTCGTTCGGATCTCACTTTCTCCGGCTTGGAACGCTTCATGTTTGCGGAATGTTGTACACAAGCTAAACTCCGATGGAGAGCATTACATACTACATACTACCCCCCCTCACCCATACACAACTCCCCCCCCCCCTTCCCTTCCCACCACACACACACACTTCCAAATCTCCTTCAGGCGGAGCAGTTGGAGGGATGCGGACACGAGGGAGGGGATGGTGGCTTTTAAACGAGTGGAGAGAGGGATGGTGGTTTTGTAAATGAGCGTAGGGGTGGACGGCAGTTTATAAAGGAGTGGAAGGAGGGATGGTGGTTTCTAAACGAGCAGAGGGAGGGAGAGCGGTTTTTTAAACGAGTGCGGAGAAGGAGAAGGTGGTTTCGGGTGGGGTGGAGAAGGGATCACTGTTTATTTACTTATAGGCTGCAGTCGTAGACGCTTAACGAGAAGAATGAGTGGCACCGAGCCAGGCACCAAGCAAATGGAAATGTGTGCATAGTGTGCAGGGAAGGAGTGTGTGTGTGTGTGTGTGTGTGTGTGAGAAAGAGAGTTTGTGTGTCTTTAATGCACTTAACATTAATCTTGCTGATGTAGGCATTCCTGTGGTTCTCTCTCACTCTCTCTTGTTTTCGCTCTCGTTCACTTTTTCTAAGCGTTTTCGCCGCCACAGGTTGCAGCGCGGCGCGGATATAAAACAAGGAATGTAAATGATTAAAAGCGCAGTTCTGCTGCCATTGCAAGAACGTGTGAAGAACGGTTAAAGGCAGGGTCTGCAGCATACAACCAGACGGTGGTTAAAACCTGGAGAATGGTGTCGCTGGGAAGCTAATTAATATGGAAGATAGCTAACGACTTAACCAGGCTAGTGTACGATATTAGCGAGCATAACAGTGTCATGTAAAAGACAGTAAATAACACCGGGAAATCTATCAGCGTAGCCACAGTTTCCTCAGGGAACTTTTCTTAATAACACGTGAACTGCGCCATAATTACGATTAGCTGTTGCTAACTACATTTCTACCAGGGTGGGGGAAATGAACTTTATAGAGTCACAACTTTCTGAAAACGTAGTAAATATCCACATAAACAACGTACTCAACAAGCATCAGCTAGCGATGTATACAAAGTAGAAACAATGCTAATTTGTTTACTTAAAAATTAAAAAACTAAATTTGTGTCAAGATTTTCCACAAAAATGTATATATATTTCCCCTTTTCATCTGGAAGGAAGGAAACCATCAGGAGGATTACTGTGTAAACTTTCTAAAAAGTTTTAGTCAGAAAATTTACCTCAGGAACTTTTGAAATAATGGACACTACAGATTTTCAAGCTAATTTTTCATCTTCTAGCTAGAAATCAAACCTTCTAGGAGTTTATGTTTGGGTTTAAACAGTTTCCTGTCCTCGATGTGTCATCTGTTTGAACAAGTAAATGACTTTTCTTAATCTTTTTGTAAGAAAATGCAGAGCTGCACTGATATGAACAGGCTAGCTAGCTTGTAAAAAGGTACTATGTGTTGTTTATGAGCAACGAAAGGCACAGTGATGGTGGAAAACGGGTCAAAAAAGATCAGAAATATCAACATTTACCTCAGATATGTGGGTACATTGTGAAGAAAAAGCCTTAGTATGAGCAAAACGAGTACCACGAGCCCTTTTATTAGATTTAGCATGAAAAGCAAACTGAGCCTCTGTGGAATTAGCCATGTTAGGAAGCTTGACATGATAATCTGCAAACTCGGAAAGCTGTCAGAAAAATTTCGGTTTCTTAATCTTTTCGTCATTAAATGCAGAGCTATACTGATATGAACAGGCTAGCTAGCTGGCAAATAGGTAGTATGTGTTGTTTATGAGCAACGAAAGGCAGAGTGAAGGTGGAAAACGGGTCAAAAAGATCAGAAATATCAGCATTTACCTCAGATATGTGGGTAAATTGTGAAGAAAAAGCCTTCGTACGAGCAAAATGAGCAAAACGAGCATTTTGTAATAAAATGCAGAGCTACACTAACACGAACAGGCTAGCTAGCTTGTAAGAAGGTGGAAAACGGGTCACAAAGATCAGAAATATCAACCTTTTTCCTCAGATATGTGGGTAAATTGTGAAGAAAAGCCTTTGTGCGAGCAAAACGAGGCCTTTTATTCAATTTAGCATCGAAAGCAAACCGAGCCTCTGTGGAATTAGCCATGTTAGGAAGCCTGACATGATAATCTGTGAACTCGGAAAGCTGTCAGAAAAATTTCGGTTTCCGAAGTTACAGAGTTCCACAAGAGAGCCGTTCTTATGGAATCTTCTTGTAAACACATTGGACACACTCGGTCCCCGTCTGAACGTCTGATTTTACACATCGGCCTCCCGTCTATCTGAACTCAAAAGTACAGCTCTGTAGCAGGCAGCGTGGTCTGTAGAGCCATATAGAACTAGCTCTCTGGCAGCGTGCCAGATGTCGTGCTTCATTCCCCAGCTATGCATGTTTAGGTACGTGTGTGTGTGTGTGTGCACGTGTGTGTGTGTGTCCAGCCGCACTCCTCTGCTATGTGTGTTTAGACTGCCTTTCACGGAGGTGGTGAAATCCAGACGCTAACCTGAAGGCACCGTGCCGTTAGCACGTGGAACCCTGCCAGCTCCTCGCCGGAGCCGCTACTACGGAAAACCCAGAGGGACAAAATTAAACAGGATGTGTGAAGTGAAGCGACGTGGCTGGGACGAGACTTTTTTTCTCGCCGGCGTTGATGGACGTGTTCTCCTGATAGATCTGTGAGGCGGGAACATGAAAGGAAAAAGGCCAGCTGGGATGAGGTCAAGGCTAGTCAGGACCTGCACGCTGCTGCCTCATTTGCATGGATGTGATCCTCGAAAGGAAGCGGTTTTAATTAAACGAGTAGAGCAATGAAAGGAATCTGGTGAATTCTCTAAGTAGGACACGAGCCTGTTAACCAATCACTGGAATCTGACATCATCAAATTCACTTGAGCCACAACCAATCAGGTGGAAGCTCTGCTTCTCGTTTCACCAGCTTTATTAGGTTTAAGGCATTAAAACATTCACCGTGTTCTTTCTTTCTTTCTTTCTTTCTTTCTTTCTTTCTTTCTTTCTTTCTCTAAACATTTCTTTCTTTCTTTCTTTCTTTCTTTCTTTCTTTCTTTCTTTCTTTCAACATTTCTTACTTCTGTTTTCCTCTTTCTTTCTTTCTTTCTTTCTTTCTTTCTTTCTTTCTTTCTTTCTTTCTTTTATTGAACATTTCTTACTTCTGTTTTCCTCTTTCTTTCTTTCTTTCTTTCTTTCTTTCTTTCTTTCTTTCTTTCTTTCTTTCTTTCTTTTATTGAATATTTCTTACTTCTGTTTTCCTCTTTCTTTCTTTCTTTCTTTCTTTCTTTCTTTCTTTCTTTCTTTCTTTCTTTCTTTCTTTCTTTCTTTCTTTTATTGAACATTTCTTACTTCTGTTTTCCTCTTTCTTTCTTTCTTTCTTTCTTTCTTTCTTTCTTTCTTTCTTTCTTTCTTTCTTTCTTTCTTTCCATTGTTTACTTATTTATTTTATTTATACTGCAACTAATTCAATTATACTACTAATCCAATAATAGATCAAATCTTGCTAGCCAGCCACTTTCTAACATTACTTCGACTAGCCCTGTTAGATCTACCTTTTTTTTTTTTTTTTATCAGAAGACCTGATCATTTGAAGAGAATGTAATCTTGGTAGTCTAGAAGTCTTCTGTCACAGCAGCAGAAGAACAAGAAGCTGCTCAGGAAAGCAACACTCCTTCCCAAGATCTTCAAGTTTAAAGACTCAGTGATTCGGAGGTTTGTGGTCAGAGAGGTGGACGATGAAGTATCAGACACTCTGTGAGCCGTGGGCAGAGGATTACATCTGTGTATTCTGTGTGTGCTAAACAATACCAAACACACGGGCGTATCATGTTCCTCTCGCCGGATTTTCTACGTGTAACTGATATAAATGAAAAGGTCGAAGGCATTACCATGGGTTAAAAAAAAGAAAAAACTCGGGACTGGATGTATAAAACATGAGACTCGCTCCATAATTCAGGCTTCAGGTTTATTCCTGCAGGATGGTGAGACCCTGGTGGTGAGTTTTGGGGTGATTAGTGACTTGTTGTAGTACTTTTTTTTTATCTGTATGATGAGCGAAGATCAGCTTGAAGATATTCAGTGTAAAGAGCTGTACAGTTTTCATTCATCTTCAGGAGCTGGTTTATACTGCCCAGGGGCATGAAGACGGAACCGGGGCTTATCCTGTGAGGAGAGAAAACACCCTGGATGGGTCACTGGGGCATCTCAGGACACCTACACACTTACACACACACTTATTTACTCACACACTTACTCACACACTTATTTACACACTTACACACACACTTATTTACTCACACACTTACTCACACACTTATTTACACACTTACACACACACTTATTTACTCACACACTTACTCACACACTTATTTACACACTTACACACACACTTATTTACTCACACACTTACTCACACACTTATTTACACACACACACACACACACACTTATTTACTCACACACTTATTTACACACTTACACACACACTTATTTACTCACACACTTATTTACACACTTACACACACACTTATTTACTCACACACTTACTCACACACTTATTTACACACTTACACACACACTTATTTACTCACACACTTATTTACACACTTACACACACACTTATTTACTCACACACTTACTCACACACTTATTTACACACACACACACACTTATTTACTCACACACTTACTCACACACTTATTTACACACTTACACACACACTTATTTACTCACACACTTATTTACACACTTACACACACACTTATTTACTCACACACTTACACACACACTTATTTACACACTTACACACACTTATTTACTCACACACTTATTTACACACACACTTATTTACTCACACACTTATTTACACACACTTATTTACACACACACTTATTTACACACACACTTATTTACTCACACACTTACTCACACACTTATTTACTCACACACTTACACACACACTTATTTACTCACACACTTACACACTTATTTACACACTTACACACACTTATTTACTCACACACTTATTTACACACACACTTATTTACTCACACACTTACTCACACACTTATTTACTCACACACTTACACACACACTTATTTACTCACACACTTACTCACACACTTATTTACACACACACTTATTTACTCACACACTTACACACACACTTATTTACACACTTACACACACACTTATTTACTCACACACTTACACACACACTTATTTACACACTTACACACACACTTATTTACTCACACACTTACACACACACTTATTTACACACTTACACACACACTTATTTACACACTTACACACACACTTATTTACTCACACACTTACACACACACTTATTTACACACTTACTCACACACTTATTTACACACACACACACACTTATTTACTCACACACTTACTCACACACTTATTTACACACTTACACACACACTTATTTACTCACACACTTATTTACACACTTACACACACACTTATTTACTCACACACTTACACACACACTTATTTACTCACACACTTACACACACACTTATTTACACACTTACACACACTTATTTACTCACACACTTACACACTTATTTACACACTTACACACACTTATTTACACACTTATTTACTCACACACTTACTCACACACTTATTAACACACTTACACACACACTTATTTACTCACACACTTACTCACACACTTATTTACACACACACTTATTTACACACACACTTATTTACACACACACTTATTTACACACACACTTATTTACACACACACTTATTTACACACTTACACACACTTATTTACACACTTACACACACACTTATTTACTCACACACTTACTCACACACTTATTAACACACTTACACACACACTTATTTACTCACACACTTACACACTTATTTACACACACACTTATTTACACACTTACACACTTATTTACACACTTACACACACACTTATTTACACACTTACACACACTTATTTACACACTTACACACACACTTATTTACTCACACACTTACACACACACTTATTTACACACTTACACACACACTTATTTACTCACACACTTACACACTTATTTACACACTTACACACACACTTATTTACTCACACACTTACTCACACACTTATTAACACACTTACACACACACTTATTTACTCACACACTTACACACTTATTTACACACTTACACACACACTTATTTACACACTTACACACACACTTATTTACTCACACACACACTTATTTACACACTTACACACACACTTATTTACACACTTACACACACACTTATTTACTCACACACTTACACACACACTTATTTACACACTTACACACACACTTATTTACTCACACACTTACACACTTATTTACACACTTACACACACACTTATTTACACACTTACACACACTTTTTTACTCACACACTTACTCACACACTTATTTACACACTTACACACACACTTATTTACTCACACACTTACTCACACACTTATTTACACACACACACACACTTATTTACACACACACTTACACACACACTTATTTACACACACACTTATTTACACACTTACACACACTTATTTACACACTTACACACACACTTATTTACTCACACACACACACACTTATTTACTCACACACTTACACACACACTTATTTACTCACACACTTACTCACACACTTATTTACACACTTACACACACACTTATTTACTCACACACTTACACACACACTTATTTACACACTTACACACACACTTATTTACTCACACACTTACACACTTATTTACACACTTACACACACTTATTTACTCACACACTTACTCACACACTTATTTATATAACTTCCCCAGGTGTATGTGTTAGTGTGTGTGTATGTGTGTGTGTGTGTGTGATGTCCTGAGTTGAACTGGTCTTGGACTGGTGTCCCCTCAGTGTTCCCGTGACACACACCGTGTCTGAACACCATAACCCTGAGATGAACGCATGTCCGAGCGCATGTTAGCTTTCCTGTCCCGCGAGCTCGTGATGGCGGGATGAAGAAACTGCTGTTTCTGAATGTAACAGTGTTTAATGGACTTGTCATAGCTGCTTCCCTGAAGAGTTTCTGCTGAAGAATTTTGGCAAAAGCCAGAGGAATTATCTGGAATTAGACTCTCCGCCCCGGCAACGTGGATCGTTCCAAGAAGAAGTAGCCGAGGGAGCGGAACGTGGCGCTAAGACTGACGCAGTGTGTGGAGAAGTCTAGCCGGGGATTTGCTAGCTGCTAGCTAACGTGTAGCCGTGTAAAGATATCACTACTGAATTAGCGCGCCGGTTTGTTTATCCACCCATGCTAATATCCGGTATTAACGTTTAGCAACTTACTAGCAACTCGTTTTTTTTTTCTTTTTTTTTCTGTTATTGTGTCTGGAAGCGCTCACTGAGGCTCGTAACCATGATACGCGCATATTGGATTTCTTAGCGGGAAGTGAAGGCATGCAAACCGTATTATCCTGCTCAGGGGTATTACAGGTTGCCAAGTCGTATCAGGGAGAATATGAAGTGAATTTAGCTTCCGCGTCCCCTCAACACTCTTCTGTTAAATCAAGTCCGTGTAGCTTATTTGTCCCACGTGATTGCTGGATATTTAACCACTTTCTGTCCTGCCTTAGGGTTTTTTTTGTATTTTTTAACACATATCTGTGGGTTTTCAGCAGCCAGGTGTGTGTGTGTGTGTGTGTGTATACATATGTGTGTGTGTTTACATTCAGGATTGAGTAATTTCCTCTATTTGAAAAGCTCTTTCTGCTTTCCCTCTGGAATGCATCTGTCACCAAGAACCATTAGTTGATTTTTCGCACTCAGGCGCGTGTTCAAGCATATGCGCCATTAGCAGATATTTTGGGTTTCCACCAAGCGGTAATAGACGAGCCGCTTAATACCGACAATCAGACCTGAGATTAGACGCTTTCAGCGGTACGGCTCCAGCAGGCGCAGTCCGATCACTGACACCGAGCAACTGTTAAACAAGTGTAGAGGATGGTGCCGTGCTGGAGAGAGTGATGATCACACACACACACATACGCGCATATACACACACACAAACACACACACACACACATGCGCACACACACACACACACACACCACACTGAAACAGTCTGGCTGTAACTATTTACTCTCACAGCCATCTCATCAGGGAGAAATCTGAATCTGGAGTGATTTACAGACAGAGAGAGAGAGAGAGAGAGAGAGAAAGACAGGCACAGAGAGAGAGACAGACAGACAGAGAGAGAGACAGACAGAGACTCTGCCCTCCCCTCCCCTCCCCTCCTCTCCTTTCCTTTCCTTTCCTCTCCTCTCCTCTCCTCTCCTCTCCTCTCCTCTCCTCTCCTCTCCTCTCCTTTCTGCTCCTCTCTCCTCCTCTCCTCTCCTCTCCTCTCCTCCTTTCCTTCCCTTTCCTTTCCTTTCCTTTCCTTTCCTTTCCTTTCCTTTCCTTTCCTCTCCTCTCCTCTCCTCTCCTCTCCTCTCCTCTCCTCTCCTTTCTGCTCCTCTCTCCTCCTCTCCTCTCCTCTCCTCTCCTCTCCTCTCCTCTCCTCTCCTTTCTGCTCCTCTCTCCTCTCCTCTCCTCTCCTCTCCTTTCTGCTCCTCTCTTCTCTCCTCTCCTCTCCTCTCCTCTCCTTTCTGCTCCTCTCTCCTCCTCTCCTCTCCTCTCCTCTCCTTTCTGCTCCTCTCTCCTCTCCTCTCCTCTCCTCTCCTCTCCTCTCCTCTCCTCTCCTCTCCTCTCCTCTCCTCTCCTTTCTGCTCCTCTCTCCTCCTCTCCTCTCCTCTCCTCTCCTTTCTGCTCCTCTCTCCTCTCCTCTCCTCTCCTCTCCTCTCCTCTCCTCTCCTCTCCTCTCTGCTCCTCTCTCCTCCTCTCCTCTCCTCTCCTCTCCTTTCTGCTCCTCTCTCCTCTCCTCTCCTCTCCTTTCTGCTCCTCTCTCCTCCTCTCCTCTCCTCTCCTCTCCTCTCCTCTCCTCTCCTTTCTGCTCCTCTCTCCTCTCCTCTCCTCTCCTCTCCTCTCCTCTCTGCTCCTCTCCTCTCCTCTCCCCTAATCCTTTATTTATTTCTTGGTTTGTTTTGTGTCTCCTCTCCTTCTGATTGTTTTCTTGATCTTGACGATAACAAATCTAACAGACATTAGAGTCACAGTAGAATTCATTAATAACCTTATACAGCTGTCCGGGGTGATATTGTCGTTTTTTTGTATTAATTGCGTAATGAAGCTGCATGTTTATCTGAATCAGTAATCGAATGGAGAAGTAAAGGAAGCCGTGAGCGTGGCCAGCGGTTCGAGAGAAGCCACAGCCCCTGAGTAATAAACCCTCACTCACTTCTACTCGGATTTGTTATGAGTTGTGACAAATTCACATGAAACAATTCAATTTGTTAAGAAACGCTGTGTGAAAGCGGATGAGAGCTTTCTGAAGCTATGATCTGACATGACAGAGGATGTGTGTGTGTGTGTGTGTGTTGATCCAGGTGTTTCTTTCCCTCTCTGTCTCTTCTCCTAGTTGAATTTGTCAGAGCCGTGATTTCATTTCCGACGCGCAGCTTTCGGCCTTTTGTCTTTTAGAAATTGATGGAAGCGTTCTTCCCTAATGGGCTGCCTCTCTCTCTCTCTCTCTCTCTCTCTCTCTTACACACACATACACACACACACTCTCTCATTCTGTCTTTTCATTCGTATTCTCTGACACCGGGCCAAGTAAGCTTGTGACGTGGCACCATCTTGAAGCAGCAGAGAGCTGTGGAGTACAGTGTGTGTGTGTGTGTGTGTGTGCACTGTTCATAAGGCTTCACAATCTCACAATTATTTAACAATTAGAAAGAAAACAGGTTTTATAGCATTTTTTTTGCAATGTTATTTTAAAGGTGCAGTAGGTGATATTTCTTTAATAGATGGTTTGTATTCGGATACGGCGCCTGTCAATCATTTTATAAGCACTTAGACAGAGACAGACAGACAGAGTGAGAGAGAGAGAAAAAGAGAGAGAGAGAGAGGGGGAGAGAGAGATAGAGAGAGAGAGTGAGAGTGAAAGAAGAGAGAGAAAGAGACAGACAGACAGACAGACAGAGAGAGTGAAAGGAGAGAGAGAGGGGAAAGAGAGAGATAGAGAGAGAGTGAGAGAAATAAGAGAGAGAGACAGATAGAGAGAGAGCAAAACTAAGGTGAATCTCACTTAATGCCCCTTTAATTAACAGAAAGCAGATGTTATTCACATTCCCAGTGAGTTCTATGTGAGACAGATGTGCAGGAAACAGAGCAGATATGATGATGGGTTTTGTTCAGAGGCTCAGTGACAGGATCCATGTCAGGTCCATGTCACAGAACCTCTAAATACACATCAACATCATCATCATCATCTTCATCATCATCATCATCATCATCATCTTCATCATCATTATCATCATCATTATCATCATCTTCATACAGCAACATCGTGTCAGATCAGTTAAGCATTAACAATCCACACTGTTGCTCTAAATCTTTACACTATTATACTCTATATTATATTCTATATTACACTCTATATTATACTCTATATTACACTCTATATTATATTCTATATTACACTATATTATATTCTATATTACACTCTATATTATATTCTATATTACACTCTATATTATATTCTATATTACACTCTATATTATACTCTATATTACACTCTATATTATATTCTATATTACATTCTATATTACACTCTATATTATATTCTATATTACACTCTATATTATACTCTATATTACACTCTATATTATATTCTATATTACACTCTATATTATATTCTATATTACACTCTATATTACACTCTATATTATATTCTATATTACACTCTATATTACACTCTATATTATATTCTATATTACACTCTATATTACACTCTATATTATATTCTATATTACACTCTATGTTATATTCTATATTATACTCTATATTACACTCTATATTATATTCTATATTACACTCTATATTACACTCTATATTATATTCTATATTATATTCTATATTACACTCTATATTATATTCTATATTATATTCTATATTACACTCTATATTACACTCTATGTTATATTCTATATTACACTCTATGTTATATTCTATATTACACTCTATATTATATTCTATATTACACTCTATATTATACTCTATATTACACTCTATATTATATTCTATATTACATTCTATATTACACTCTATATTATATTCTATATTACACTCTATATTATATTCTATATTACACTCTATGTTATATTCTATATTACACTCTATGTTATATTCTATATTACACTCTATATTATATTCTATATTACACTCTATATTACACTCTATATTATATTCTATATTACACTCTATGTTATATTCTATATTACACTCTATATTATATTCTATATTACACTCTATATTATACTCTATATTACACTCTATATTATATTCTATATTACATTCTATATTACACTCTATATTATATTCTATATTACACTCTATATTATATTCTATATTACACTCTATATTATACTCTATATTACACTCTATATTATATTCTATATTACACTCTATATTACACTCTATATTATATTCTATATTACACTCTATGTTATATTCTATATTACACTCTATATTATATTCTATATTACACTCTATATTATACTCTATATTACACTCTATATTATATTCTATATTACATTCTATATTACACTCTATATTATATTCTATATTACACTCTATATTACACTCTATATTACACTCTATATTATATTCTATATTACACTCTATATTATATTCTATATTATATTCTATATTACACTCTATATTATATTCTATATTACACTCTATATTATATTCTATATTACACTCTATATTATATTCTATATTACACTCTATATTACACTCTATATTATATTCTATATTACACTCTATATTACACTCTATATTATATTCTATATTACACTCTATATTACACTCTATATTATATTCTATATTACACTCTATATTACACTCTATATTACACTCTATATTATATTCTATATTACACTCTATATTACACTCTATATTATATTCTATATTATACTCTATATTATATTCTATATTACACTCTATATTACACTCTATGTTATATTCTATATTACACTCTATATTACACTCTATGTTATATTCTATATTATACTCTATATTACACTCTATATTATATTCTATATTACACTCTATATTATATTCTATATTATATTCTATATTACACTCTATATTATATTCTATATTACACTCTATATTACACTCTATATTATACTCTATATTACACTCTATATTATGTTCTATATTACACTCTATATTATGTTCTATGTTATACTCTATATTACACTCTTTATTATACTCTATATTATACTCTTTATTACACTCTTTATTATACTCTATTATATTCTATATTATACTCTTTATTACACTCTTTATTATACTCTATATTATACTCTTTATTACACTCTTTATTATGCTCTATATTACACTCTATATTATACTCTTTATTACACTCTTTATTATACTCTATATTATGCTCTATATTACACTCTATATTATACTCTTTATTTTACTCTATATTATACTCTATATTATACTCTTTATTATACTCTATATTATGCTCTATATTACACTCTATATTATACTCTTTATTACACTCTATATTATGCTCTTTATTATACTCTGTATTACACTCTTTATTTTACTCTATATTATACTCTATATTATACTCTTTATTACACTCTATATTATACTCTATATTATGCTCTTTATTTTACTCTGTATTACACTCTTTATTTTACTCTATATTATACTCTATATTATGCTCTTTATTATACTCTTTATTACACTCTTTATTTTACTCTATATTACACTCTATATTACACTCTATATTATGCTCTTTATTACACTCTTTATTTTACTCTATATTATACTCTATATTACACTCTATATTATACTCTTTATTACACTCTTTATTTTACTCTATATTACACTCTTTATTTTACTCTATATTATACTCTATATTACACTCTATATTTTACTCTATATTCTGTATATACTCTATATTATATTCTATATATACTCTTTATTACACTCTATGTTATACTCTATATTGTACTCCATATTACATTCTATATTATACTCCATATTGTACTCTATATTATACTCTTTCTGTTTCCCAACATCATCTGTTTCATCAGAATAACGTCGTGAGAGTGCACTGTGAAGCAAAGGCCTCTGATCAGACAGCAGTTAGTAGAGGAAAACATCTGGAAATTAAAAAACATGAAACATGACAAGGAGACAGCTCAATTCATAAGGGGAGAGAGAGAGAGAGAGAGAGAGAGAGAGATCACGTGTTGTGATAACATTGTTGTTTTGTTGTGATGACGTTGATATTTTGTTGTGATGATGTTGTTTGGTTGTGATAATGTTTGGTTGTGATGTTTGGTTGTGATGTTTGGTTGTGATGATGTTTGGTTGTGATGATGTTTGGTTGTGATGATGATGTTTGGTTGTGATGATGTTTGGTTGTGATGTTGTTTGGTTGTGATGTTTGGTTGTGATGATGTTGTTTGGTTGTGATGATGTTTGGTTGTGATGTTTGGTTGTGATGATGTTGTTTGGTTGTGATGATGTTTGGTTGTGATGATGTTGTTTGGTTGTGATGATGTTTGGTTGTGATGATGATGTTGTTTGGTTGTGATGTTGTTTGGTTGTGATGTTTGGTTGTGATGATGTTGTTTGGTTGTGATGATGTTTGGTTGTGATGATGATGTTGTTTGGTTGTGATGATGTTGTTTGGTTGTGATGATGTTTGGTTGTGATGATGATGATGTTTGGTTGTGATGATGATGTTGTTTGGTTGTGATGATGATGTTTGGTTGTGATGTTGATGTTGTTGGGTTGTGATGTTGTTTGGTTGTGATGATGTTGTTTGGTTGTGATGATGATGTTGTTTGGTTGTGATGATGATGTTGTTTGGTTGTGATGTTTGATTGTGATGTTGTTTGGTTGTGATGATGTTTGGTTGTGATGATGTTGTTTGGTTGTGATGATGTTTGGTTGTGATGATGATGTTGTTTGGTTGTGATGATGATGTTGTTTGGTTGTGATGATGATGTTGTTTGGTTGTGATGTTGTTTGGTTGTGATGTTGTTTGGTTGTGATGATGATGTTGTTTGGTTGTGATGTTGTTTGGTTGTGATGATGATGTTTGGTTGTGATGATGATGTTTGGTTGTGATGATGATGTTGTTTGGTTGTGATGTTGTTTGGTTGTGATGATGTTGCTTGGTTGTGATGATGATGTTGTTTGGTTGTGATGATGATGTTGCTTGGTTGTGATGATGATGTTGTTTGGTTGTGATGATGATGTTGCTTGGTTGTGATGATGTTGTTTGGTTGTGATGATGATGTTGCTTGGTTGTGATGATGTTGTTTGGTTGTGATGATGATGTTGCTTGGTTGTGATGATGTTGTTTGGTTGTGATGATGATGTTGTTTGGTTGTGATGTTGTTCGGTTGTGATGATGATGTTGTTTGGTTGTGATGATGTTGTTTGGTTGTGATGATGTTGTTTGGTTGTGATGATGATGTTGCTTGGTTGTGATGATGATGTTGTTTGGTTGTGATGATGATGTTGTTTGGTTGTGATGATGATGTTGTTTGGTTGTGATGATGATGTTGTTTGGTTGTGATGATGATGTTGTTTGGTTGTGATGTTGTTTGGTTGTGATGTTGTTTGGTTGTGATGTTGTTTGGTTGTGATGATGTTGTTGTTTGGTTGTGATGTTTGGTTGTGATGATGTTGTTTGGTTGTGATGATGATGTTGTTTGGTTGTGATGTTTGGTTGTGATGATGATGTTGCTTGGTTGTGATGATGATGTTGTTTGTTTGTGATGTTGTTTGGTTGTGATGATGATGTTGTTTGGTTGTGATGATGATGTTGTTTGGTTGTGATGATGTTTGGTTGTGATGATGATGTTGTTTGGTTGTGATGATGATGTTGTTTGGTTGTGATGATGTTTGGTTGTGATGATGTTGCTTGGTTGTGATGATGTTGTTTGGTTGTGATGATGATGTTGTTTAGTTGTGATGTTTGGTTGTGATGATGATGTTGTTTGGTTGTGATGATGATGTTGTTTGGTTGTGATGATGTTGTTTGGTTGTGATGATGTTGCTTGGTTGTGATGATAATGTTGTTTGGTTGTGATGTTGTTTGTTTGTGATGTTGTTTGGTTGTGATGATGATGTTGTTTGGTTGTGATGATGATGTTGTTTGGTTGTGATGATGTTTGGTTGTGATGATGATGTTTGGTTGTGATGATGATGTTGTTTGGTTGTGATGATGTTTGGTTGTGATGATGTTGCTTGGTTGTGATGATGTTGTTTGGTTGTGATGATGATGTTGTTTGGTTGTGATGATGTTTGGTTGTGATGATGTTGTTTGGTTGTGATGATGATGTTGTTTGGTTGTGATGATGTTTGGTTGTGATGATGTTGCTTGGTTGTGATGATAAAGTTGTTTGGTTGTGATGTTTGTTTGTGATGTTGTTTGGTTGTGATGATGATGTTGTTTGGTTGTGATGATGATGTTGTTTGGTTGTGATGATGATGTTGTTTGGTTGTGATGATGTTGCTTGGTTGTGATGATAATGTTGTTTGGTTGTGATGTTGCTTGGTTGTGATGATGATGTTGTTTGGTTGTGATGATGTTGCTTGGTTGTGATGATAATGTTGTTTGGTTGTGATGTTGTTTGGTTGTGATGATGATGTTGTTTGGTTGTGATGATGTTGCTTGGTTGTGATGATAATGTTGTTTGGTTGTGATGTTGTTTGGTTGTGATGATGATGTTGTTTGGTTGTGATGATGATGTTGTTTGGTTGTGATGATAATGTTGTTTGGTTGTGATGTTGTTTGGTTGTGATGATGATGTTGTTTGGTTGTGATGATGATGTTGTTTGGTTGTGATGATGTTTGGTTGTGATGTTGTTTGGTTGTGATGATGTTGCTTGGTTGTGATGATAATGTTGTTTGGTTGTGATGTTGTTTGGTTGTGATGATGATGTTGTTTGGTTGTGATGATGATGTTGTTTGGTTGTGATGATGATGTTGTTTGGTTGTGATGATGTTTGGTTGTGATGTTGTTTGGTTGTGATGATGATGTTGTTTGGTTGTGATGATGTTGCTTGGTTGTGATGATAATGTTGTTTGGTTGTGATGATGTTTGGTTGTGATGTTGTTTGGTTGTGATGATGATGTTGTTTGGTTGTGATGATGTTGCTTGGTTGTGATGATAATGTTGTTTGGTTGTGATGTTGTTTGGTTGTGATGATGATGTTGTTTGGTTGTGATGATGATGTTGTTTGGTTGTGATGATGATGTTGTTTGGTTGTGATGATGTTTGGTTGTGATGTTGTTTGGTTGTGATGATGATGTTGTTTGGTTGTGATGATGTTGCTTGGTTGTGATGATAATGTTGTTTGGTTGTGATGATGTTTGGTTGTGATGTTGTTTGGTTGTGATGATGATGTTGTTTGGTTGTGATGATGTTGCTTGGTTGTGATGATAATGTTGTTTGGTTGTGATGTTGTTTGGTTGTGATGATGATGTTGTTTGGTTGTGATGATATCTCATCTCAAGAAAACTGTTAAAAACCAAAATATTCAGCATGTTCCTTCTCCCTCATTTGCATGACTGCATTAGTTCTGTGCTCTAAGATGTAAATAACTCCGGACATTAATCACTGAGTTTTTATTAAACTTCTTCAGTGTGTCGTTTCTTCTGCAGGCCAAACTTAACTGTAAACCTCTGCCAGATTTCCGGAACTTTCTGCCTTTCTTTTTTTCCTCCCATGAAAACATTAATTGATTTGATTATGTTTGTTGTGTCTCAGGGGCTCTAGATACTGTTACAGCATCATCATTATAAACAAAATGGCTACTGATCCGTGACCCAGCACGTCTGTAATTAGTGTCTGTGAAATATTCCAGTAATGCAGCTCAGCCATTGCAGCGAATTCTTTGTTACTCTGCTTCTTCATTTTTTCCTTCCTTCCTAAACACCACAGATACACATTGAGTCTTTGTGCTTTGCAAAGGGTGCCATTACTTTTATCTGAAAGTATAAATTAGAAAGGAAGTGCAGGTCCAGAAGTCGCTACAGGTCATTTACGGCACAGAAAACTCTGTACACAGTGGACAAAACCATCAGAACAAACCACCGAGATTCAGAATCATGTTACTTGTCACTAGCTTTCAAAGATAGGTGTGTGTGTGTGTGTGTGTGTGTGTGTAAGTGTGTGAGTTAGGGTGTGGCTTTGGAACTGAGCACATGTGCTATTTTTACGTTTAACATAACACCGGCTAACTTCCACCAAAACACATACTGCATCTTTAAACTCGAAATCTTTTGGTTAGTGATCAGACATGCAGCCTGGTCTGACCTCATGGTGTCTTCCTCTCTTTCTCTCTCTCGCTCTCTCCCTCTTTGTTTCTCTCTCTCTCTCTCTCTCTCTTTCTCTCTCGTTTTCTCTCTTCCTCTCTCCCTCTTTTCTCTCTCTCTCTCTCTCTCTCTCTCTCTCTCTCTTTCTCTCTCGTTTTCTCTCTTCCTCTCTCCCTCTTTGTTTCTCTCTCTCTCTCTCTCTCTCTCTCTCTCTCTCTCTCTTTCTCTCTCGTTTTCTCTCTTCCTCTCTCCCTCTTTGTTTCTCTCTCTCTCTCTCTCTCTCTCTCTCTTTCTCTCTCGTTTTCTCTCTTCCTCTCTCCCTCTTTGTTTCTCTCTCTCTCTCTCTCTCTCTCTCTTTCTCTCTCGTTTTCTCTCTTCCTCTCTCTCTCTCCCTCTCTCTCTCTTTCTCCCTCTCTTCCCCCCTCTCTCTCTCTCTCTCTCTCTCTCTCCCTCTTTGTCTCTCTCTCTCTTTCTCTCTTGTTTTCTCTCTCTCTCTCTCTCTCTCTCCCCCTCTCAGATATAAACACACACTCACATTCTGTTATCAAGTCTGTTCTTTCTCTAATAAAACATTTTCCAGTTTGTGTGTGTGTGTGTGTGTGCATGCACTCACGTGTAGCTTGCAGTAATTCACTTTTACAGTGATATAATTAAAACCCGACCACATATGTGACCCCGGGTGTGTGTGTGTGTGTGTGTGTCTGTTTGTTGGATTGTTATCAGCGTGATCTTTGTACCGAAAAAAACGCCCGTTAGGTACACAAAGTGAATTCGTTTGTTTCATGAATGGACTGCCTTGTTAGGGTTTGTGAATGGATGGGAGGACTCTTGTGTGTAAGCGTGAGGGTGTGTACATGGTGTGTATGTGTGTGTGTGTGTGTGTGTGTGTAAGGAGTGAGGGGTTTTAAAAGTTAAAGGAACAGATAAAGGAAGGAAAAATAGATGCATTGGTGCTCCGAAGTTCTGTAGTGATCCACATAAATCCCAATGTTTCAGATACATGCTTTAAATTGCCAAGCAAATTATTTTCATATAAACGATTGTGTAAAATAATCTAAAAAAAGTGAGAGGCGGGGCTTAGGAAGGACCATAAGCAAACTTATGAGACAGAAACACTACTTGTTAGCTAAATCCGTTTCGTAGCTCCAGTGCAAAAACTAGAAAAAGCAAACTTCCCATTCCCGGCGTATCCGTTTCATTTTTCCTTAGGAATAAGGAAAAGTTCAGGTGCATACCTCCTCCTCCTCCTCCCTTTATAAACACTCTATATCAAAATATTATTTCGGTGTAGGAATGTTAAATGTGTCTGACAGGATCAGGGTGCTGCTGAAGGACAAGTGTGGAGAGAAAGAAGGAAAGGAGAGAGAGAGAGAGAGAGAGAAATAGAGGAAGAGGGGGTGAAAAGAAGAAGGGAGAGAGAGACGGAGAGAAGGAGAAGGAAGCTGGTGCTTGATTTGCATAAAGTACGGGGCACGGTGCCCACTGGAGGAGAAGGGTTGGCACTCGGCCCTGCAGACTGGCACAGGAGGAAGAAAATAATGAAAGAAAGACAGTGAGAGAGAGAGAGAGAGAGAGAGAGAGAGAGAGAGAGACAGTATTTATGAGAGCGGCAATCCAGAGAGCTGGAGAGACGGAGAAGGAGAGGCTGAGAGGGGAGGGAAAGACGTCGAACGGCAAGAAGGAGAAAGTGGCGAGTGTGCTCCGTTAGGGTACGTTCTGTTTAGACAGCATTTCCTCAACACCAGTCGAATCCTCAGAGCCGGCCATCTGATACGACTCGTATGCGTCGAACCGTTTTGGCTGGACGTTGAGTCGAACAATCAATCTAGCATTGATGAGTTCACTTCATTAGGCTGCATGTGGTGGCCGGCTGCTGCTTTCACCATTACAGGGTGGGTGCCAGGGTGCCTACTGAACCTCCAGTGACCGGTTCGAGTCTCTGGGCCTGGGTGGTTCAAATTCAGTTCACTTCACAGTTCGAGTCAGCAGGCTTTAGTGGATATACTCCATTTAAATATCATTACCATGGTACATTAATAAAAGAAAAAAAAATCAGAAAGATAAGAAGAACCTTCTAACCTTCCTAGATCCCTAACATAAGGCTTGTCAAAATGTTTGCAACCACAGATCACTTGAAGTATAAAGTAAATTCCATAGGGAATCTAATTTATTGAATATTTAAATATTATTCTTATAAGCTAAATGTCTACAATAATATTTTGGCAAAGGTTTTTTTTTTATTTTATTCTTCCAATTTATTCTTCTAATTGTTCGCTATTAGGTCCAGGTTTACCTTAATTATACACTTGTTTTTGGGTTATTCGTGCGTCTTGATTTGATTTCCTGATCAAATAAGCTACCAACATTATAATAAATATAATACATTTCTAGTCAGTGTTTATTGCGTCTGGATTTTAACCACCGTAAATAAACATAAAAACCTCAACCTGTTTATGCTATGCTTTACGAACCCGCTTTTTGAGAACCTCTAGCCTAAAGAGCCTCGTATTATGTACGTACACAAGTATTAAGTATGTATACCATGAAATAATCATCTACTACACATCTTTACGAAGCTATAAAGCATTATGTGAAGGTGGGAAATGATTCTTTAGCTCTGCGCTAACTCACACACACGGAAAGGTTTCTACATAGAAAACAATAACCCCGCTTCTTCAGTATCGTCATTTTGACCAGCTATTTCCACCAGCTTTTTATTCTTCATTTTTGCGCCGAATTTCGGACAGTCAGCATGTGTTAGCTAACTGAGACTAAATACTACGATGTCTAGCCTAAAAATTGTATATAGTTTCACACTTTTCTGGCATGTGCAGTGTCCTTATTTTCACCTTTTGTTGTCATTAGACCTCTACATTTACCTCAGCCTTGTGTGTAAGGTTGTAGATAATGCAATGTGATCTCTCTCTCTCTCTCTCACACACACACACACACACACACACACAGAAATATTGCATTATATTTACAACATGGTGTTTCAGTGCTAAGTATACTTTCCTCAAGTATAACCTCAAGGAACGCTGTTCTGATTTTTTGGAAACAATACACGTTTAATTTGCCTCGTGTGTGTGTGTGAGTGTGTGTGTGTGTGTAAGAGAGAGAGAGAGAGAGAGAGAGAGAGACGCTGCCTCAACAGCTAAAAATGGCGCCTGAAGCAGTTAAACTTTTTTACAAGCATAGCTCATGAAAATAACACATCAAGACGTGGCTCATAAAACATAACAATATTCACAGATAAAATATATAAGTTTATCTCTAGCTTCTTGCCATCCACCATCTGCATAGTATTTTAGCAGACGGACTCGTTTAAAAATACAGATTAAAATATTAATTACAGGCTAAACACGGAGGCCAGGCTAATGAAGAGTTCAGGGTAAATATGATGAAGCTAATCAGCGCTAATGAGCTAGAGTAAATCATACAGGCTCTACACCTTCACCTTTACTCTTTCTGCTTGGGTCTTCACTAAATAAATCATTTATTTATCTAATCTATCAGCTAATTATCGTATAAAAGGCGAAAAAACGTGATGTTTGTCGGGTTTGAGCAGCTTGGGATATTGGAGCTGTGTGTTTAAATGCGTTTTGAGACAAAAATAAATAAACCTTAAATATTATTAACATTTAAAAGGTGGAAAAAATAATTAAAAAAATAATAAAAACGCGTATTTATTTGTATATACATTATTCTACAGCTTCAGGGAACGAAAATGAATCCTATATATTTTCCCAAAATTTTTTTTTATTTTTTTTTTAGAAATATATGTCGGATTATTAAAATTAATAAACGGGTGCTTTGGGTTGTTTTTTTCTTTTTTTTTTCTAGATTTGTAACTCTGTGTTTTTGTTTAATTTTAATCGAAAAGCTGATTTAATGAGGGTTCGAGAGGGAATAAAACGGGAAAGTAATGAATGTTTTATTATTTCCTCTGTTGGATAAATATGACAGATGAACCACTTCAGGCTTGGTTATTGCCATACGGCCTTTTTACGGGAGCATGCTGTCGGTTATTTCATACGTGTTAAAATACTCATTTATTTATTTATTTATTTATTTATTTATTTATTTATTTATTTATTTATTATATCATGTGATCGTTGATGGAAATCTCAAATTTATACTCATACAAAAAAAATAGAAAACCTGGAAAAATCATTATGCATGCATCTGTTAGAAATACTATATATATATATATATATATATACGGGAAATACTACATATATAGGCTGGATAGATAATTGCGTTAGTGTATTATGGCTGTAATATGTTAATAGGTGTTTTGTTTTGTTTTTTAGTGTGTAAACTATATTTCAGTTATTTATGTCCAGATGGTAGATTATTTTTTTCTTCATCAAATTTGCTGTGTTTTATTAATTAAAAACACTTTATTATTTAGATTCTGAGTACTATCTTGTCTTAATTATCTTGTCTTAATAGAAATAGACTAGCTTTCTTTTTTTTTACTGGCGTGTAGTGTTTTGTGTGGAGAAAGAAAAAAAACATATGACGTTTTAATTGTAATAAATATAATATTCAATACACAGCAGTGTCCGCGCGCTGGCCGGAGCGCGTGCCGAGGGAAGGGGCTTTTCGGGCTCGCGCGGGGCGTCGCGTGCTTCACGGTGCCGTTGTTTCTGTTAGAAACGGGGAGCTGAACATTTCAGGTCTCTAAAAGAGCATAAAAACAAAGGAAATAAATATATATATATTTTCTTTCTTTCTTTCCAGTGACCCGTGTAGACCAAGTAAGTGTTTTTTTTGTGTTTTTTCCCCTCCTTCACGCAGAGGTTTTGTGTGTCGCTCTGGCGTGGTGAGGGAGTGTGTGAGTGTTAGCCAGTTAGCTTCTGAGGTAACGGGCAATAATACAAATACACTGGGGGGGGGGGGGGGGGGATTCAGCGGTGTTTCCGACACTGACCGTGTGTGGAAAGATATATATATATATATATATATATATATATATATATATATATATATATATATATATATATATATATATATATATATATATATAATATATGTTTATACAGTATATAAGTTTTGCCCAGTCCGTAAAACCTCTTATTTTTAATTATGAACCATTTAAGCCATTTATATCAATATTTTATAATGTCCTTGCTCATACAGGCCTTCACAAAATGACCGTTAATTTATGAAATTTTAAATAATAACGGTCATAAAGGCTGAAAGGCGCGGTGTGTAGCCTGGACTGTAGATCTGAGCTGAAATCCACTAAACATCTGTTAACATTACTGAACACAATAAGGGTTATAAAGACTGATAAATGTTTTTCATTTCAAGTTAATCAATTATTCTTTCACTTTTTGTGGAGAAAAACACACACACTTGGTCCCAAACAAGACACAATTCCAAGCCAAACAAACAAAATACAGAGGAGAACGTAAATAAAGACTAATAACAGTATATATATATATATATATATATATATATATATATATATATATATATATATATAAAGATATATATATATCTTTAGTGGATTTGATGATCTTTAGACAAGTCAGCTCTGGACATTAGATTTTTCTGGCTCTGATTATGGACATCTTCGGTCAGTTAATCCTCTCCGAAACTAAACAGGCGCTAAACAGCTATTATCTGATTTTTCACTTTTCCAATGGCTATTTTATGAATCACTCGCTGTGTTGATTTGTGTAGAATTTCAGCATCACAACGTCACTGTATCTGATACAACAAACCCCGAAGAAGCCTGAGGTTTTTCTAGTTATAACACAGAACACAGAGGATTTCACAGAGAACTATTTCTGGTGAAAGAAAACACACACACACACACGTTTGTCTTAAGTTAATGCTACCACTTATACCTAAGTCTTAACCTCAGTAATGAAAAGGAAATATTGTTAAATAAAATAAACGGCAATCGGTGACCAGCTGACGTTCCTGTTCTTGTGGGGTCTTTACCAAAATCTAAAACACACACACACGGATAGGTTCTCACACACTCGTACCGACTCGTTCTCATTTCCTTGACGGTGTTTTTGTCTTCCTAAAAGAGGCCTCTGCAGTGTAGTGTAGTGGAGATAACACAGGCTTTCGTGGACGAATGTCTAAAGTGACATACACTCCGTCTCTGTGTATTAAAACATATGTGTGTTCCTGTACTCTGTCATCAGTACACTCTGATGAAACAGGAAATAGGGTTCGAATGCTGCCGTGAACACTATCCAGGTTGATATGATACACTGTTAGACTTTACTGTGTGTAATATAGTCAATTAAATCTATTAAATAGGATCTGTATACGGTGTAAAGGCGTACTTAATAAGGGTATGTTGTTTTTTAAGTTGTATTTAGAGTTAATTTTATGTGCACAATTTTATTTTCCTCCACAGCTTGTGCACTGTTCCGAAAAGCAATGTTGATAATAATAATAATAATAATAATAATAATAATAATAATAATAATTATAAAGCTCTTACAGTTAAACAAATGGAGCCCACTATGTAATTAGTGTTGAATACTATTAAATTAAACAAACCGTAATAGAATAAAACTTGACTGTGTCGAGGATTGTGATGGAAAAATTTTTTAGATTTGTACCCCAAGATGCGACAGGACGGCACCCCGAGACCACGGCATATGCTCCTTAAACTCGTCGTAGGGGGGATTGAGCTCAGATTTAGATCAGATCTCCCAAATCGAGTCTCACGATTCCGTAAAGCCGATTATCGGGTCACTCGATGATGGAGATTCCATACGGATACTTTCTGTACTCGGGTGGTCAGTGTGATGAGGAGGAAAGAAAAATAAATAAATTAATTAATTTAATTAAATAAATAAATAAATAAATAAATAAATGAATGAATGAATGAATGAATGAATGAATAAATAAATAAATAAATAATGGCCAATGGAATTTTTGAAGCTAGAGTTTTAAAATGAAGAAAAATATTTTAAAAAGTATTTACAGAGCTAGTTCTTAATTGAGAAAGTATTTTTTTAGACAAGTTTTAAGATGGTATTATGTCCAAGACTCGGTCTCAAACTATTCAGAACCCGTTTTGTTCTTCAGGGATCCTTTAGATATGGAGCTTTAAGCACACATCTTGTGGAGCAGAAACATACCTGTTCACGTTTTTTTTACACATTTTTTCTTTTGCACCGGTTTATCTGGTGAATAGAGTATCCGGTGGTCCAGACCTGCATGTGTATATTTGTTGTCAGTGGTGCGAGTGTGAACATGGCGGTGGTGCTGGTGGTGTTGGTGAGGAGTTAGTTGTCTGCGTGTCTCCCTGCTCCTTTGTTTGTGTGGTGGGTCTGAAGGCAGCTGCTGGTTTGGAGGGTCTGTAGGGATTTCAGCCCTGTGTGTTCACACACTGTTCCCATGCCAAGGCTTGCAGAGAGAGAGAGAGAGAGAGAGTGGAGGGGGATTGAGGAAGGGATGGAGAAAGGGAGCGATATGGAGATGGATGAACCCGGTTAGAGAGAAGAAGACTGGGATGGAAGGATAAGAAGGAAGAGTGGGCGACTTTCAGGAGAGCGATGATGATGATGATGATGATGATGGAGAGTTCGGTTATGGTGACGGATATGGATATGGAACGAGAGGGCGGGGTTAGGACACATCCGAGGTGTCCGATTGGTCGGTGTGAAATTAACCATGTCTGGACACGGAACTTGTTAATTTGGCAAAAGTGACGAGCCGTCCCACTGACTGATTCGCATAGTACGCTTGCTTCCTATCTCTCTCTCTCTCTCTCTCTGTCGCTTTCTATCTCTCCCTCCCACCATCTCTCTCTCTCTCTCTTTCACTCCCTCTCCCCCTCTCTCCCACCCATTCAGGCCTCGAAGCGTGCGTATTGGTTGAGCATATTGGGAGACTCTGTGCCAAATAGGTGGGTTCAGCCCGGCGCTGGCACACTTTTGGGGCGATGGTGAGGAAAAGAACGTAGGGAAAGAGAGAGAGCGAGTCAGAGAGGAAAAAAAAAAAGGGAGAAAGGGAAGCATCGGTTCGGGTTTGCCAGCGACTCTCTCGCACGCTCTTCCAACAGCTATTCGGTTCTCTGTTGTGTTTTTTTTTTCCTGCTCTTCATTCGCTTTCTTGCTACCCCCCTCCTCGCTCGCTGTCGTCCTCTCTCTCTCTCTCTCTCTCTCTCTCTCAATATCCTCGAATGCAGAGCATACAGATCTGAACAGACGTCACTTGCCATTTTGCCAAACGATTTTTCTTATCTAACACTTTTTTTCGGTGATTATATTCATCACTCCACCTTTTTTTGCACACAGTCTTTTCTGTGTCTGAGCTAGCAGCATATAAACATTTTCTCAACTTTTTTTTATTTTTTTTCCCCATGCTTTCCTTTTACTGTTTTGGCAAATTAAAATTTTTTTGGCTCTTACCCTCCATCTAACACGTTCACTCGCGGCAAAATTAGCTTGGCATTTTTTTATTTTCTCGACTCTCAGATTTTCCTGTCCTAGGCTAATATTTAGGAAAATGACATTTATTTCTCCGACTAGCGAGAATTAGGACATGCGCTATTGACTAAAATCCAGGAGAGGACCTGCTCTACTTTTCTTTTTATTTATTTATTTTGTTTGTTTGTTTACGCTGAAGTTTATGATGAAAGTGCAAAATGGTAACTACCAGTGTTTTCTGATTTTTTTTGTGTTGCATGCGCTTGTTTGGTGATTGTGCAGTGTCGTGATTGTTGTGTGTTGAATGTTTGGAAACATTTAGGGTGCAAGATCAGTAAAAAATTAAAATAGTAAAAAATTAAAAATCAGTATTTAAATGATTAATTGATTGTTAAACATTTCAGTGAAAATGCAAAAAACAAAAAAAAAAATGTTATATTACTATGTACAGTATATTTTATTATATTAAAAGAAAACATTATTTAAGTTCATTTATGAGATAAATCGAAATTAAGGAATTAAGAATCCCAAATAAATTTTTTTTTAAAATTCTAGAAATTGACTGGACATGTTAAAAGAATAAAATGTAGAATTAAAATTAGAGCTCTCCTATAGTAAAGCATGACTGGATTAAAATTATTATTATTATTATTTTTTGCTAATAGCAAATCTTTTCTAGAATATTTTTTTGCCTTCTGATAAAATCCCAGCTTGAAGACATTGTTATCTAAGATCAGGTGTAAATTTTAATCTTGGAAAATATGCAATTTATTAAGAACCGATTTTTCTGCTTTTCAAAAAATATGTTTAAAGTAAAATTTTCTTCGTTTTAAAATTTCAGAGTGCATTTAGATAATATAAAGTATTATTCTGTGTTTCTGAGATTAGACTGACCCTGATTAAGTGTTTATGCTCTGTGTGTGTGTGTGTGTGTGTGTGTGTGGCTTAACCCAGCGTCTCTCACACACACACATGCGCTCAGCTCTCTTTCGCCGAGCGTTCGTCCAAGCCGGCGCTCTCCTCTCTCTCCTCCTCTCTCTCCTTCTGTACTCCGTCTTCCATGCAGCACGATGTTAACTCCATCTCCCCCTCTCTCATTCTCTTCCCTTCTCCCCCTCTTCCCCGCTCCTCCTCCTCCACTGTCCAGGATGAGTTCCACCCGTTCATCGAGGCGCTCCTGCCGCACGTGCGCGCCTTCTCCTACACCTGGTTTAACCTGCAGGCACGCAAGCGCAAGTACTTCAAGAAGCACGAGAAGCGCATGTCCAAGGACGAGGAGCGCGCCGTGAAGGACGAGCTACTGGGAGAGAAGCCTGAGATCAAGCAGAAGTGGGCATCGCGCCTCCTGGCCAAGCTGCGGAAGGACATCCGGCCTGAGTTCCGCGAAGATTTCGTGCTCAGCGTGACGGGCAAGAAGCCTCCATGCTGCGTGCTCTCCAACCCAGACCAGAAAGGCAAGATGAGGCGCATCGACTGCCTGAGGCAGGCGGACAAGGTGTGGAGGCTGGACCTGGTCATGGTGATCCTGTTTAAAGGCAGCCCGCTGGAGAGCACAGACGGAGAGCGGCTGGTCAAATCGCCACAGTGCTCCAACCACAGCCTGTGTGTCCAGCCGCACCACATTGGCGTCTCGGTCAAAGAGCTCGACCTCTACCTGGCCTACTTCGTCCACTTGCCAGGTCAGTGCAGGACACACCCACGCACAGGGCACGGCACTCCAGGAGAAGGTTTTCATTCTCGTTCACTCTCCACACACACACACACACACACACACACACACACACTCTACAGGCCAGAAGTGTAAAGCCATCACTGTCTGTTTTATTAACACCATACTGAGTTTATCCAGACTGTTCTCTTCCTCTGATACATTACCCAGTATATTGTGTATATTTATCACACACAGTTTGTTTAGTTAGGAGTCTCAGGAGCCGTTACACAACAAATTAAAGCCATCAACAAAACCAAACACACATACACAACCACCTAATTATCACTTAGACAACAAATCATCTCCTGGATCGTCATTCTCCTCATGTATTTCGCTGTGTTAGAGTACTGGATTTAATAATAAGCTGAGAATAAATAGCATGGTCATGTGATGCCTGATTTCTTTCTCTGTCGAGAATGTAATTTATTTAAAGTAAGGTTGCTTTAAATAATTTAGGTATTTAGTTAGAGAAAATAAAAGATGCAGAAAAAACTTGTGTAGAAAAAATACCTTTACATTTTAAAAGTAAAAAGAAAACAAACAAAACAACAAAACCCTGATTAAATAATTAAATAAGCACTTTTTGTTATGTATCCATAAAAAAATGCTACAAAATTATTATTTTTTATTTAATTATTTTTTTCAACATTTTATTTAAATTATTTATTTTTATAATTTATTATTATTTAAAATACTATTATTTAAAATATTGTTTTTATTTATTTATTTTTTATATTTCAGCGTGTTTAATTTTTCAGAAATATTTTTCTAGACTTTGCAATACACACTCTCAAAGACAGGCAAAAAATAACACACCTCTTGACATGGTGATGGCGGTAAATAGAGAAATTAAATTCCTGAGAGATTCCTTTTTAATCTCGACACAACGTGCAAAAAATAAATAAATAAATAAATAAATAAATAAATAAAACCAGAAAAATTCTGTAACCCTAATTAAGCATTCGAAAACCTAAGGCATTAGGACGAGAGTCTCGGGCCGAGTTTTACTGCCTCTTCGTTATCGGAGCAGTTCATACGTCTGACCTCATACACCGAGTTTGTCAATGAGGGTTTAAAAGGATGCAGTGTGTGTGTGTGTGTGTGTGTGTGTGTGAGAGAGAGAGAGAGCATTCTGTTGTAATTGGCTTAATACCGCTATGTTGTGTGTAGTAAGTGGCCGGTCTCCCAGTCACAGCCCGCTGTCTCATTGGCAGTGTATTATAGAACTCTGTGTGTGTGTGTGTGTGTGTGTATGTTGGCATTGGTGTGGTGCGCTCTCAATTATTCACTGCCAAATATCACTGCTCATGTACACCACCATGGATACAGTGTCGTGTGTTTTTGTGTGTGTGTGTGTGTGTGTGTGTTTATATTAACAATAAAGTTTTTTTAAAGATCTTGTTTAAAAATAAAGTGCTTGGAGATATTGTTTCCCTTGCTTTATTATTAATTATTATTAATAATAATTAATCCCTTTAATTAATTAAGAATTTTTCATCTCTATCACACAATACTATCAGAAGTCCAGTAACAGTGATGGACGTACGGCGTGGTGTTTTATCCGTAACATGGTAATCTCTGTGTTTATTTCATAAAACATCATCGTGATGGTTTATCATAAGCGTTACACACTGGCTCTGTCTCATTTCACACGTCTCACTCGATTCTTATTGTCTCTATTTGGAAATAAGCCAAAAAACAATAAGCACCAGCGTCCATCATGGAAGACACACTCATCCACTGGCCTCTTACATATTTCTTTAATTAAGTGCCGTGTTTATTTTCAGAAATTTTCTAAGACTGAGCAGATAATCCCGAGCTAAAAATCTAGACATAGCACCATAACGTTTTTTTTTTTTCCAATACTGATACTGAAACTTCCGGTATCAGCCGATATCCAAACCCATCTCATGCATTTTTCTTTAAAAGCTTTAAAATTATTATTTTTTTAAATTAATCATTAAATTAATCATTCACACAAAAATTACAAATAATCATACAAATCATTACATTATTTATTTATACAAATAAAGTATATTATATTATAAATTAAATCATTATATCACTAGGGCAAGTCAAATGAAATTTTTAACAGGCAATCTGTCTAGAATTATGTCTACACTAGATTTGTTTTTTTGTTTTGTTTTGTTTTGTTCCTGGAACACTCGCCTTGAACGAAATGGAGATTATGTATTATCTAATGGCTGCGTTTCAGTTGTTCTTGTACAGAAAAGCCCCTCTTTAGTATTAATTTAATATGATAAATATTTAATATAAGTATTTAATTGAAATATTTAATATTTACAAAACTAAAGAATGTTTTCCAATTCACTGAGAGCGTTTTCTATTTGTAGCAGGAACTGATATTTTATTTTTCTCCAATATCTAATCCAAAGTTTTTTTAGGCTTGGATTATACTTTTCCACACTGCTCAATTCTGCTCAGTGATGCTCTATACTGCTCAATTCTGCTCAATGATGCTCTATACTGCTCAGTGATGCTCTATACTGCTCAGTTCTGCTCAATGATGCTCTATACTGCTCAATTCTGCTCAGTGATGCTCTCTACTGAACAATTCTGCTCATTGGTGCTCCATACTTCTCACCTTTGCGCCATACTGCTCAGAACTGCTCGGTGCTGCTCCATATTGTTCAGTGCTGCTCCATACTGCTCCATACTCCATATTGCTTCACACTGCTCAGTACTAAAAATTGCTCCATACTGCTCAGTACTGCTCCATCCTGCTCCATACCACTTAGTACTCCATATTGCTCCACGCTGTTTTACACTGCTCAGTACTTCTCCATTCTGCTCCATATTGCTCCACACTGTTCAGTACTTCTCCGTCCTGCTCCATATTGCTCCACACTGTTCAGTACTTCTCCATCCTGCTCCATATTGCTCCACACTGCTCAGTACTTCTTCATCCTGGTCCATATTGCTCATACTTCTTAGTACTCCACATTGCTCCATGCTGCTCCACGCTGCTCAGTACTGTTCCATCCTGCTCCATATTGCTCCCTCCTGCTCCGTACTGCTAAATACTGCTGAATACTGCTACTTACAGCTAAATACTGCTACATTAATAATGTAGATCAATAATAATGTACATTAATTATGTACATTACATAATCTAAATGAACTTCCCTAGGATTTTTAGAACAGCTGAGTTTCTCAGGTGAAGACCGACCTCTTCAACTAACACATTTTTATTTCATAATAATAATAATAAGATTAAGAATAATAATACTGCTTAATCCTGTACAGTACTGTTAGACGATACTCTTAGTGGCATGTGTATAAACAAGACCACAAATTCTACAGACTTTACAGAGCTGGGTTTATTATTCTCTCCTCAAAAACAGGATGTTATTGTAATAGTGAGGACTTTGTACTGGTGTAACAGTGAAGGCTGAGGTCATGATTGTGTTCAAAGTGTTTAATAGAGTCTCCTGTGTAAAACAGAGTAAACTCCAGGCTGACCTCAGAGTAGAGGATTAGCTCAGCTACTGGATTTCATTTAACATTTACCAGCATGTGTGCCATTCTCCCACACACACACACACACACACACACAGAGCCCGTGTTTGTGCCCGGCAGGGCTGGCCAGCGCGCTGCCCGTTCACAATGTTAGCCCTCGCGGCGCTCTGTTATCTTATCTCTGCTAATCCAGTGTGTCCCCGCTGCTTTTATCGGCCTCCAAATAGCCACGGCCGAGCCCGGCACCCCGCGGGAAGCCATGCGGGAATCTAGAACCGCCGCTGGCACGCCGTGCCAACACACCTCCCCGACACACACACACACACACAAAGGCTGTATTTCTAGGCCTTCTGATCCTCTATGTGTCTGTGTGGATATGATTATTTACAGTGTTTTTATATATATAAATATAAAATCTAAATCTGATGAATGATTTGATTTGTTTTCTTTTTGCTCTCTGAAGAGAGACGCAGACAAAATCAAACGTGATGTTCCTTTTTTTTATGCGGCTTTGTTTAATCCACACGCTCGGTTTATTCAGTGATCTTTGTGTGTGTGTGTGTGTGTGAGTGAATGTTGTGAAGACAAAGAAAACAGCGGTGGGTTTATATGTTTTTTTTGTCCTCCGTGTGTGTGTTTTGTTTTGTTTTGGGTTTCTTTTTTTTTTTTTTTTTGCGGAGCAAGTTGGTTACTTTTATTTGTTTTTTCTGGCTCCCCTCTTTGTCCTTGTGATTATTGCTTTTGTAAACATTTTGTTTAGCGTTGCTAAATGCTGCCTTCATTGTCAGTCTCGCGTAGTGAGCGCTTCTTTTGTGTGCCAGAGAGAGAGAAAGAGACAGAGAGAGAGAGAGAGAGAGAGACGGAGAGAGAGAGAGAGAGAGAGAGAGAGAGACGGAGAGAGAGAGAGAGAGAGAGAGCTGTGAGGACAATAGTTCTGGTTGGCACAACCTCAGGGCCATTGGTGTGGGAAGATGCTTCTTACTTCTTTGTGTGTGTGTGTATGTATGTGTGTGTGTGTTGCGTCTTGCCATGAGCAAACAGGCTCAGCCATGTTCCTCACTTTAATACCGCACTCTTCTTTCCCAGCACAAACAAAGCCGTTAATGTAAGAAGGCTTGTAACAAAGTGTTATAGATAACTGTGTGTGTGTGTGTGTGTGTGTGGTGTGTGTAGGGTGAGGTAGAATGTGTAAGTGGAACAACCGCTGATTGTTTTCTGCTGTTTTTTTCTTAATACTTCACTATTGTCACTAAACATAGAAATACATTAAACTTTATTTTAGCTTTAATTTAACTTTTATTTGATTAGTTATTGTATCATTTAGACTGAATGGCGATGACTAAACCAATCATCACGATCATTTTCCTCGGCACACTCATTCAGCACGTACAGGGGACAAAAGTATTTCTACTTCCAGTGATCGATCATTATCATCATCATCATCATCTTCTTCTACCTTCTACCAATCAAACTCGCATCTCGTCTGAGAGTATACTCCATCTTTATTCCATTCAGTTTGTTTGCCTAGCGCTTTTAACCATGGACACTGTCTCAAAGCAGCTTTACAGAAGAATAGAAACATAGAGAAAAGTATATATATAAAGTTTAAAGTTAAGTTACTATTTTATCCCTAATAAGAAGCCTGAGGCGATAATGGTGAGGAGAAACTCCCTGAGATGATCTGAGGATGAAACCTTGAGGCTCAGAAGAGAAACTCATCCTCATTTGGGTGACACTGGATCACAGTAAATAATGTAAATGTAAATAATGTCCTTTCTACAACAACAACCAAGAGCTCCTGAGGCACTAATAGGAAATGTGGTAGCTTAGTGGTTAAGGTGATGGACTACTGGTTAGAAGGTTGTGAGTTCGAGTTCCAGGAGCTGCCGCTGCTCTTGAGAAATACCTTTAACCCTCAATTGTGTAAAATGAGATGAATTGTAATTTTGCCAAATGTCAGAAATGTATTAGGTCAGTGTAGTTTCTGAGTTTATTATAGACACTAATTCCATGCTGTGGAAAGCTGACTGATGTAACGGCTCTTCAGAGACGGTTTGATTGTCTCCAAGTGGTTCTATCCAAAGCAGTCCCCTGGGTCACAGGCTGACCACACAGATCTATCCGCAGCACCACCAAGCGATGAGACTCCATCCAGGGGATAGAGCTTCTGGATGGATCAGACAGGTCCTGAAAGAGGAAGCACTGGGAGCTCTGGAGTGGGACGATCTTTAACGTTAAATATCCGTATCCATATGATCAATAAGTAAAAAATTATAGTCAGTAATAATCACAGAACCCTAATGACAGTTACACACCTCATTACTGCTCCAGATCAGGAGCAAACAGGTTCGTTTACATACAAGAAGCAGCATGAAGTGCTTGAGCAGGCATAGCCCTGAACGTTTACATTTATGGCATTTAGCAAATGCTTTTATCCAG
Source organism: Hemibagrus wyckioides (assembly GCF_019097595.1). NCBI lineage: Eukaryota > Metazoa > Chordata > Actinopteri > Siluriformes > Bagridae > Hemibagrus > Hemibagrus wyckioides. The sequence goes on along the minus strand of NC_080735.1, from coordinate 17,074,516 downwards.
AGCAATAAAAGTAAATAAATATGTCACGATACTGATTTAAAACATCAGAGTAAAACTCTATTGGGAAGTAATATAGTGCAAAAAACTATTTTATACTTTTTTGTTTCGTAAATGAGATCATGGCAGGTTTTATAAAAGTGCTATATATATATATATTTATATAAGAGAGAGGGAGAGCGCAAGTGCAAGAGAAATGTTTATACAAGATTAAAACCAGCTTTTCAATTTAAACCGCATCGAAAATGCATGCAGCGTCTCTCTTTCTCCCCTGTCCCTCTCTCTCTTCCCCCTTCTCTCTTTACCTCTTTCCCTCTCTCTCTCTCTCTCTCTCTCTCTCTCTCCCCAGTCCCTCTCTCTCCTTCTCTCTCCCTCTCTTCCCCCCCTTCTCTCTCTCTCTCTCTCTCTCCCTCTCTCTCGCTCTCTTTCCCTCTCTCTCCCTCTCCTCCCCTTCTCTCTCTCCCCCCCCCCTCTCCCTTACTCTCTCTCTAATATAAGTGGCGGGATTTAGGAGGAGTTTCCACGCGGCTGATTCTGATTCATCATTTAGTCGAATGACCGCTTCACCAATCTGATCCTCGGCATAGTGCCATTAAACTAAAACTTTAAGCTTTTGAACATATACACAGTTGGGACTGTGGAATAAATGCAATAACACCAGTAAGTGTATGACTAAATAAATAATAAACAAATGAGGAAGTACAAGCTATCATAAGCTGTAGGGAGCGATGGAAGTTTGGTTTTGGAAGGTGGAATTTAGAATTCAATGGGATTCAGTAAAATTCACTCGATGTAATCAAATAAATTATTAGCATTATATATACAGTTTATTTATGTTCTATAACATACAAAGGTTTATTTACTCAGTTATTCATGTAATCAGATCAAAGTTTACTGAGGTGTTTCAGATTTTATAGTTTTGCCGTTCGTGGAAAATTGTATTCTAATCCATTAGTTTTCTTTTAAACTGGAAAATGAAAGTTGAATGACTTTGTTTTTTAATATCGAGGATGTTTTTATAGGTGTGCTTTTTGTTTTTATAACCAACGATTCAGCGTTATTCAGTGTTCAGCGTGCTGCAGAGGAAATTTCAAGTCACACTGTTTAGGAGGTGTGAAATGTGTGGCTTCGGCCATTTTAGGTCTTTCCTCCGCCTCTCAGAGACCGTCCCGAACCATGCCAAACCCGGAATCTGGAACAAAAAACGAAGCCTGGAGGGAAAGAGAGGCAAAAAAGAAAGGAGGATGAAAAAGAAAGAAAAATCGCAATGTACAGAAATGTACAGCTTAGCATGGACGTTTTGTGCATGAAGGACAGTGGAATAATGGGACTGTGTGTGTGTGTGTGTGTGAGTGTGTGTGTGTGTGTGTGTGTGTGAGACAGAGAGAGAGAGAGCGAGGGACAGAGAGAAAGAGAGAGAGACAAAGAAACAGAGACAGAAATGGGGGGAGAGAGAGAGAAAGACAGAGAGAGAGATAGAGAGTGTGTGTGTGTGTGTGTGGTGTGAGTGCATTACACGCTGATGTGTAAAAAAGAAGAACAGACAGATGACAGAGTGTTGAAGTTTTGTTAGTCACTCAGCGCTAGACACGGCAAGATAGCCAGGACACACACACACACACACACAGAATGACATCATGCGGCAGTTTTAATGTTGTTTCAGCACCTCACTGCAGGCAGATCAGCGCTCTCACAAGATTAATGACAAAATAATATCCAGCTTTCAGAAAAGAGACAGAAAGAGAAAAGCAAAACAAATCTTCAAATCTTCTCCAAATCTCACTTCTTTAGCTGCGCAGCAAGTTTGGAGTCAGAGTTCTGTGCCCTGCTGGGGTTCAGACACACACACACACACACACACACACATAGCACAGACAGGCCAAGTGTCATACTAACTGTAAGTGGGAAGCACTGAAAAATACACACACTCTTACACACACTAACACATACTGTAACACTCACACACACTGTAACACTCTCAACTACACAATAACACACACTGTAACACACTTACACTCAAACACACTATCTAACACACACACACACACACACACTGTAACACACTCACACACACACACACACACTGTAACACACTCTCAACTACACAGTAACACACACTGTAACACACTCTCAACTACACAGTAACACACACTGTAACACACTCACACACACACTGTAACACACACACACTGTAACACACTCTCAACTACACAATAACACACTGTAACACACTTACACTCAAACACACTATCTAACACACACACACACACACTGTAACACACTCACACACACACACACACACACACACACACTGTAACACACTCTCAACTACACAGTAACACACACTGTAACACACTCTCAACTACACAGTAACACACACTGTAACACACTCACACACACACTGTAACACACACACACTGTAACACACTCTCAACTACACAATAACACACACTGTAACACACTTACACTCAAACACACTATCTAACACACACACACACACACACTGTAACACACACACACACACACACACACACTGTAACACACTCTCAACTACACAGTAACACACACTGTAACACACTCTCAACTACACAGTAACACACACTGTAACACACTCACACACACACTGTAACACACACACACTGTAACACACTCTCAACTACACAATAACACACACTGTAACACACTCTCAACTACACAGTAACACACACTGTAACACACTCACACACACACTGTAACACACTCTCAACTACACAGTAACACACACTGTAACACACTCACACACACACTGTAACACACACACACTGTAACACACTCTCAACTACACAATAACACACACTGTAACACACACTCAAACACACTATCTAACACACACACACACTGTAACACACTCACACACACACACACACACACACACTGTAACACACTCTCAACTACACAGTAACACACACTGTAACACACTCTCAACTACACAGTAACACACACTGTAACACACTCACACTCAAACACACTATCTAACACACACACACACTGTAACACACTCACACACACACACTGTAACACACTCTCAACTACACAGTAACACACACTGTAACACACTCTCAACTACACAGTAACACACACTGTAACACACTCACACACACACTGTAACACACTCTCAACTACACAGTAACACACACTGTAACACACTTACACTCAAACACACTATCTAACACACACACACACTGTAACACACTCAACTACACAGTAACACACACTGTAACACACTCTCACACACACACTGTAACACACACACACTGTAACACACACACACTGTAACACACTCTCAACTACACAGTAACACACACTGTAACACACTTACACTCAAACACACTATCTAACACACACACACTGTAACACACTCTCAACTACACAGTAACACACACTGTAACACACTTACACTCAAACACACTATCTAACACACACACACACACACACACACACTGTAACACACTCACACACACACACTGTAACACACTCTCAACTACACAGTAACACACACTGTAACACACTTACACTCAAACCCACTATCTAATACACACACACACACACTGTAACACACTCTCAACTACACAGTAACACACACTGTAACACACTCTCAACTACACAGTAACACACACTGTAACACACTCTCAACTACACAGTAACACACACTGTAACACACTCACACACACACTGTAACACACACACACTGTAACACTCTCAACTACACAGTAACACACTGTAACACACTCACACACACACTGTAACACACTCTCAACTACACAGTAACACACACTGTAACACACTCACACTCAAACACACTATCTAACACACACACACACTGTAACACACTCACACACACAGTGTAACACACTCTCAACTACACAGTAACACACACTGTAACACACTCTCAACTACACAGTAACACACACTGTAACACACTCACACACACACTGTAACACACTCTCAACTACACAGTAACACACACTGTAACACACTTACACTCAAACACACTATCTAACACACACACTGTAACACACTCAACTACACAGTAACACACACTGTAACACACTCTCACACACACACTGTAACACACACACACTGTAACACACTCTCAACTACACAGTAACACACACTGTAACACACTTACACTCAAACACACTATCTAACACACACACACTGTAACACACTCTCAACTACACAGTAACACACACTGTAACACACTTACACTCAAACACACTATCTAACACACACACACACACACACACACTGTAACACACTCACACACACACACACACACACACACACTGTAACACACTCTCAACTACACAGTAACACACACTGTAACACACTTACACTCAAACCCACTATCTAATACACACACACACACTGTAACACACTCTCAACTACACAGTAACACACACTGTAACACACTCTCAACTACACAGTAACACACACTGTAACACACTCTCAACTACACAGTAACACACACTGTAACACACTCACACACACACTGTAACACACTGTAACACACTCACACTCAAACACACTATCTAACACATACACACACACACAGTAACACACTCACACACACACACACACACTGTAACACACTCTCAACTACACAGTAACACACACTGTAACACACTCTCAACTACACAGTAACACACACTGTAACACACTCACACACACACTGTAACACACACACACTGTAACACACTCTCAACTACACAGTAACACACACTGTAACACACTTACACTCAAACACACTATCTAACACACACACACTGTAACACACACACACTGTAACACACTCTCAACTACACAGTAACACACACTGTAACACACTCACACTCAAACACACTATCTAACACACACACACTGTAACACACACACACTGTAACACACTCTCAACTACACAGTAACACACACTGTAACACAATCACACTGAAACACATCATCTAACACACACACACACACACACACACACACTGTAACACACACTCACACACACACACACACAGTAACACACTCACACTGTAACACACACTCACACAAAGTAACACACACTGTAACACACTCACACACTGTAACACTCACACACACACACACAGTAACACACACTGTAACACACAGTATCATTAAACTCACAACTTTATTTAAGGAATCATTTTAATCTTTCTTCATCAGCCCCAAACAGATCTCTAACTGTGTGTGTGTGTGTGTGTGTGTGTGTGTGTGTGTGTACATGTGTGTGTGTGTGTGTGTTTGCAAGTGAAACAGATGCAGAGGTTTTATTTTCACAATATCATGCGTAAGGCTACATTCAGCTTACTGTGTTGATGAGCACATGACAAGTGTAGCAGTGATGAAGATGATGATGATGATGATGATGATGTTGTCACTTCAGCATTCACAGAGGCATACTGTATCCATTATCTTATACAACTTTTTTCTTACACACTGACTGCTGCTGTGCAGTTATCACTAATATTTATATTATTATATTATAATATTATTGAATTATTCATATATAATTATACATATATTAATATATTTATAAACATTATCTCCTCCTTTTTAATCAATTTTTGTCATGTTTAAAAGTTACCTTTACTTCACTTTACTTACTTAACACAGAGACATACAACCACAAATTACGGAAATACAGTATGTTAATGAAGACGCTAAGAAGCTATAGCATGAGGTAAAAGAGAGAAAGAGAGAGAGAGAGAGAGAGAGAGAGAGAGAGAGACGGGTACAGCCCAGTCTGCCGTTTTTTTGGCAGCAGTCTCAGTGAGCTGTGTGTAGAAGGTGCCAGAAGCTCATCTCTGCCAACCTCTCTCCCTCTGATCCTTTCTCTCTCTCTCTCTCTCTCTCTCTCTCTCTCTCTCTCTCTCTCTCTCTCTCTCTCTCTCTCTCCCCCTCTCTCTCCCTCTGATCCTTTCTCTCTCTCTCTCTCTCTCTCTCTCTCTCCCTCTGATCCTTTCTCTCTCTCTCTCTCTCTCTCTCTCTCTCTCTCTGCATCTCAGAGCACTCATATCCCTGCCTTAACCCCCTCTGCCTCTTCCACCACAACATTTTTTTTTTGACAATTAAACACGACACTATTATTATTCGTTCTGTTCAACGTTACCATATATGACGAAGGCCAGAAACAGGAGATTTCCGCACTCAGCTGGGTTTGAACCCCACTTCAGCATTGACTTTGGGTCGGGTAAAGCTGCTGCTCTAAGGACTCGTATCCTATCATTAGCACCGACAGCTCTCAAGACACTAGGCACAATAGCAGTTCATTTCCTCACTTTTATTGGTCCCGCTGGACAGGATCGGGTTGCGTGATCGTCTCGTCTTAGGATCGTCCTCTCAGAGTTCCTAAGAGAGTCGTTTTGAATAGTTGTCTCTCAGCACTGCACAGCCTTAACATTCATCCTTGTTCCTTGGCCCACAAGCCAGTCCTAAAGCTGGGATTTGTATGTTTTAAGTAAAAAAATGTTAAAAATTGTTAGTGATAGGAAGGCTGTGAGTTCAAATCCCAGAGCTGCCAAAGAGACAAGAGCCTTAAGGCCAGCCAGAGCCAAAAACCAGTACGCATCAGCGCTCTGGACGTCACTCTGGATTGAATTTGACAGCTTGCTTCTGCGCTGCTTCAAATTCAACTCTGACCCGGTTTTTAAAAAGCACGCCCGATAAAACCAGTCCTGGAACCTTCTTTGTGGAGCTCATGTTCTGACTCGTGAATAAGAAAAGGATTGTTTCAAGAGGAAAAATTACTGCATTGTCTCCACACAGATGAAGAGCAGTGAGATGTGAGAGGCATCTCTGGAGGAATGTGTCACAACACTAGCCCTAGAAACACAATCTCAGTGCAACCATTTGGACAAGGCTTTACGACGTGTGTGTGATGTAGATTGTTCACGACAACAGATAAACATGAGAACGCTTTTCTCACAGGTGCAGTTATCCGTGCTTGTAGATGTTTATGTTTATCAGTTGTTCAGCAATATGACAGAAAAACCTTAAACAACTGAAAAGTGTTTAGAGAAAAAGATTTGTCTGGGTGGGAGGGGCTTAGTCTCTCTCCAGTGTCCATTACAGTAATTCTAGCCAATCGTAGTCATTAGAAAAAGCACATGTTTATAGTTTTCATAGACTCTGGGCAGAGAAGGCGGAGTTGTCTGGTGGGCGGGCCGATTTGTGAAAATCCCACACAACTAGCCACACAATTTATACACAGTTTAGCTCACTAGCCAGCTCCAGTGACACACAGTGTCCAGAAATGTGACTCGTCCAGACGGAGCTAATAGAAAAGAGACACACGTTTTTGTTACACAGGAGCCTAAACCTCAAAGCGAAGTGTAAAAACCTTCTCTCTCGGCTTCTACTGTGCGGAGGAGAGGAGAGGAGAGCTCGCTGTGTGTGTTGTTTCCACACGTAACAGGATGATGGAGTGAGAAATGTGCAACTGTGTATGTTTGTTATACTATAAGCTCCTCATGGATTACCTGCGTGTGTGTGTGGGGGGGGGGGATGGTGGCATGTACACTTATACGCATGCATGTGTGAAGTTCGGCGTTGTCTGGCACCTGACAGTCCGTCTGGCGTCCGGGTCTCGGCCTCTGGTTGCCATGGCAGCACAGGACGGCATTTGCAGTGACCGATGCTGAGGTCCAGACGACAGTGCCAGCTTTACTGCGGTGCTCGTGTGTGTGTGTGTGTGTGCACGTGAGTGTGTTTTGCGTACACACCAGTTTGCCAGTAAGACTTGGGTGCCAACTAGCTGCTAATGCCTCCAGTCACACCTTCGTCTGGTGTAAAGTCAGTCCACGGTTTACACGTAGGACAGATGAATGAAATTTTTTGCACATGCTTTTATTTTAGGATTTAGGATTTCAGAATTAAATTCTATTCCTGTTTGAAAGAATTTTGAAGTTTACCCTTAGAAAAAAGTTTATTTTAGACTTAATAAGTTGACACACTTGCTATCCGTCCTGCGGCCTTTCCAAAGGAAAAAAAACAAAACAAAACAAAACAAAACAAGCAAACTCTTACACACACTCCCCCTCCATACACACACACACACACAAGCCATTCCTCATCAGCGATTGGCTTTGATTTCGACTGGTGCCATGGCAACCGTGTGTCCCAGTAAACCTTGCTTGGGCAAAATCCAAGGTGCGACGAGGGCACTGACGGTCGGCATGGAGACATCGGCCGTCTGGTGACTCGGCCACCGTGCTTGGGAGAGGTGTCGGGAAGAGCAGCGTCCCGATTATCACATGATAGCGAGCGAAAAGAGGGATGGAGAGACTGTATATAGAGAGAGCTGGCAGGTTGCGTTGATCTATGCAACATGGCTCAGCGCCCAGATTCGACTCCTACATGGACGGGAGACAGAGAGAGTCAGTGTGTGAGAGAGAGAGAGAGAGAGAGAGAGAGAGAGAGAGAGAGAGTCAATGTGTGTGTGTGTGTGTCTGAGAAAGTCAGTGTGTGTGTGTGTGTGTGTGAGAGAGAGAGAGAGAGAGAGAGAGAGAGAGAGAGAGAGCACTATATAGTCTACTGTATATACACTGGTTATTTTGAATGTCGTCTGAAACTAAACGTTGGGCTTCTAGAATCACAAACACATTTCCAGTCAGACTCTGAAGCTCAGCCAAGCTGTACAGGAACAAAAGCTGCTCAAGGTAGCCATGATTAAATAATCTGTGTACGATTAGCATTTACATAACATCTCTTCCTTCATGAGAAACTAATAAAGAACAGCGCAGAGAAAACAAAAAAAGATTCCAAGACGTTTGGTACGATATCCGAGTCGCGTCTTCAACGAGCTGGCTAGCTTTCCTGGTTTCTGCTTAGCTGATAGCGTCCTGTACTGATTTGCATATCAGAGCTCATAGGGTTTAAGCCGCTTTCTGACATCATAAGCGTTTTTGGTCCCGATGCAGTCCAGATGTTTATATTCAATCAGGATCTCGGATGGAGGAGCAGGGTTTAAAAATCACACTGACCGTCTTGTGTGGCAGTTAGTAGGCCCAGGTCATAAAACACTGTCTGCTTATATATAATGCACACACAGACAGAAGAGAGAACACACACACATACATCAGCAGGTCAGATCGGGTCAGTCAGGGCTATTTTTAAGTTGTACTTGGAAAACACACAGATGTGTTCAGACGCAGTCTTTGTCTTGGCACAAAGGCAGTTATTACACTGAGAAAGAGAGAGAGAGAGAGAGGGGCGCACACACAGAGTCAGAGTGAGACAGACAGAGACACACACAGGCATATGCAAACACAGAGACACACACAGAGTGAGAAACTGACACAGAGACAGACACACACAAACAGAGTGAGAGACACACACAGAGAGACAAATAAACAGAGAGAGTGAGAGAGAGACTCACACACAGACAGAGAAAGAGACACACACATAGTGAAAAAGAGACAAATAGACAGGGCCAGAGAGAGAGACAGAGAAAGAGGCACACAGAGTGAAAGAGCGACAAATACTGAGAGAGATAGACAGGGACAGAGAGACAGACAGACCCAGAAAGAGAGAGAGAGAGGCACACAGAGTGAAAGAGCGACAAATACTGAGAGAGATAGACAGGGACAGAGAGACAGACAGACCCAGAAAGAGAGAGAGAGAGGCACACAGAGTGAAAGAGCGACAAATACTGAGAGAGATAGACAGGGACAGAGAGACAGACAGACCCAGAAAGAGAGAGAGAGAGAGGCACACAGAGTGAAAGAGCGACAAATACTGAGAGAGATAGACAGGGACAGAGAGACAGACAGACCCAGAAAGAGAGAGAGAGAGAGGCACACAGAGTGAAAGAGCGACAAATACAGAGAGAGAGAGACAGGGACAGAGAGACAGACAGACACAGAAAGAGAGAGAGAGAGAGAGAGATGCAGAGACAGACAGAGGAAAAAGCCACAAACAGAGTAAAAGAGCAACAAATAGAGAGAGAGACAGGGACAAAGAGACAGACAGACACAGAGAGAGAGAGAGAGAGATTATGGTTTAGACCCACAGCATTGACTGTATGTAATGTTGTTGTAGTGAGTTTCAGTGCAGGATAAATATGATATATACAGTAATGTCCTACTTGTGGATACCGGCATTAAACCATCCCCCCTTCTCTCTCTCTCTCTCTCTCTCTCTCTCACTCTGTGGAAAGAACACAGTTTCCTTTCCTGCTCTGTGTCTGCATAGTATTTGTCTTGGGTTTGATCGTACCGCCCGATCCTTTCACACACACACATGGAACCCATCTGAACGGGTTCGGTTTATTTATGTTTTGTTAATTCTCTGGCCGTCGTTCATCGCCTAAACAAAACCCCAACCTCAAATCTCTCCTACTGACAAATCTCTTTCTCCTGACTCGCTCGCGTTCATGTGGCCTTCAGATGGAAGCGTCTTGCTGTCGCCATCTCGGGATCTTCTTTATATATCTTTTTCTTTTATAAAATAAATGATTGAGGTGTATAAGACCAATCAGCCAATCAGAGACGAGCATGTTTTTTTCCCCGTGACCGTGCTCGTCAGACTGTACTGTTTACACATTAATTGTTCTTTCACAATGATGATGATGATGATGATGATGATGTCTTTCTCAAAGCAGGACTGAAATAGTGAAGAACAGCTTACATTTTTGTCTGCTTTGGCACTCATGTAGGTCCACCTGCCAACACACACACACACACACACACCCCACACACACATATATATGCACACCTGGGCCTCATTGATGCAGCACAGGTTTTCCCAGAGTGCCACAGTTGCAGAGGAAGTGGCCATGTTACCTGGATCACTGCTTGGCAACACTTGCTGCCAGAAAATCCTGCCAATCGCACCAATCACACTGCGACCGTAGTGTTATTATTGTTGTTGATATTATTGTCTCCGCTGCCAGAGAGAGAGAGAGAGAGAGAGAGAGAGAGAGATAATATGAGAGGGGAAGAGAGAGAGAAAGAGAGGGGGGGGGCAGAGAGAGAGAAAGAAAGGGAGAGAAAGAAAGAGAGGGGGGGCAGAGAGAGAGAAAGAAAGGGAGAGAGAGAGAACGAGAGAGAGAGAAAAAGAGATGCATGAGTGCTTCCTCTGTGTAAACAGTTGTCATAATTATCCCGTTCTGTACAACTCACATTTTTGTCTCGTGACTCAAGATGAAATCATTATTATTATTATTATTATTATTATTATTATTATTATTATTATGAAAGGCCTGAATCAGTGAACACTATTCTTTGCAGAGTCTCCAGTACGGTTATGTCAATATTTACATCGCAGCGTTAGCTAGAAGCTCGGGAACAATGAAAAAGCCATTAGCGCTGCAATTAGCGCTCAACAGCATCCAAAATGCTACGATGCACTCAGCGCTCTCAGTTAGCCTCCGAAGTCTCGCACATCTCACACGGTTTGTGTTTGCGAAATGTTTTCCTCATAAGTCAACGCTGATAAAGCAATGTTTGGAAAAAATGAACAGATATCATGAAGCCCTAATTGACACAGGGCGTGCGTGTGAGTGGGAGAGATCATGGTCTCACACACACACACACACACACACACACACACACAAACACAGGTGTGGTGGTGAGGAGTCTGATGTTTCTGCATAGTTTCATTTCATTGCTGAGCCTGGAGGGGTGTGTGTGTCAGTGTGTGTGTGTGTGTGTGTACAAACGCTAAGGTTATTTAAGGTTTAAGGTTGTGCTTACTTTGTATGGCGGTGTTTATTCAGTTGGGAAAATGAAGAAAACCTGAATAAGTAATTTGTTTGCCGTACAACTAGAAGGTTTTAATGATACAAAAATAATGAATAATCAGCAGACAATTCCGGAATAATCCACGGAGAGTTAATTCCCAGGATCTCTAGCAGAGAATTCTTGAACACTGAATCATCAGAAGGATCAGTGGAGGAAATAAGATTTCCAACAAGAGAATTCCATATATAGTTCATAGTCAAACATCAGGATGATCAGAAAAGAATTCCTGAACAATCGTCACTGAATTTCAGTGCAGAGAATAGAGAAGTCCAGAATGGTACAGAGAACAATCAGTAGAGAATTCCAGGGTAATGAGCAAGGAAAATTTCAGAGTAATTACCAGAGAATTTCGGTGTAAAGAACAAGCAATATTCCAGAGTGATGACCAGAGAATTCCAGTGTTAAGAGCTAGAAAAATTCCAGAGTAATGACCAGAGAATTCCGGTGTAAAGAAAAAGCAATATTCTGTAATAAATTTAAATAAAAATCACACACTATACAGGCCAACAAAATTCACCAAAAATTCTTAATAAATTCACAAAACATTCAGAACAAATTTCAAAATAAATTCACAATCAATTTTGCTAAAGCTTCACACATAAATTTACAGCAAATTTACAACAAATTTCAAAATTAATTCTCAATAAATTCACAACAGATTCCACAATAAATTCTCAATAAATTCACATCAAATTCCACAATAAATTCTCAATAAATTCACAACAAATTCCACAATAGATTCTCAGTATATTCACAATAAATTCACAGTAAATTCTCAATAAATTCACAACAAATTCCACAGTAGATTCTCAGTATATTCACAATAAATTCACAGTAAATTCCACAATAAATTCACAGTAAATTCCACAATAAATTCACAACACATTCCACAATAAATTCTCAATAAATTCACAACAACTTTCACAATTAATTCTCAATAAATTCACAACAAATTCCACAATAGATTCTCAATATATTCACAAAAAAATCACAATAAATTCACAGTAAATTCCACAATAAAGTCACAACAAATTCCACAATAAATTCTCAATAAATTCACAACAAATTCCACAATAAATTCTCAATAAATTCACAACAAATTCCACAATAAATTCTCAATAAATTCACAACAAATTCCACAATAGATTCTCAGTATATTCACAATAAATTCACAGTAAATTCCACAATAAATTCACAACAAATTCCACAATAGATCTCAGTATATTCACAATAAATTCACAGTAAATTCCACAATAAATTCACAACACATTCCACAATAAATTCTCAATAAATTCACAACAACTTTCACAATTAATTCTCAATAAATTCACAACAACTTTCACAATTAATTCTCAATAAATTCACAACAAATTCCACAATACATTCTCAATAAATTCACAACAAATTCCACAATACATTCTCAATAAATTCTCAACAAATTTCATAAAGCAATTTGACAAAAACTAATCACAACAAATTTTCCAGCTAGTAATCTGGGTTTAGAGGGCAGGGTCAGCTGTGATCGGGAATGCCGTGAGCGGTTGTGTCTTGGTGATACAGCGATATAACCTCTTATTGTTATTAATGAGTGGACAGAGAGTTCAGACTTTGTGAACTTGTGATAGTGGAGCAGTGCACACGGAGTGTGTGTGTTGGACTGTTCAGGTTCAGGTTAGCCGGTCTAATTCCTGTAAAATACTGTAAGCCTCAAAAGACCACATCCTCGGCACTCGCTAACAACATCATGCTATTAGTGAAAGTCGGAGCCCCGGGCTGCTTGGACTGGATTCAGCTCGAGCAGCAGGCCTGAACCACATCCTCCACGCAGGGCTACGCCGCTCTCGCTCTTAACTGGCTGCAATCAAATTTTAGTTGAACTGAATTCAACTGAGCCTTAATTTGAGTTTGCACAAGCGGGCATTATTATGAGGAAACAGGCTAAACATAAATCAGCCGTCTGAATATTGACAAGTCGCAGCCTGAAGAGACGGTGTGAAAGCGAGACGCGGAGAAACGGGAGAAGCGAAGGCCGAGGGAGGGAAGGGTGGGATCGAGCCGAGGAAATGTGAAAAAGGAGTGCGAGACGGACAGAGCGAGCGTTAGAGAGGTAAAGCCAAGGAAAGAGGGAGGAAGAGAGAGAGTGTGTGTGTGTGTGTGTGTGTGTGATACAACTGAGTTTTTTTGAGGTCACAGTGCAGAATATCACACTGGAATGTGGAATGCTGAAACAGTGCCAACACAAACACACTACACACACACTAGACACAAACACACACACACTCACACACACACACATCAGGTCTTTGGCGCCCTGATTTCTAAGGCGGTCTATATTTTTGTTGTGAGGATCATCATTCACCGCACATACACCACTTTAAATCAAGCGGAAGTCGAATGTCTGACAGACAGACGGTCAGAGGAGGGAATGGTTACAGCGCTGACGGGAGCCATGAAGACGTTTAAGGATATCATTAACAATCTCATGATGCAGAGTGGAATTCACCACACTGTTCAGACCATCGTGTGTCACTCGATGGAACAGTCCAGGAGCCAATTAGATAACTATCTGTAATCTAACATGGGTTGAATTCTTGAATCTGATTGGTCAGAAAGTGTGGAATAATTCCATTTACATCTTAAAGCTGTATCTGAAAGTCGTTCTGATATGCTCTCCCTCTCTCTTTTTCTCTACCCCCCTCTCCCCCCTCTCTTTTTCTCTACCCTCCCTCCCCTCCTTTCTCTCTTTTTCTATCTCTCTTTCCCTCCCTCTCTCTTTCTCTCTCTATCTCTTTCTCCCTCTCTCTCCCACTTTCTCTCTCTCTCTCTCTCCCTTCCTCTCTCTGTCTTTTTTTAGACTCTTGTAATTCCACATCTTTTTAAGTTGGCTCCAAACGGAGAAGAACTGGAAGAATTGCTCGTGTATCCAAAAACCAAACTGTATGACCGTGTAAATCTAAGGTGGCTCGGTAAAAAGGCAGAAACAAAAATCAGAAAACATTATTAAAAAAAAAGTAAAGACAAAAAAAAGGAATGAAAAGAACTCTTTCCTGCCAAGAAATTACTTCATCGTGTATCCATAATTTTAAGGCCAAAGAGAAAGTCAGAAAGCACATTTGCTATTAATTTATCCTTCGGAGAGCAAGCTGTGAAGCAGCAGGCCCCTGGACAGGTAAAAAGTGATGAAGAGAGAGAGAGGGAGAGGTGTATGTGTCTGTGTGTGTGTGTCAGTATCGATGATCAGTTTTCCCGGTCAGTTCGGGATGAGGCCGATTTTCCGTTTGTGTCATTTCCCTGTGAGAGGAATAAGAGGACTACACAGCTGAGAAAGATATTACCTGATAAAGACAGGTATAGCCATCCCTGTGTGTGTGTGTGTGTGTTTGTGAGCAAAATAGTGGGAGAGAGAAGGAAAATAGTGATCTAATACTTGACCACAAGAAGCTGTTTATCCAACAGAAAGCTGCTTGCCCTGCAGGAGTTCTCATTTAATCAACATTATAAATTGTTTTTAACTCTCGCGGTCAAAATTTACCCAAAGTGAAACAGGGATTTTTTGTACACTTGGCTCTCTAAACAACATTAAAAAAATTTATATGACACTAAAAAAACCCTATTTGCGCTAAGCGTTATTTAGTGATTATAAAGCCAGAGCGTCGTTAATTCACTTTGGGCTGGAGCCAAATTTCTTCTCTTTTTCGTTCGGGTTTCTGTTTTCCACGCCGGCAATCAGTGTGACGTGGCATGAAACTCAGCCAGTGCAGTGATGTTTCTCCAGCTTACATCAGTCCAAAATCCTGCATATGAGCACCTGTATCTGAATGATGTGCTAGCTTAGTGGTTAAGGTGATGGACTACTGATCAGAAGGTTGTGAGTTTTAATCCCAGGTCCACCAAAACTGCCACTGCTGGGCCCTTGAACAAGGCCCTTCAAATCACTCTGGATAAGGGCGTCTGGCAAATGCCGGAAATGTATATATACCATTCATCAGTCCACTTCAACCAGCGACTAAATAAAATGTTTGATCACGTGACTCGAATGTAACTCAAGTCATTAACTCATGATCACGTGTGGAACGTCAGTGGAGGACAAAATACACTGAAACCTACTCACAAGATAAACTGAAAGATTTCTGCATGACTAACTAATTCATTACACAGTCAGTCACAAGCAAAACATTCTGCAAACTCAGCCATTAGCCCATTAGAACCAGAAACAAATCTTACCTAGCTAAGATCAAGATCATTTACAAAACCTTCCTACCTAGCCAGTATAACTATCTCGATTACAAATCGTAACTAGCTAAAGATGTTTGATAACAAAACGTAACTTTCTGTCAAATTTAACAAAAGTAATTAGCAAAGCTTTACTAGCTGCCTAGTTTAACATGGTTGTTTACAAACTCTAACTAGTAACATTAGCTAATTTACAAAACTGAACTAGCTAGCAAATTGAACAAGCTAATTTACAAAAACGTAAGAAACACTTAAGAGTTTTAATAATAATTCAGTGAAATACAAGAAAAAGACTTCAGAAACCACGTAGGGTTATTTTTCCTCTCCTGCGTTACATCACGTTAAAATGAACAGAACGAGTCACGGGTCTGATCTGAACAAATATCTAAAAATATTTTCAACCCGGAATTAACCCAGAAATCTGTGAATTGTAGAAACTCCCACATTCCCTCCATGTTCTTCAGCTGTCAGGGAGATCCCTCAGCATGTGAGGGTTATCAAGCACCTGTGCTGAGAATAAATGCTGTTTATATTTCTGCAATTGAAGAGATCTGAATATATTTTCTTGTAAAATATAATATTCAATTCGGATGCATTTTTTCCTATAACCCTTTAAACAACAGATATTCTCACAGAGCAGCTTTATAGATATACATAAATTCCCGATAAAAAATTCCCGAGAAATAATAATGTATAAATTTATCCCTAATGTAGAGGTGTTTGTGACTGTGGTGAGGAAAAACTCTCTGAGACGACATGAGGAAAAACAAACACAGCTGTGGAAATCCTCCTTATGAGCATTATCACATAATACACCGATCAGGCAGAACATTATGACCGCCTATGCTCAATATTGTGTTGGTCCCCCTTTTACTGCTAAAACAGCCCTGACCCATCGAGGCATGGACTTCACTAGATTCCTGAAGGTGTGCTGTGGTATCTGGCACCAGGATCTCAGCAGCAGATCCTTTAAGTCCTCTAATTTGCCATAGAGGATACTTAAAGGACATAAAGGACACTTTTGATAAATACTGACCACTGCAGACTGGGAACACCCCACAAGAGCTGCAGTTTTGGAGACGCTCTGATCCAGTGGTCTAGCCATCACAATTTGGCCCTTCATCAGACTCGCTCAAATCCTTACACTTGTCCATTTTTCCTGCTTCTAACACATCAACTTTGAGGACAAAATGTTCACTTGTCTAATATACCCCACCCACTAACAGGTACCATGATGAGGTCTTATTCACTTCAATAATGTCAAAGGGTTCTTGATTCCTTATTCCTCAATCATGCTGAGCAATCATTGCCACAGATTTCTATTTTCATTTCATTTCATTGCCTGTACCGCTTATTCGAGCTATCCTTTGGTCACGGGGAGCATGTGCCTCAGGCGTCACTGGGCATCAAGGCAGGGTACACCCTGGACAGAGTGCCAACACGTCGCAGGGCATACACACACCCTCAATCACACACTACAGGCAATTTAGGGACTCCAATCAGCCTAGAAGCATGTCTTTGGACTGTGGGAGGAAACCCACCAAGCACAGGGAGAACATGCAAACTCCACATACACAGTAAGCAGGAGCGAGACTCGAACGCAGGACACTGGAGGTTTGAGGCAAACGTGCTAACCACTAAGCCACCGTGCCACCACAGGTTTCTTTTTTCATTTTTATTTAGTCAGACTGTTCTGATTTTGTTCTACAACTCTGCGCTTTGGTTTTTATGTTTTTATGCTATATTAGTGTGAGGTGTTCATTGCTGCGGTTTATTGCTCATTGTTCTCTGTGTAGCTGCTGCTTCTCTCGTTCACCTGAGAGTGTTCTCTTGTGGATTCTCGCATCTCACACCTGTTCGTTTCTTTGCGGTTCCACAAAATGTCACAAATTAAAGAAAAATATTCTAGCGAAGAGAAGATGAGTGAACAGGATATGTGTGAGTGTGATGGGTGACGGTCAGCTGCCGGTAATTAGACTGACTTGGCTCTTGGGAGTGTGTGTGTGTGTGTGTGTGTGTGCCTCAGCTGTGTTCTCAAGTGGAAATATCATGCTGTTCTGTTGGACACATGGGGTCCTGTTGGTTCAAACATATACAGAAATATTTCAGATTTAAATGTAACTACATGCTAGAGCTAAGAGAAGTGACCATTAATGATGTCACTAAATAGTGATTAATGGCTAATAATTGTTTTTTTTGGGGGGGGATCTTTCTCGCTGTTTTTTAGGCACTTTGTTAGTCAGATTTACCCAATTCACCCAGATTGTAGTCGTAGATTATTTCAAAAGCATTCAGAGACACTTTTAAGACTCACTTCACATTTTTATTGACTCTGCGTTCACTTAATACCAGGAGTCCATGATGCGCCTCATGCTCATGAACCTCATGCCCCCGTAATCCCTGAAGTTACGGTACTCTCCAGGGCCGAAGTACCACATCCTGCCTCTGTAGTGAGGATGCTCATACATGAGCCAGTGGCCGTCCATCACGTGGCAGGACATGCAGCCGCTGGACCAGTGGTAGCGTTCCATGAAGGAGTCGCAGTCATCCATCGCCTCCATCATCTGCCCCATGAAGTTGTCCCTCTCGTAGAGCCTCATCCTGTAGGATCCTCTGTACTGTTAGAGGGAACATGATTAGTTGCTTTGCCGAACATGGCAAACGCATAAACTTCACGTATAGATGATGATTAATAATAATAATAATAATAATAATAAATTACTCATCATACCATAGGGATCATGCGACAGGATCTGATGCAGTTGTTGCCCCAGCCCCACATGCTCATGTAGTCAGCGTACTCGCCTCGTCTCATGAAATACTGGTTGCCCATGTAGTTAGGATGATCGTAGACCATCCAGCACCCGCTCTCCACTCTACACGAGTGGCAGCGGCTCATGTAGCTGGACATATCCGAGCAATCGCTGCTGCACTCATAGGAGCGGCCCTGGAAGTTCCTGTCCTCATAGAAGATGACCTGTAGAGCAAAGAGCAGAGACATGAACCTTAACACGAAGGACACCGTAATGCTGGTGCTTTTGTTACACCAGTAGAAACCAGTTAGCTTACTCTGCCCATGGTGACGATGCGGGTGTCTGTGTCCCAGCACTTGCCTGGTGGTGAACTGACACTGAGCCTTGGTTTAACCTCCACCATTTATACCTGACCAAACCCAAAGAGCGCATACCTACTATTGTATAAAGTCCTGACCATGCAAAAACGCACAGAGGCCACCACACTGTCACATTTCTATCTCCAGAAGACTCTTTCTTTCTTTCTTTCTTTCTTTCTTTCTTTCTTTCTTTCTTTCTTTCTTTCTTTCTTTTTTTATTTTCTCTTTCGCTCCAAACAATCCACGGCTGTTCTGTGTTTCCTACACAAAAGCAAAGCCTATAGAAAGCTATAGAAAGTTTCTGTTGCAGAGTCACCTGCCATTTGAGTTAAAAAACAAAACAAAAACATACTGTATTACATCATGCTAACACGATTTAACAGTTCATTGATAATGGCTTGTTAAACTCACATCTAACGTAGCTAGCTAGCGGTCTGGGATGTAAGCAGCTAGTCTAATCATCTCCTCATCTAAGCATCATCAGAAGAGGACTAATCTGAAGTTTAGAGGGAACAGTGATCACAGCCTGTGTGTGTGTGTGTGTGTGTGTGTGGAATATGCTGAACTATAGCAGCAGTGAAATTTTATTTTGGGATCCTAATTTTTAACTTCCTAAGAGAAGTGTATATGAGCTACACTGGGAGAACAATCATTAATTTTGCCAAATTTTTATTAAATTATGATACAACTTCTATATTTTTAAACACACACACACACACTAATAATAATTGATTTTTGATTGATTGATTGACTGATTGATATTTATTTATTCCTTGGTTATATATTATTTATGACAGAGTCTCTGTCTCTCTCTGTCTCTGTCTCACTCTCTGTCTCTCTGTCTCTCTCTCTCTTTCTGTCTATCTGTCTCTCTCTCTGTCTGTCTGTCTGTCTGTCTGTCTGTCTGTCTGTCTGTCTCTCTCTTTCTGTCTATCTGTCTGTCTCTCTCACTGTCTCTCTCTCTCTCTCTCTCTCTCTCTCTCTCTCTCTCTCTGTTTGTGTTTCTTGATGAAAGGGCTGACACGTGCCTTGGGTCAAAGGTTAAGAAAGCTGTGTGTGTGGGGAGCAGCACAAGGTCAAGCTTCTCCCTCAAGCTTAACCGCAGCATGCCAAAGGTCAAAGGTTACCAAAACTGTGAGGCATGGCAGCTGTGTGTGTGTGTGTCTCTGTCTGTTGGGGGGTGGGGGGTACAGCCTCTTTTCTCAGAGTCTTTTCTTACTGCTTCACGCAAGCGCGATCTAGATGTTTTTCTCACACCTTCCATCCGTTGTGCTCATCACACACACACACACACACACAGCTGTTGTCTCTGGTTCAAGTTTAATAGGGGGATCACACAAATAGTCAAGTCAGGTCATCACGGTCATTTACACTCTGTGGTGTGTGTGTGTGTGTGTAGCTGCTCGCTGGTGGTCACACATTGTTATACAGAACCTGTTCTCCATTTAATCCGCTCCTCCTGATTCTTCTTGCTTTTCTTGTGACATCACACTGTACAACGGCAGTCTTTTTTTTTAAAGCAAATATAAAACGTCATTAAGAAGTATTTATTTTTCATTTATACCGATACGCAACTGCGTTACTAGACGATACATTTTCAACTAGCAACCAGTCACGCTGCCTTGTAGCTGGGTCAGTTAGTTAGCTGCAACTGGGGTGTTATATCTGTAGCCATAATAAGTTGTGGATTTGATTTTTGATTTTTATTAGCTTAAGATAAAAAAATCCTTCTTTTGTGTGAGTGAATGAGTGTGTGTGTGCCCTGCGATGGGTTAGCACTCCGTCCAGGGTGTATCCTGCCTTGATGCCCGATTATGCCTGAGATAGGCTCCCCGTGACCCAAGGATAGATCGGATAAGCAGTACAGACAATGAAATGAAAAATAAACACAGAAGCGTGTGATATGAACAGTGTCCTTTCTACAGTCATGTACAGTCAGTTGTGTGATGCAGATACAGCATATGTAGAATGTTAATGTGTGTATTAATTAGGAGGTTGTTGTCATCCTTAAAGTCCACATAGGGTTGGCATCATTGCTTTGAATACCCAGATCCTCACGAAGAAGAATCCAGCTGTAGTCGGTCCTTCTCTGGATGCCTCAGGATCCTTACATGGTTGGCCTCTCCTCACTGAAGGTCTACTGGAGCCGGCACAATCTCTGTATGCCTCGACATGGGGAGAAAAAGGGAAACAAGTGAAGAGGAATTAGCGTAGCTGCTGTTCATAATATTAGCAGCACTGGATGTGCATTTAATCAGATGTACTGGAGCACAAGGTTATGGGATGTGTTATGTGTATGCCTGTCTTAAGAGATATGTCTTTAATCTATGTTTAAACTGGAAGACTAAAATGTGTCTGAAATGTTCAAATCTGAGGCGACAAGCCCAAAAGTTCCACTGCTATCATCCAGGAAGGGGAATCTAAGCGGCTATCGAAACTGAAGAGCTTCAGACTGGACACCGTGGTGAACAATGCACTGGCATGAAGCGAGAATCTCTTCAAAAAGAGAACAGAAGCAACTCTGAGACTCATGACGGAAATGTTTCCCAAATGCTGGATTAAAGCGCGACTCTGAGATCTCCAGGGAATTGATGAAGATGAACAATGATCTTGATGATGACATGATGAAGAGGCAAGGGGGAAATGGGTTTGGAGGAATTTCTATCCAGATAGCGACTCGTTTGGTTGCAGTTTGTTAGTGCTGAAGTTGAAGAAGCATGTATTAGCCGCGTTATTAGCTCGTGTGTACGCAAGTGAGCGTCTGTTTTAAATCGGAATCCAAACCTTCCTCGTGAAGACACTCTCTTTTTGTGTGTAAATATGTGGTTGTGGTAATTGAACACAGATCTCTAAACACACATACTGTATCAGATGCAAGTTGTGTGTGTGTGTGTGTGTGTGTGTGTGTGTGTGGACCTACTCTATGCCAAAGTACCCAATGTTAGTCTTTCTTCAATCTCTACAATCTGCCTAAATGATTACGGCTCCACCGCAGGACTCGGTGGTTGTTTGTGTGAGTGTACAAGCTTTCGTCTTTGTGTGTGTGTGTGTGTGGGTGTGTGGGTGTGTGCTTTCTAATTAAATTACATTGAGTCAGAGCAGCATTCAGGTTTGACCCAATGGAGATTTTGGAGTGGTTTTGCAACTTCTATAGACTAAGACCATTTCAGTGTGTGTGTGTGTGTGTGTGTGTGTGTGTGTGAGAGAGAGAGAGAGAGAGAGAGAATGAATAAGAAGAAGAAGGTGTGTGGGAAAGCGTCAGACTTGGTCTTTCCTTTTGGCCAGATTTCTGTGTGTGTGTGTGTATCATGGGTGATAAATGAAGGGAAATGAAAGAGTGTGAGATTTGGGAGTGTTGGGAGAATTCTGTGGTCTGGCAGTTCACCGGCGTCAGACAGATGCTTTCATTTTTCTCCTTCTAACTGCAAAAATATACACCCACCGAGACTGGGGGGTTTGAGGGAGAGAGAGAGAGAGAGAGAGAGAGTGAGAGATGGTCAGAGAGCATTTTAGGTAAAGGAATGCCATGAAACTGTCTCCTCCCTCCATTTCTCTTCTCTCTGTTTTCTTTTTCATCCTTCTCTCATTTTTGTCCATCCAGGTTCTTACAGTGGGGTCTGGGAGCTGGAGTCATAATTCCACAGAGATGTTATGCGATTGTAAAACTGAGGAAAAATACATCAGCAATCAGAGAGAGAGAGAGAGAGAGAGATGTCTCGAAATGTATGTGTGTTTTTTTGTTTTGTTACAATGAAACCTTTAGTGTAAGTGAAAGTAGATCTCCAGTAAAAAAGAAGTTGCTTGGCGATCACTGTGTGATATTCAGTGCGAAGAAGAATAGAGAAATGGTTCAAGCTGGTTCAAGGAAAGCTAAAGCTTGAGTAAGTGTTCTTTATGAACACAGTGAGCAGAAAGGCAGGTCAGAATGAACTGTGCTACCGTGAAGTTCCACATCAGCTTCCACTTCTGTTGAGACACAACCACAATGTGAACAATTATAACACATTTAATACACATCTCAACAAATACATTTCTTATCGGAACAGAAATTAATACACTGGGCGGATGGATGGATGGATGGGTGGGTGGGTGGGTGGGTGGGTGGATGGGTGAATAATGGAAGGCCGAGTGATTAGATGGATGGATGGATGGATGATCGATAATGGAAGGCTGAGTGATTGCATGGATAAATGGATGGAAGGAAGGAAGGAAGGAATGGATGATGGAAGGCTGAGTGAATATGAACAATTATAACACATTTAATACACATCTCAACAAATACATTTCTCATCGGAACAGAAATTAATACACTGAGTGGATGGATGGATGGATGCAAGGCTGAGTGGTTGGATGGATGGGTGGATGGATGGATGGATGGAAGCTACGTGTCACAGATCATATGAACGCAGGGTCAAATGTATTGTTCATTTATCACATTAATATCATGTATCCCAATATTCATCTGTGTGTGTGTGTGTGTGTGTGTGTGTCACTGTGGCCACAGGCTTAAGAAGCAGAACCTACACTAGACATTTCCTCCACAAAAACATAAACTGAGCATGACCACACACATATACACAAACACACACACATGGCCGCAAAATCAGGGTAGTGTGACACAGAGAGGGTTTATATGTCTGCCATCAAATAGCCCAAAGGAAGTGGATTACACACACACACACACACACACACGTACGTACAGAGCCATGGGCAGGTCATTGAGGATACAGCATCCTCAAGCCTCAAACAATGGCTGCTCTTTTACTGCCCTGAAAACAGAGAATGAGAGAGAGAGATAGAGACAGAGAGAGAGAGAGAGAGACAGAGAGAGAGAGAGGGAGATCAATTTACATCAGCTAGACCGGTAAGCACCCATGGACTGCCCTGCAATTAGTAAATGCCACAACCTAGATACAGTTACATTACACTGCACAATCCTATCAGCCATGTGTGTGTGTGTTCTTCTCTTCTCTTCTCTTCTCTTCTCTTCTCTTCTCTTCTCTTCTCTTCTCTTCTCTTCTCTTCTCTTCTCTTCTCTTCTCTTCTCTTCTCTTCTCTTCTCTTCTCATCCTCCATCCCCTTTCTCCTTTTCATCTCTGTCTGTCCGGCGCTCCTTTGTATTAAATAGAGCAGTCATTGTGCGCTGTGAATCGGAGGTGATAGCGGAGAGGCCGCAGAAACACCGACGTCTTTCCCGTAAGAAAGTGAAGTGAGGATGGAAAAAAAAACAACAAAAAACCCCAAAACAAAACCCTGAGAGAAAGTTGAGAAGGAATCACTTCCCCAAACAGACGAGTACAGTAAGAACGGCCCTTATCTGCTGCCGCGCGCCTCAAAGCCTCCGAGCCTCAAAGCCTCGCTTATCTCAAAGCCAAAGATTATTTTTCTTCACTCTTCCTCTAACTCATGCTCTCACTCCTTTTTTTGTTTGTTGTCGTCTGTTCCCAAGGATGGCTTGTTGAGAAAAGGCGTCTGTCTCCTCCCTTCGCTTTTCTCTTCCTGCCTCACTTTATCGCCTCTCCCACGCTCGTGTAATCGCTCAGCTTTAAATAAAGACGGCCTGCTTTTGGACACTTTTCCATACAGGGTCAAGGTTGTGTGTGTGTGTGTGTGTGTGTGTGTGTGTGAAGTTTTCATAGTAGAGCATTAGCGCTAATTCATAAAATAGCGCCGTACACGCCTCAATCGGCCATTTTTAGCTCCGTGACGTCTCCTGTATGTTGTATTTTTTTTTACAGAAAACAGTACATCATATAGTGTCCGAAACATAAACACGTCTGTTTAAGATAGCCATCGTCGTCCGCGCCAGATTTCCTTCGGCCCGTTCAAGCCAAATATCTGCAAACACCATCTGCAATTGCTCTCATACACAAATTACCTTCTTTTTCTCTCCGCTAATTCTTTGCGATATCTCCGTTACGGCTCCTCCGGGACGCATATCCGAGAAGAATGCCTTCCTGTCCCGAGCGTTCCCAGAGTGCACAGCGGCTGCAGCGGTTAACAAGGGAGCCATGAAACTCGGAGCGAGGGAAAGAGAGAGATAGTCAGAATAAAGACAGAGCTGTTATAAATGAGATCTCAGAGGACCTGTAGGATCTAGGCCCTGATCGCAGAAGCAGACAAACGAAGCTCAGAAGTCCCCATCCTATTATTAAGTAATAGAGCAGTTTGCAAATTCGATTGAATTTTTTAAATTTTTTTATTTTTTTTGAGGCTGAGAGGACCTTTCACGTTTGTCTTTCCACTCACCCCTTTGGAGCTCGGGCCTTTTTTTTATTTTTTTTATACGTGTAGGTGTGCTGGCCTCGCTGCCGACATCTGCACAGTCTCACACGCAGAGGAGGAACTCCGAAATGAATATAAACCATAGAAAACAGAATGGAGAGAGAGAGAGAGAGAGAGAGAGAGAGAGAAAGGCGAGAAGGAAGGACAGGAAGAAGAGATAATTACAGGAAAGGGTGATTATTAGTCCGTCACTCTGCCTCCAGACAGATAAGTGAAATCAGATGGAGAGACGCTGAGTGTGAAAATAACAGCGATTGAGAGAGAGAGAGAGAGAGAGAGAGAGAGAGAGAGAGAGAAAGAGAGATGACGGGGGAAAAAAAAGAGAGGAAGTCTTTATGGAGAATGGTGCAGTTGTAAACAGTTGTTTTGTTAAGCTCTCGCCTCCTTCGTCTTTTACGTGACGATTCATCAGCGCAGAGAAATAAAGACGAGGAGCCCCGCTTTTAACCCCGGGTAGAACGACAAGCTTTCACTCGGGGGATTTAGAAGAAATTTATGAAGTTATGACTAATTAATGAAGCCAAAAAATGTCAGAGAATGTGAAAATGTAAAATGTAATTTTGTAGTATTTATTGCATGTCTTATTACCTCTGTTTGTGGATACTGCTGGAAGCTGTACATTTGAATAAAGTATCCATCCATCTATCTATCTATCTATCTATCTATCTATCTATCTATCTATCTATCTATCTATCTATCTATCTATCTATCTATCTATCTATCTATAATATAGATAATATAATATCTATCTATTTGCCAGGGGTTATCAGCTTTTACAGTGTAAGCTCCACATCGTGGTGCTGAGCATGTACAGTGTGAAAAGATGCACTGTTAGAATGTTACAGCTTGTTGCTTAGCAACAGACACCCAATCAGGACCTGAACAGCGCTTCAGCCTCGTATCAGGTGAAGAACAAAAATGCCAATCAGACAGCACAGTGGCGTCTAGCAAGGGGGAAACGTCACCCTGAAAAGTTGAAGTCGGATATCAGCAAACGGACGGCTAGTCAACTACACAACAAAGTTCAAAAGAGTAAAAGACGTGAGAAAGCTGTGAAAGTTAACAGGTGCATAACTAAATAACCCAGGATAAAGTATGAGCAGTGTGAAACCTCCTACTAAATAACCCAGGATAAAGTATGAGCAGTGTGAAACCTCCTACTAAATAACTCAGGATAAAGTATGAGCAGTGTGAAACCTCGTCTAAATAACCCAGGATAAAGTATGAGCAGTGTGAAACCTCGTCTAAATAACCCAGGATAAAGTATGAGCAGTGTGAAACCTCGTCTAAATAACCCAGGATAAAGTATGAGCAGTGTGAAACCTCGTCTAAATAACCCAGGATAAAGTATGAGCAGTGTGAAACCTCGTCTAAATAACCCAGGATAAAGTATGAGCAGTGTGAAACCTCGTCTAAATAACCCAGGATAAAGTATGAGCAGTGTGAAACCTCGTCTAAATAACCCAGGATAAAGTATGAGCAGTGTGAAACCTCGTCTAAATAACCCAGGATAAAGTATGAGCAGTGTGAAAACTCGTCTAAATAACCCAGGATAAAGTATGAGCAGTGTGAAACCTCGTCTAAATAACCCAGGATAAAGTATGAGCAGTGTGAAACCTCTGGAAGTTTTTCTTTCCGTTCACTAAAAGCATACGTCCGCAAGTTTTTTGAGTGTGCCCTGTGCTGATTGGATGCTGCTCTATCACCAGGTCAGCAGGAAGGGCATCACAGGTTCTTGTGCTTCAGTCGCGGCATACATATTGCAGATAGTGAGGGATATAGAGGACATGAAGAGAAGAGAGGAGAGAGGGCGATACAAAACCGCACAGCAAGACGAGTGTGTGTGTGTGTGTGTGCGTGTGTGTGTGTGTGTGTTCAGTGCAAGTGAGAGTAACTCAAATAAGCACATGTCTCCTGAACACTAATTATAATTGCGTAATTGCTCTTGTTAGAACTCTGGAATAGTTTCCTGTGTAGATCTGTCTTGTTCGTGACGAATGAAATCCTTCTCGCGTTGTTGTTTTTTTTTTTTTCTTTTTTCCCTCAACTCATGTGGCCTTGGCAGCGCTTTAAGCAGGGAGAATCGGAAACGGAGAATCTGAGGTTTCGACGGATTTGTAATCGCAGGGAAAACATGACGATCCCTTTCTTTTATGTTTTTTTATTTTTAAATTAACCCCCGAACCCGAGAGATGTTTTTCTGTTAAGTTTCTCCTGCATTCCCTTCCATCCTAAATGAACACATCGTAGTAGGCATGAACCAGCTAGGTATGAACCAGATGCTATATGTGTTTATGGCACACACACACACACACACATGCTGTATGCGGTGTGTACGATGTCGTTGTTGTGAAGATGAGCTCGGTGGCCCAAACGGTTCCCGGGGCCAGCAGAGGTCGGAGCGATTCCAGACGAGACGAGAGCAGACCAGACGAGTGATGGACAGCACCTGCCTCCCAGCTGTGCTCAGACAGAGAGAACAGTGTATTTTGCGGCATGGTTTATGGTCTTTACGGGTCGTGGCAGATGTTTTTCCGGCTCTTTCTCGGTTTTCGAGTCCGTCACTGTGCCGTCATCTGATAGATGCTAGGATGAAGAAGAAGAAAAAAAGTTTTATTCATAATGTTCATGTTCTTTCTGTAAATACTGCTCTCCTTCACCTGTATATACTCCTCCCTCTCTCTCTCTCTCTCTCTCTCTCCTTCCACGTCTAGCGTTTTTTCCACATAAAGCTGTTTTTCATAAACTCTAGCCTGGAATAGCAGTCCCTGAGGCGAGCACTGAAACACTAGCCCTCTCTCTCTCTCTCTCTCTCTCTGAGTGTGTGTGTGTGTGTGTGTAACAGTAGATTTTTCTGAATCGCTGCCAAACAGATGCAGTCTCTTGGAGTTCCACCAGAGGAGCTTTCATGCCTCTCTCTCTCTCTCTCTCTTTTCGTTAGAGAACAGTAGTGTCCTGATCCTCGTAGTTTTCCCCTCCCGCTCTCTCGGCCTGCATCGTGTCAGATGTCTCAGTGTGCCGTTTGAAACCCGGACACAGCCGACACGAGTGCATGGTCATGTACGTTCAGGCTCATGAACCTCTCTCTCTCTCTCTCTCTCTCTCTCTCTCTCTGTCTCTCTCTCTGTCTATCTTTCTCTTTCTCTCTCTCCATACAGCTGTGCTTGTGAGGTTTGGGAAAGAAAACAGCCTGACCCCAGATCAGCACCTCTGGAGAGCACATGTGACCACACGATTTGTTCTGTACATCATGCTTTTTTATTGTGTTTGACAAGTTGACTAATATTTATCTTGTGCTTTCTCTCGCTGTCTCGAAATCCCTCGGTAATTCCTTGGAACACGTCAGTCGAACGGCTGACTAGCGTTCGAAGAGTCATTTAATTCAGAACAGCTCGTCCTGATCGCCGGCGGTATCCCATGCTGCGCCGCATCGCTGGGGTTCGCTGCTGTTCGCCGTGTCTCCATAGTCCATTTTTCACTCACGTGACAGCCGATCAAAATGGATGGAGGGCATGTGTGTGATATCAGTATCCACCATTTTAGGTGTACATTTGAAAAGAGTAAACTAGAAAACAAAACAAATCCTGATCTCCACATGGTCGACATCATCACTGTGGACCTGCTGCTCGGAGTGTATGACCGCGTCCGAATAAAGAAAAATACCCCGTTACGTTACCGTTAGCATTAATATTGTTCAGGTTCAGTATTAGATTAGATTAGACACTTTCTAATAAATATAAGAGGGAGTCTAATGTAAATAGTAAAAGTTTGACAAAATTGTGAAGCTCAGACTTATTTTGAAGAGAATGGAGATGGAGATTAAATTAAAAAAAAACAAGCATTGAAGGTTTTTATTAGATTCTCGTAGATTAAAATTTTAGCAAAAATATTTTCCCCACAGATTTTCCTCCACATTTATCTTAAAGCCAGCGTATATCTAACGTCGTCTAACACGTTGTTCGAGGATGAGTTTATTTCCTATGATTGAACTCAAAACATTCTCCATTTACTGTGACAGAAAGAGTAGGAGGAGCCTGTGTGGTCGGGGAGTGGGGTTGTGGACGGGGCTTACAGGCAGCATCAGTTAATATCACAATCTTCGGTTCATTTTATATTATATTTTTTTGGTGTAATTTTAAATGATGACTGTGTAGCGATGCCCAGATGATCCACATAACACACACACACACACTCACACACACACACTTCATTACACACCTTGTGCAACACCAAGGCTGTATCACATACACAATACATAAGCAGAGTGCTACCTGTGTGTGTGTGTGTGTGTGTTCTCCTTCCGCTAATTACACGCTGGACACTATAACAATACTTTTGAAATTAGGAGAGGTCATTTTTCCAGTCGTTTGTGTGATGACGAGGTCATTTCCCATTCAGTGCTGGTGTTAAGAGCAATCACAAACTCCAGCTGGAACAATACACAGCTTGTAGCTTTAACTTTACCACAGAGTTCACAGTCAGGATGCTGCTGTGACTGTGTTTAATACTTGGGGTGAATGATTGAGTCTGAATCTGTGGATGGGGGCGGGGCTAATTATTGCATGATCTGCAGTGCATTCATATCGAGGAATTCCTTCCGATCATGTATATCAGTATATATAATTTTTTTTTAACTTGCTTCTTCTTCTTCTTCTTCTTCTTCTTCTTCCACCTGATGCGGACCGGTTCAGGTGAAGCAAACAACCGCATGTCACACGTACAAGACAGCAAGAGCTCAGATCTCTGACTCAAAAAAAAAAAAAAAAACCACAGCGTTCACACTTCATTGATCGTACCAAGCATCTCAGCTCCGAGTCTGGGGAAAAAAAAGTGTGAAAATGACCTTAGTGTTGGTCTTAAGTACCCTGGCGGGTAGAGTAAACCTTATTCAGCATTAGTTACGGCCTGGGTCACTTGGCAGCAACATGGTGTATGATCATGGATTGGTTACAGTAGCGTTCCCATACCGCACCACAACGTCCTGCAGAGAGGCAGCTAGATCACGCCTGGCTCCCATTCAGAGCTACATCATCGTTAGCTCTGACTACAGAGCTTGATTTCAACCCTAAACTACCTTCTCTCACACACACACACACACACACACACACACATGCGTCCGAGTCACATGATCACATGATGTATAGATAAGATAAGTTTGGATAGGATAATGCTCCTTTAATGTGATAATTGTGTTATAATAAATAAGTGTGATAATAAAGTGGTAATATGCTATATGTTGTGTTTGATGTGCTTTGTTTCTTGGACAGAATCTGAAACAGGGACGACTCCAGGTTCATTCATACATATTTCCTTTTATTTATTTATTTATTTATTTATTTATTTATTTGACACCATAACATATTACACTATATTAATAGCTAGCTGGTTGACAAGTCAGAGTGTAAAGTTGTACAACATGAGTAGAATGCTTGCTGGATGTTCAGAACTCCTCCTACACCTCGGAAAATCGGTGTATCGAAATGATCTCCGAGTTTCCCATTCGTAATTACGACTTACTTCATATGTGACCCATTTCTGAGCATTCCGATTGCACACGAAGGGCCGTATCTGATAGTACGGTTCATCATTTCACGGTGCGAAATTCCAGAAATATCAGCATCAGATTAGAAACAAAGGAAAATCGTGAGACCGAAGACAGAAGTGTATTTAAATTTAAAAAAAAAGTTAAAAAAAGTGTAGAGGATATTTATCCGCTGTAGTGACCACACAGTGCTCACACACACCACAAATACTGTGCAGAAACCATTTTGGTGTGTATGTGTGTGTGTGAGATTTATAGACCTGAATGAATTTGTGTTGTTGAGTGAAAACATCCTAACGCTGCTGTTTTCAGGCAGAGAGATGGTGTGTGTGTGGATTTTTTTATTTTTCTAAAATGTTCAGAAATTGCATGATTCTTATCATTTCAGTCTATCATTTCGAATATAGATTCGTCTTCAAGGAGAGAGCTAGTATGTGATCTCTCTCTCTCTCTTTCTCTCTCTCTCTCTCTCTCTCTCTCTCTCACTCTGTGTGTGTGTGGTTTTTCCCGCACTGCACGAAACACACTAAGCTATTGTGCTGCTCCTCTAACAGTCACATCCTGCCTCAGTCATGGGGTAATCTGAGGACAAACACACACTTAGACACATAGACACTCCAACACACACACACACATGTACACACACACACCAGTCTCACTTTTCAAGTATATACTATCACACATGCACCTTGATTTCCTCCACTGTCCACTCACTCACTCACTGATAATCGTTTCATTATCAGCAGCAATAATGATGTGTGGGGAAATTTTATTTTATTTTAGGAGTATTTGGGACGTCCCCCAAAATGAGTCAGCACTCTCATTATTTATGTTAGACATCAGATCAAATCCATCAGATCCAACATTTCAAGTCTTTATTCTTTAGCGGTCGTAAATTTCCTCAGTTACCTCACAGTTTGATATGAGTTTCAGTTTTAAACCTACACCAAGTGTTGTACAGCTTACTCACTTTATTCAAGCTGTTATAAAGTACATAAAGTGACTGAATTCATCATTTACAGCCTGAGCAGAAGTTTCAAGATTATGGTTTAGTCATTTGAACCTCGCAGAGGATTCGGAGAAAGCCAATGATAGTGTTTGATTGAAAAATAAATAAATAATAATAACAACAATAATAATAATAATAACAATAATAATAATAATAATAATAATAATAATAATAATAATAGAATATTATGTGACTAAAATTCAATTAATTAATTAAATAAATAATAAATTTCTTTTCTGAAATGTAAAAAGGATAAAAAAAAAAGAAAAGAAGAAAAGAAATATATAACAAATAATAATAATAATAATAGAGTATGGTGTGACTAGATCAAAAACTGTAAATAATAAAATGATTTGAAGAAAGTTTAAGAATTAAACAAATAAATCATAAATTTCTTTTCTGAAATACAAAAAGAAGAAAAGAAAAAGAAAATAAGAAAAAGATATACATAAAAAAACTTAATTAATTAATGAATTAATAATAATTAATAATTAAATAGATAATCTATTTCTTTTCTGAAATACAAAAAGGAGAAAGAAAAGAAAATAAATAAATAAATAAATAAATATAAAAAAGTTTGAAAAAAAAAGAAAAAAAAATATATATATAATAAAATAATAATAATAATAATAATAATAATAATAATAATAATAATAATAATAATAATAGAATATGATGTGATTAGATCAAAAACTGTAATAATAAAATGATTTTTTTAATTAAATAAATAAATAATACATTTCTGAAACACAAAAAGGAGAAAAGAAGAAAACATATAATAATAATAATAATAATAATAATAATAATAATAATAATAATAATAATAATAATAATAATAGAATATGATGTGATTAGATCAAAAACTGTAATAATAAAATGATTTTTTTAATTAAATAAATAAATAATACATTTCTGAAACACAAAAAGGAGAAAAGAAGAAAACATATAATAATAATAATAATAATAATAATAATAATAATAGTAATTCACCTCCATACACACTGTAGACAACACACTGTGGCAATTTCTAATGAAAATTTCTGTAATTCTTTCCATTCAGACCTTGGATTTAACATAAAAACATTTTCAGAATTTCTTTTTCCCAGGAACAGAATTTTGTTATCATCATAATCTTTTTTGTTATCCTTAATTTCACCCACTGAGCACTGTACAGCCTGTATTCTTCTTCTTCTTCTTCTTCTTCTTATTATTATTATTATTATTATTATTAATCTTATTATTATTATTATTGTTGTTGTTGTTGTTGTTGTTGTTACAGTCAGTCTGTTTATGTTGATATTTTATTTGCTCTTCATTGTTCAGTAACATTTGAGATGTTTTCCAGTGATCACCCACTCGAGCTGCTTTTGTCTTATTATTAAAAAAAAAAAAAACTACCAAGGAATGTAATTATGTTATTCCTACTGTTGGGCTTTCCACACAGAAACGCTAGGCTGCGTATTCCATGCCAACATTTCCATGTTTTATTTGCTGTTAATTAAATAAGATTTCAGAGGCAGAGAGGAGTTTTTTATTAACTACCACCGAGCCCTGACTTTCCCACGCTGTCCCTATACAGAGCCTGGACGTGACTCTGGCGCCGCAGTAGCATGAGATTAGCGCTGAGGGTGAATTTTATCAGTCGAGGGTTAGAGTGTATGTGTGTGTGGTGTGTGTGTGTGTGTGTGTGGTTCTACCAGACAGACACCGGAGCGTAAGGACATCTTCAGACGTGTTTTGTCGTTGTCCCGGAAAAGACAATGCGCACAGTTCATCTATTTGTTCGATTAATGATGATGTCACTCAAAATCAGATATGTATTTGATCCCACATTCATGTAAAGATGGAATTTATGACTAAGGAAACTTCCACTAGCTTTCCGCACTTGTTTATTTTCACGGCTCAACTAGGAAAAGGGAACTTTTCAAAGTGCAATCATCAACATTCCGCGTAAAATTTTCTCCAAACACCAAATTAATAAGCGATCCATCTGACAGAGCTTCACTGAAAGTCATTTACTGAGTTTATGGTTCAGTCGAGTGCTGTAAATGAGCGCTGTAGCGTGTGTGTGTGTGTGTGTAAGATGGGACTGAGCCCAGGGGGTCCTTGGAGACTCTGCATGGCTGTCCTATCAAAAGCCTGTCAGAATCGCTCCAAGGCACAAACCCACTTCAGCAAGCTGCTTACACACACACACACACACACTTTTTTCCCTCTAGCCGCCAGTCCATTTTAATTATGGATAAATGTTCTGTTGCTGGTCTGTGACGAGCATGCATAATAGTCAGAGTTCCGTGATGGAGCCTTACGTCGCATCTGAGTTCTGAAAATAGATCTTCGGCTGTGCGGAGCTTAACGCTAAAACCAGGAATGACTCACGCTAATTAAAAACACTAAAAACATGGAAGGAATTACAGAGAGAGAGAGAGTGAGAGAGAGAGAGAGAGAGAGCTCATGCCAGTACCCCTCTCTCTTTCTCTCTCTCTCTCTCTCTTTCTCTCTCTTGGCTGAAGCAGGCAGGCACACAGATGGGTGGCAGGCTGGGCGCGGGCCACTCACACCACACCTGCTCCCTCTCTTTCTCACACACACACACACACACACACACATGCAGGTGCTCTCTCACACACATGCACACACCCATACCAATCATAGACAAGACATTAAGAGACATATATAGATAGGACACGCCTCCTTCCTTAATACTGACACATATATGGAGAGAGGACACGCCTCTTTCATTAAGACCGACCCATATAGAGAGGACACGCCTCCTTCAATAATACTGAAACATATAGAGAGGACACGACTCCTTCGTTAAGACTGACACATATATAGAGAGAGGACACGCCTCCTTCATTAATACTGACAAATGTAGAGAGGACTTGCCTTCTTCATTAAGACTGACACATATATAGAGAGGACACGCCTCCTTTATTAATACTGACACATGTAGAGAGGACACGCCTCTTTTATTAATACTAACACATATAGAGA
Source organism: Hemibagrus wyckioides (assembly GCF_019097595.1). NCBI lineage: Eukaryota > Metazoa > Chordata > Actinopteri > Siluriformes > Bagridae > Hemibagrus > Hemibagrus wyckioides. The sequence goes on along the minus strand of NC_080735.1, from coordinate 17,039,555 downwards.
GGACACGCCTCTTTCATTTAGACTGACACATGTAGAGAGGACACGCCTCCTTTATTAATACTGACACATATAGAGAGGACACGCCTCTTTCATTTAGACTGACACATGTAGAGAGGACACGCCTCCTTCATTAAGACTTACACATGTAGAGAGGACACACATCCTTCATTAATACTGACACATATAGAGAGGACACACCTGCTTCATTTAGACTGACACATATAGAGAGGACACGCCTCTTTCATTTAGACTGACACATGTAGAGAGGACACGCCTCCTTCATTAAGACTTACACATGTAGAGAGGACACACATCCTTCATTAATACTGACACATATAGAGAGGACACACCTGCTTCATTTAGACTGACACATATAGAGAGGACACGCCTCCTTCATTAAGACTTACACATGTAGAGAGGACACACCTCCTTTATTAATACTAACACATATAGAGAGGACACGCCTCTTTCATTTAGACTGACACATGTAGAGAGGACACACCTCCTTCATTAATACTGACACATATAGAGAGGACACACCTCCTTCATTTAGACTGACACATGTAGAGAGGACATGCCTCCTTCATTAATACTGACACATATAGCGAGGACACACCTCCTTCATTAAGACTTACACATGTAGAGAGGACACGCCTCCTTCATTAATACTGACACATATAGAGAGGACACACCTCCTTCATTAATACTGACACATATAGAGAGGACACGCCTCCTTCATTAATACTGACACATATATAGAATGGACACGCCTCCTTCATTAATACTGACACATATATAGAGAGAACACACCTCCAAGACACGCTCTGTGTGTGTGTGTGTGTGTGTATGGAAGGAGAGACCTACCACTGAAGGTTCATGACCATGCAGCCCATTCGTGTGTGTTTATATGTGTGTGTAATCCAGGACACAGTTAATCTGAAGAGTTTGCCACTGATAAAGGCAGATGTGATAAAGAGTGATTATCTGCCCCCTTCTGGCTGGAGTGTGTAACTGCACCAACAGTAAAGTTCCACTCACCTTCCAGTGTGATCATAATTATCAAAAATCTCATCTTGAGATAGTCTGAAGTATCAGCGAGTATGGAGTAAAGCTAATAAAGTTATTTGTATGTTTCACTTTATGCTAACCGTATTGCACAAAAGTTAGCAAAATGAAACGTTCCACTTTGAAGTCAATGTTGTCAAAAAAAGAAACTTTGCAGTCTGCCATCATGTAAAGGTTAGGTCAATTTTGCTCATAATTAGCCCCTCCTACTTTATATTGAATTACTAATTAGAGGTAATTACTCCTATTAACCAATCACATCTCAGAAGGAATTTCAATGCTAGCTAAACTCCTTGTGTGGATCACATCCATAACACACACACACACACAGATTTTCACCACCATGTATCGCTCGTTGTCACTGTCCCAGTGTGAGCGGTTTATTTCGGACAGCGCCACTTATACGAGCGGACAAAACGACGTCATTCTCCATGACCGACCCGAGCTTTAACTGCTTTAGCTGCTGTTTCTGCACGCGAGCGCTGTGCAAGATGCGTCCAGTCGAGGTGAACGAGGGTGAATTTGGACTAGGCTTGTGGTTTTCCTAGATTTTTGTCAGATGGCATCATTTTCTTTCTTCGAGTTTGCTTATAGGTCTGTGTTTATATTTATATATATATATTTTGCGAGTGTAAATGTGTGGATGTGTGGATGTGAGCGCGTGCTGTCAGCTAGTAGGAATGCATCTGCACCGCCAATGCTAAAATGGCTGCCAAACACTAACATGGCTGCCAGGTTTCTGGAGAGAGAGAGAGAGAGAGAGAGAGAGAGAGAGAGAGAGAGAGAGAGAGATTATTCTTATTCACACTCACTTGCTTTCTTGTGCTGGAGGTATTTACTGGTGTTTCTTTGTGTCTCTCTCATAATCTTCACTGCGCTGTATCAAATCATGCTGGCATGTGCCACTGTATTCTCTTGTCAACTGTGGGTGAATGATACACACCTACACTCACACACACACACACAGACACACACGCACTCCACAGGATCATCTTTATATTTAAATATATCATGTTTTAACATGCTCTCTCACTCTGTTTTTCTCTTATAGAATCAGGACAATCAGACAGTTCCAGCCAGCAGGCAGACTCAGACATCAAACCCCCACCGAACGGTAAGATCCCCGCTCTGCATATCCACACGGCCGTTATAAAGCGTTATAACACACACACACACACACACACACACACACACACACACACACACAAACACGTTCAACTGTAGGTTTGATAATGTGTCTTCACCTGCACCAAACAAATACGTTCAAAACACACCCTGTGTCTCTTTCCTTTCCGGATATTTACTTTCAGTCGGTTATATAGTGCATAAAGTTGCACTGTAAGATTTCACACACACACACACAGTATATTCGTCAATGCAGTTACACACATGACTCCCAAAAATAATTCCTCCCAAAATAGTGCACTCTAGTAAGTATTAAGTAACACATGGAATTCCTCACAGCTCCACACTCCAATCCCGAGCTCAGGTTTCTGTTCATGTGCACGTTCTTCCCAGATCCCATTCCCTCTGGGTTCTCCAGTTTCCTCTCACCGGCCAAAAAACAGGCCTGGAAGGTGGATCGGCGACTCTAAATTGCCTCTAGGTGTGAATGAGTGTGTGTGTGTGTGTGTGTGTGTGTGTGTGTGTGTGTAGTGTCCTACAATGGACTGGTGTTCCATTCTGGGCGTTTTCCCACCTCCTCATGCCTAGTATTCCTGGGATACACTCCAGACTCACTCCAACCCGGACCAACAAAAACGAAACAAACGAACTATCATGAGTCTGTACCGTTAGTCACTGACACGTATATAGTTCAATTTATTCATATAATAAATAATAAATAATAAATAATAAATAATAATAAGTGAATAATAAATAAGTGCTGTGTTACAAGATTGAGTGCTAGAAGAGTAAAGTGCACAGAGTGTACAGAGTTGAGGTGTAAGAGCTGAAGGATTCATTTATAGACTGATTGATTGATTGATTGATTGATTGATTGATTCATTTTGGAGTTATGGATTAGTTAAGCGTAGTTATAACACTGTAGTTAATGTTCTATATGACACTCTTTGACACTCTTTTTATATAAAAGTAGATAAAAATGATATGACAGAGCTAAATACAGTAACTAGAAGTCATTTGGATGATTATGTAGCTTCAATTAGATTTGTTTAAATTGATGCTATTGCACAAACTGATTTTTATTCACTGCATATGGTAGCTATAAGCTTGTTATTACTTGCCATAATGCTGCATTACAACCTTGAACTCCAGCACTGAAATATTCTTAGATTCAGGGAAATCAGTTCATGTCATGAAACGAAGATTTTCCACAAGAAAGATGGATTGCATGCCTGATACCTTCGACACTGGATATATATATATATATTTTATTATTGTGATTATAAGAGGTTATAACATCTGTCTTGCGTTATCCGCAGGGCATCTGAACTTCCAGGACTGCTTCGTCACATCGGGGGTTTGGAACGCAGCCGAGCTCGTACGAGTTACACAGAGTGAGTGAACAGGCACGCATATGCCTAAATGTCAGCGTTTACTTTAAAACAAAAACTCATCAATCTTCTGGCTTTCACATCTCTGAGATAAAAGAATTGAAGACATTTTGTTTCATCAAATTTACAACCATTGGTTTGAATTGATTTTATTTATGATCTCGATTCGATTGTGCAGTACATGAGACACTGCTGTTAAATGTTTAATAAAGGGTTAGTAAAGTTGATTTAAATACAGAATAAATCCTCAAATTGTGTGTGTGTTTGTGTGTGTGTGTGTTTGTGTGTGTGTGTGTGTGTGTGTGTGTGTGTGTGTGTTTGTGTGTGTGTGTTTGTGTGTGTGTGTGTGTGTGTGTGTGTGTGTACCACTGAGCAAAGCAAACTGAGAAAATAAATCTGTCTGATGTGAGTCAGAATCCTCTGAAATCGCTCCTTACATGTATCATCATTCCATTCCATCAGCCAGCCCTGTCCTTCCCAGTCCTAATGCTCCGTTCACACATACAGAGTGACCACAAATTGTTTCCTTTTCAACCGGAGCTGGAAACTTCCGGTGACAAGATCTGTTTAATAGCCATAGCATCAACGTATTATTATTTAATCCCAAATGCCACACGCATAACGGGCATCTTCTCTAACGATATAAATAAAGTGAAACGTTTCACTATAAACCAGCTCCGCAAAAAAAAAAGAATCTTCCAGGAAATCTCTAACCAGTATAAATCCCTGGCCAAGCTGAAAGGCACTGCTTCGTCGCCAGCGTCCAGTCATGTTGATGAAACCCGACGTGTGCGGATATCGCTACTGACGTTTATCTGGACATGGCTATGGAAAACCCTTCCAGCCTTGCCTTGCGCCGAGCGTATGCTTGTCCCCACGATGTTATTCGCCATTCCCTTTGAAATCCGTGTTTTATAGAAAAAAATTTTTTTGGAAGAACATTCGCAATTTGATGTTTTTGGAACCCGGCGCTCCTCTGACGGTGGGCCGGGTTCAATTCGTACCAGACCGTAAAGTGGGCTGAATTCATAAGGCTCCGTCCGTATACTGCGTTATTCTGCAGGGGCCACATCTGTAACGCGACTCTGCCATCAGAAATGATGGATATATTGCAGGAGGCAAAGAAATTGGGCCTTGAAATGAAATGGGTTTGGGTGTTTGTCTACACGAGACGGTAGTCCAACTTTTGGAACACACAGTCCGTCACTCTCGCCAACTCTCAGTCTAGCTAAATTGCACGAATCGGCGTTCGACTCGCTAAAAACAGCGTTCGCTTTCTTTCGGATCGTCCAAAAATGCGACAAATGACCTTGAATCTGACAGCATGATTGCCTTCCCAACAGCAGCAATTAAATCTGCGCTCTCAAAAAATACCAGCGTGTGTGTGTGTGTGTGTCTCCACTAATGATGGAAATAGAAGGGGTTTTTTTTCCTCTCACGCCAAAACTGTGACTAGTTTAGTTTAATAAGTTTACGGATCTGAGATTGGACGTCTTGCCAAAATAAACCTGAAATCATCGGACTGGAAGGACAACAGGAGTGTTTCGCTTGAATGAAAGCAGCAAGATACGTGTGTGGATCCGTCTGCGTCACTGTCATGTCCATCCGGCGCTGGTTAAAAGACTAGAAAAAGGATTTCTTCATCATCATCAACAACAACAACAAGTCAATATGTCAAACTGGGATGAAACCCACCGGCAACAGCAATGCTTTTCAGCAGCACCGGCGTTTCATTTTAGTCATTTCCAAAAGTCACAAAGTCGCTCCTCTGGGGAATATTTGAGGCTGTAATCATGGTTCTGAAGGGAGAGTCGTCTTGTAATATAACCACTAATAGGTTGGGTGGACGCGTACACTTGACCCGCAGACCGCTTGGGCCTCTGTGCAGCGACGCCTTTATGTCGTGGAATCAGACGGCCAACTTTTTTTAATTCGGGATTTTAACGCAAGTGCAAAAATAAAGAGAAAAACAAGCCTGCAGTGTTGAGACATGTGGGTGTGTCCGACATATATTCTCAGCGCTCTTCATCAGCATCAGAGCAGGGCGGCGACCTGGCCCAGAGCGGGATGGTTGTGGTTAGGCGTGCCTCTGCGATGGCCAATCAAACGTGCGTCAATGAACCGATCGTTTTCCAATAAGATTTTACTTGCTGATAAGAAATAACCTAAAAGACACATGAAGTCACTAGATCTTATAAACACTCTGAGGAAACAAACAAACTCGGCCCTCTTCCGCATACATACGTGAGCTCACAGATATTCACAGCTAGCTAGTGTCGCTGTGATTGACACGGGAGAGAGAGTAAGCCCCTCCCACCTCGAGGGCCAGGGCAAATATTCTCCCTTGTCTGGATTTAAACCCAGTGAAATTTTTCTGTTATTGTTAATCAATTTTGTATAATTGTGTTTAATTATATGATATTCTCTTCACTCCTCAGCATCAGATGTTTACTAGCTGTAGCTGTTAAAAATGTTTGCTTTAATATTTAGCCATGTAAAGCTAACATGAGAAACAAGAACAGGAGGAAGTGACTCGCACCCGGATTAGCTGTACATCGGCTTCCAGGTTTGCTCGGGTTCTCGTAGGCCTTTCCACTGGAGTAGGTTTGATAATGTGATTTAGTTCAGGTCTTGTCCTTGATTTGGATCTGAGCAGCACAACAAACACCGGGATTAGTTTCTGGAGTCAAGCTGGTCGACTTTTATTTATTATGAATAATAACTCTTCTCTTAACAGGCTTTAAAGGACTTGTCTTCTGTTTATTTGGTTGGTTTGGACCACGTGAGGTTATTAGAAAGCAGTCCAGTGGGCGAGAGCTTACTGAAATATCTGCAGGAGGAAGTGGGCATGGGATTAAAAAATAAAACACAGCTCAGGACTTGTATCTCTGCTGGTTCTGTTTATTATCACTTTGTTTGAAGGAAGAAAAAAGGAAGAAAGACAGTGTTTTTTACTTAATCAATATTGTGTTTAATTATAGAGTGTTTTAATCTCTCTCTCTCTCTTCCTCCTCAGCTCCTGTCGCCTCTGCCTCGGGTCCTAACTTTTCATTGGCCGACCTGGAAAACCCCGGCTACTACAACATCAACCAAGTAGCACTGGGAAGACGCTCACTGACATCACCACCGTCTACTAGGTACACACACACACACACACACACACACACACACACATGCATGCATGCACACACATACACCAACAGTCTAAGACTTATTCTCACACACACACACACATACACACATACTCACAGATGTGCACACACACAATAACAGTTTGACTTATTCACACACACACACACACACACCAACAGTCTTAGACTTATTCTCTCACACACACACACCAACAGTCTAAGACTTATTCTCTCACACACACATGTGCACACACACACAAATACACACACATGCACGCGCACAAACACACACCAGTAGTCTAAGACATATTCATACACACACACAAACACACACACACACACACATACCAACAGTCTGAGACTTATTCTCTCTCTCTCTACACACACACACACACACACACCAAAAATCGGAGCCTTTTTCTCTCTCCCTGCACACACACATACCCACACACACCTACAATTTGAGACTTATTCTCACACACACACACACACACACTCACTGTCTGAGACTTATTCACACACACACGTGTATGTGTGATGCAGACTGTTTTGTGAGTGCTCAAAATTCGACTTCCTTTCTCCATCACTGTCACCATGTCTTTACTCTCTTCCTGTCATTCTTCACTCTCTCTCTCTCTCTCCCTCTCTCTCTCTGTTTGGCTGCTTCTCCAGGGCTGAGGTGGAGTTGTACGCGAGTCTTCCTCGGAGGTAGCCTATATGTCTCTTTACTTGTATATGTTTGTGTGTTTGTGTCAGTGTTTGTTACAGAGTTCACTTTAAAATGTCATACATTTAATAAACTCTCTCTCTCTCTCTCTCTCTCTCTCTCTCTTGTTCTCTCTTTCTCTCTCTCTCTCTCTCTCTCTGTCTCTCTCTCTCTTGTTCTCTCTTTCTCTCTCTCTCTCTCTGTGCTTCTAGCTCCACTAAACGTAAGTCTATAGATGACAGTGAGATGGACAGTCCAGTAGACGATGTGTTCTACCCCACGCGCTCCCCTGCTGGAACCAGCTCACAGTCCAGTGGTTGGCCTAATGATGTGGATGCAGGTATATATACACACACACCCAACCACACACACACACACACACACACACACATACACACACACCATTTACACACCACATTAGATTTATCTATCTATCTGCTCCCACTACTCATTCCTTGTGGGTTAAAGGTGTTTTTAATTTTATTAAACCTGTGTTCACTAAAGGGCTCTTGCAAGAATTTTTACAAAATTTGGGGCTCCTTTTTTGCGTATATGGAAGCGTACACTCCTCTGCTAATTGGAAAATACTACATTATTGTACTTTGTGGCCACATCTCTAATCATCTGTATAACGGATCAACTTATTTAAATACGATATATTGGTTGGGTATTAGCATGGACATGGCCTTGGGCTGAGGGAGTATTCTGGTGTATCTGGTACTTTAGGTATATCTATCCCCTTCTTTTTTCTTTCTATAGAAAATGTTCAAATTTAAGTACTGCGTCCTAAAACATTTGAATTGTTATGTGTAGAGAAATGATACGGGGGAAAAAATGCAGGTTATAGAGAAGCCATGATGTGTAAAATCCTCCGACCTTAAAGGCACTAAAACTGGAGACTCCTTTCCTTAAATGTTGCATCGCTGTTTCAGTTCTTTAAAATACGTTTATTATTAGATTTGGATTACCGACATGTGAGTATCCCCCAGTGTAGTGAGCTGTTACTATGGAAACCTATAGAACTAATATTAACAGCGAGTGTTGTGTGAAATGAATTCGCACCTTCTGACCAATTGGATTTGAGAATTCAGTCAGTGGGTGGGGCTATAAATATCAGCGAGTGAAGAGTTCAACATTTGCTGGCGTAATTTAACAGATTTCATCGAGAACATGCTTTCCGTTTCCAGTACAAGGAAATGTGTCAGGTTGTGTGTGTGTGTAGAAAATATTTCTCTGTCTTTCTTTGTCCTGCTCTTTGTTTTTCTCTCCACACGTTTTTTAACGACGTTCTTTCTCCGCTTGCAGTGCAGCACCACTTGGCCAGCGTTCAGGAGAGGAAGATAAAACATGAGAACGATGGTGTGCAGTTCCCATACCATGGTTAGAAAACACACACACACACAAACACACACACACACATTAACAGGTGCGCCTTCAGGTGTTTGTGCCAGGAGCATGCGTACACACACTCCCTCATACACACTCACACTCTCTCTGTCTGGCTTCTGGTTCCAGATGGTGCCTCCGTGTGTCTACAGGAGACATCTGTTCCCGTGTGTGTGTGTGTGTGTGTAAATGTTATAATCAAACAGCAGTGTTCTGTATTCCAAAAGGTTTAGAAATGTTTAAGGAAGTAGCAGGGGAGAAAAATATATAAAGAGAGTATTTATATCACGTGTGTGTGTGTGTGTGTGTGTGTGTGTGTGGGGCTGCTGGTTTTGGTGAGATTAGCCCCGCATTTTCACTCCTAATAGCATGCACCCTCTGGGCCTTTTTCACAATATTTATGGATAGAAAAAGGAAAAAAAATTCTCCTTTACACACTCCCACCTGCTCCAGACTTAACACACATTTCCACACACCCACACACACATGTCTAAAAAACACACATGCACACACACACATACATACACACACATACATACACACACATAAGCGACAAACTGAAGACTAAATTGGATTTGAGTGAGAATGTTTTGACGTTTTGTGCCCCATACCCAGGATTTGATTCCCGCCTCTGTGTGTGTGCGTGTGTGTGAGTGTGTGTGTGTGTGTGTGAGTGTGTGTGAGTGTGTGCGCAGTCTTGATAATCTGCCACTAAATCGCTTGTCCTCCTGTCACTTGCTCCCACATTTTCTCACCTCGCCATGTTATTTTCACCCACCGTCCCCCCACCCCCACCCACCGCCCCCCCCACACACACACATAATCCATCCCTTCATCATTTTCCCATCTATCCATCATTCTCGCCTGGGTGATGTGTAGGAGCAGCTGTTTAACTGTCTGTTAGCGTGAGCAGCCTCGTACGTCGGATAAACATAGTCCGAGAATAGCCTGGACGTGTTGCCTGTTGGATTGCGTTCCAGGATTTTTATTTTTTAGGATTTATTTATTCATTTGTTTGTTTATTTATTTATTTATATTTAATTTATGTATTTTTTAAATCACGATGAGAATAAACCTAATGTCCGACTGACACCTCTTAGCAAAGTGTAACAAAGATTCAACAACAAAGATTCTTCCTATATACACTTTATTATTATTGTTATTATTATTATTATAAACTTTATTATTATTATTATTATTATTATTATTATTATTATTATTATTATTATATTAAAATCAGCCAATTTAATTTTTTATATTTTATTCTTTAATATAATAAAAAATATTGTATTATTTTACACTTTACCTCATACAATAAAACAGCTTTAGGGACTTTTTTTTTTTCAATAAATGGCAACAAAATCAAATTAAATAAATTAAAATAAACAACTATTAACTATGTAAAATAAATAAATAAATAAATAAACATGCAGTTTTAGCATAGTTTAGGAACTGATTGAGCAGAAAAATAAAAGCAAATCTCTCACTTTAATCTGACGTAAAGATTAATCAGTCAGACGTGATAACGTGAGCAAATCCTCAGTATCCTTCACGTTACCTGCGCACACAGACAGGAGAGATGGGTTCAACTAAACCAGTCAGGATTTACTCTCAGTTCCGGTACATTTACTGTTCCTCGCTGTCGTCTGAAAGGCTGATTCTAATCTCAGGAATAAATGTTAGCTAGTGTTAGGGAGAGAACAGGGTCAGGTGAGGAGTGTGGAGAGAGAGAGAGAGAGAGAGATGTAAAGAGAAAGATAGAGAGAAAAAGAGAGAGATGGAGAGCGAAAGAGAGAGAGGGAGAGAGAGATGATGAGAGAAAAAGAGAGATGGAGAGAGAGATATAAAGAGACAGAGAGAGAGAGATGTAGAGTGAGAGCTAGAGAGAGATGAAGAGAGAGAGAAAGAGAAAAAGAGTGAGATGGAGAGAGAAATGGAGATAGAAAGAGAGAGAGAGAGCCCTGAGGTGTAGTGTATTGTTGTTTGTTGCTTGTTGTTGTTGTTGTTGATCATGTGGTCTCTGACAGGGCTGTCCTCTCCCGGGTCTCTAAAGAAGCCTTCGGGGAAATTCGATTTCGGCGCCCTGTCGGCTCAGACGAGGTCCCCCCGCATGGCCTTCACACACCACCCACTGCCCATGCTGGCGGGAGTGAGACCAGGTGAGACACCCCCAAAAAAAAAGACCCCTATGTAATTAGAGTGAGAGAAAGACAATACTAAAGGCTTGTTTTAAAGAGACCCGGGGTTTTATATAGAAATATATATAAATAAATATATAAGCCCTCAGTCAGGACACATCACCATCATTATCCATCCATCTCCCCTGCTTCTTTTCTTCATCACTGCTGTCATGTCTTCTCTCTCTCTCTCACTCTCTCTCTCAATCTTTCTATCTATCTTTTCTTTCCTCTCTCCCCCTCCATCCATCACTCCGTTGTTTCTCGGTGCGGTTTTCAGAGTGTCACTCGCTCGCCAGGAGATTATTGCTTCGAGGGCTTGAGTCATAGCGCAAAGTCTTAACATGTCTGTTCTTTGTTTCCCACCGCATCAGAGTCTTAAGCCGGAGCATCTGGTTTATATTTGCTCATAAAACACACGTTTTTACACGGTAGTGAGCACTCGATTTTTCCTTCCACTCTCTCTCTCTCTTCGTATTATTATTATTATTATTATTATTATTATTATTTTCAGATATGTTTTTGTTAGACGCCAGGATTTTTTCGGGTTTGTTTCACAGAGTTTGAGTGTGGCATCATGTGCCAAGCATGCTCATTTCATTTCTCTCTCTCTCTTTTTTTTTTGATTTAAGACTCCCCGATGACTCATCTTGGAAGATTATTTGTGGTCTGTTATGAAAAGAGAGAAAGCAGGAGAATGGGGGATAGAGAGAGAGAGAGACAGAGAGAGAGAGAGAGAGAGAGAGAAAGAAAGAGAGACAGAGAGAAAGACAGAGAGAGAGAGAGAGAGAGAAAGAGATGAAGAGAGAAAGACAGAGAGAGAAAGAGAGATGGAGAGAGAGAGAGAAAGAGAGAGAGAGAGAAAAATGGTCTTAACATGTCCAAATGCGTAGCCGATGCGCGACCTGAAGTCTCTTCTAAAATTGAACGTTTTGGTCTCTCGGTTTTTATAATTAGCCGCTCATAAGCTGCAGACACGCTGTCATTCAGCCTGCGAGTGAGAATGAAAAACAGACTGGCGTTCAGGCGAGGAGGAGGAGGAGGAGGAGGAAATGTACTCTTATCTTCTCCTTCTGTGCTGGCGATAGCAAAGCCGCTCGAATTCGGCGTGGTAATCCTGTTAATAAAGTAACCACGCGCGCTAGCACGCTCTCACAGGGCGACGGATGAATGCGCTCTTTCTGACCCAGAAGAGAAAACTCCCAAATTTCAACCCCGGATATTCCCAAAGTTCTGCGGCGTTGAACGGCGAGCGAGCGAGCGGCCTGAGAGAAAAGCGCAGCGTGGAGCGAGCTCGTTAGGAAAAGGTCACGAGGATTCAGAGCTGTTTGTTTTTAAGTGGATTATAATGTGGATGTGATTATAAAAGTTTCCTTCCCTATCATATAAACTTCCCTAATACTGAGTAAACTGAGAGCTGAGAGAGAGAGAGAGAGAGAGAGAGAGAGAGGGAGGGAGGGAGAGAGAATACAGAGAGAGAGAGACAGAGGGGGGGGATTTGTATATTTAAATGTGTGAGTGAGTCAACATTACTAAGAGACTAGCATGTTTATGTGTGTGTGTGTGAGAGAGAGAGAGAGAGAGAGAGAATGTATGTTTAGGCCTCAGATAGAATAGGACTTAAAAATAATTAGAAGTAGAAGAGGAGAGTCAGGGATGGATGGATAGATGGAGAGAGAGAAAAAAAGGCTGAGAGATGAAAGAGAAAACATATAGAACACGCCGAAAACACACACTATCATACGTGTGCAATAAAACATGTGCTGTTACACACTGGGGTCAAGAACTGAGTCGTCATATTTCTTAATCTTGAACATGTTTCACTCAATTCTCTCTCTCTCTCTCTCTCTCTCTCTCTCATACACACACACAGGAAGTCCCAGAGCCTCAGCCTCCGCTCTCCATTTCCCGTCTCCCTCCATCATCCAGCAGTCCAGCCCGTACTTCACTCACCCCACCATCCGCTACCACCATCACCAGGACCCGCTCAAGGAGTTCGTCCAGTTCGTCTGCTCAGACGGCACGGCCCAACCCGGTGCTCAGGTAACACACACACACACACTCACTCACACACACACACACACACACACACAAATTCCTTCACTATAGTAGATAAATTACAATATTAATAAATAATCATTTATTTTTTCTACAGACAGAAGGAACATTAGCACAACTCTGTATTATAACAAAAATACGTCATTTATTAATCAGACAGAGTTATTTTTATTATTATTATCTTATTTTATTTATTTATTTTAAATAAATATGTGTCGATAAGAAAGGTCATTTGATACATCAAGTGGAACGATATTGCTTAGCATTCATATAGAAACAGTGAACAGCGACATCATTCACAGCCCACACACACACACATACCCCTCCTCTAACCTGAGTCTAACTCTTTATCTAATCCCACTGCTCTGTCTCTTTTACTTCCTGTCATCCATACCTTCTGTTCCTCATGCGCTCATTCTCGGAGTGTGTGTGTGTGAATGGTGTAAGAGTGTGTGCTATCACACAGAGTCACCCCTCAACGTGTGTGTATGTGTATGGATGTGCATGTGCGTGTGTGTGTGTCTGCAGCCTAACGGGAGCGGTCAGAGCAAAATGGCCGGCTCTTTCCTGTTTCCTCCGCCTCCTCCGGTGGCACGGCCGGTGCCGCTCCCCATCCCCGAGCCCAAACCCAGCCACACACACCCCGACGGGGGACTCGGCTCACCCGCATCGCCCTGTAAGTGACGCCCAGAGCTCCGAGCCCCTTCTCCAGCCCTGAAACACGTACAGGTCCAGTCAGAGAGGCAGCTCCATACAAATCTCTCAGATTTCAGCAGGTCCATGCTCACATTCCGCTATTAGCTTATTGAGCTAGCTGTGGTATTTGGCGTAATGGAGAATAGAATTTCCTCGCTAGTTCCAAGCTGGAAAACTACACAGCGACACTATCACCAGTCACTGAAGGCGGTCTAATCCCCAGGGTCGATTCAGGAGATTGTCAGTTTCAATCCCGATGATGCCACAGCCATCTGCAGAGAATTCTGTGGCTTTCTCTCTCTCTCTCTCTCTCTCTCTCTCTCTCTCTCTCTCTTTCTCTCTCTCCCTCCTTCCCTCCCTCTCGCTTTCTCCCTCTCTCTCTCTTACTCTCTCTCCCTCTTTCCCTCCTTCCCTCCCTCTCTCTCTCTCTCTCTCTCTCTCTCTCGATCACAGTGACAGTAGCCAATCACAGGCTACAGAGGATTTAGCTCTTTCCTCCGAGTGTGTTACGCTCTAGTCGGTGTCATGTGACCACTTGGAAACTTGTCTATCCTTCATAAAAGTTCTTGTGTTAGTCGATCAGCAGTCAGAAACATGTAAAAGACGTGACCGGTAAGACAGCTGCCTCCTGAATGGAACTTTACGCAATTTAAGGAGCTGATTATTAAGAGACATGGAAGCAGGCGGAGAATCCCCCTCTATATTCCTAAAACGAGCTGCTGTAGTGAGACCATCGGAAATTAAAGAGAGAAAAAAACACCCCCTTTAACATGCAATTATTAAAAAAATAAAATAAAAAAGCCATAACCTTTCACTCAGGCAGTAGTACGTATTTTCACGATCCTAAAATATTCAGGCCAGGAATTCAAACTAAATTCACACTCCTTCTTCTCTCCAATTTATTTATTTTTTTACATTTACCTTAAGTTTTTTCTTCCCCCTTTCCTTTCATCTTTCTGTCCTTATTACCAGAACAAAGTCAGATTAAAAAGGCTGCGTTTAGACTTTCCATATTCACCATCATCTGTTTTTATTTTCTTTTTCTTTCTTTCTTTCTTTCTTTCTTTCTTTCTTTCTTTCTTTCTTTCTTTCTTTCTTTCTTTCTTATTTTTCTTTCTATTGCATCTCCTTTTCTTTACTCTCCTCTCTGTGTCCTTCGAGAGATCAAATTCAGGGCAGTGTGCATGGACTCCAAAAATCACACACAATAACACAAATGATAAAATAATCATAAAAATAAATCAACATTATACAATTTAAACCATTCCAATGCAGTCTTATGGAAAATTGTGGCAAATCAAATGGTCTCAGACGTCGAGGTACCCTGATTCGTGTGTGTGTGTGTGTGTGTGTATGTGTTGTTGGGGTGTAAGTTTGTGACCTGTGTGTGTGTGTACCAACGGAGGAGCTGGAGGAAAGGACAGACCTCGAGAACTAGAGGGTGCTGGATGAAGACCATCATCCCTCTCCATTTCCTCCTCTTTTTTTCCCTCCCTTTTTCCCCTCACACACGTCTTTTAAAGCTCTGTTTCTCATCCTCACCCACTCTCTCTCTTTTCTTCACATTTTTACTGCATATCTGTAATTTCACATCAGTCACATTCCATGACCAGCTTTCCTATTTTACTGACGTCTTTTACTACCTTTTTTTTTTATATATATATTTACACACACACACACTTGTGGAAATACAGATACGCACACGTGAGCTTGAGATGACGCACACACACACACTGGTTCTGCTCTCTCTGCCTCTGCTTAATCTCACCTGCGTGAAAGTGTCTGTAGTTTAGTCTGAAAATTTGGAGTCCATCGTAAAGCTCTGCCCAGAATTCGATCGCTTCATAAGACGTTCTGATCAGATTTACGACCTGAGCGAGAAATATTTTGTTTTGTCATGACGTTAACTTATCATGCTAGAGAATCGGAAAGCAGACCTGTGCAGACGGGTGACAGATTAAAGGAGAAAAAAACGTCGTGAAGCAGCATATGAGAAGCTAAAACGCATCCCAGCATCGATTCTGCAAGTCCCATGGAGCGAGGAACTCCGTTCTTCCAAAAAAGAGATCATCCTTCAGCGATGATTCCGGTTATGTGTAAAATCTAAAATCTCAGGGTTCGATTATTTACCCTTGTAAATTTAATTTACGATTTATTATTTACGGTTTGTACTGAAGGCATGAAGGACTTGCAACCATGGCAGATAAATGTCTTCCAGATCCATTGGAGCATCTCACCAAAGTTCCGAAGCGTTCATTATCCCGGCACGATGAAAGACGGCACTTTTTTGTGCCTGTGTTTTTCTCTCAAATGCTTAAAGGCTTTTCTAGTGAAATTTTTATTCAGTGTGACTTTGCAGAAGAAGACGATTCCTAATATACACTCAGCATCTCCTTTAGAAAATCACGTTGCAGAAGAACAGTGCATACAACGACCAGGAGCAATGACCAGACTGATTCGAGAAGTTCTGACAGGAAGTGATGATGGTAATCTCAAATAACTGCTCTTTACAACAGAAAAGAATCTGCAAGAATACTTCAAGACCTTTGGTGGATGGTCTACAACAGCAGAAGTCCATGTCGGGGTCCACTAGTGGATGAATAAGTACATGAATCTGAAGCTTAAGTGGGCAGTTGATTTATACCATCAACTAACAAGCAGGCTAAAAACCACAGCCACTAGCGTCAGTCATCAGTGCGCCTCTTGAGGTCAGGGGAGTGAGGTTTACCTGCACAGCACCGACCGTTACACTCAGCCCCTAAACCTCACTCCAATCTGGGTCACGGCACCAATGTAATACACCCGGGTCATACTGGTCAACCACTCCAAGCAGGTCTCGGGTATGGAAGGCAGGCTCTTGAGGTCAGGGGACTGAGGCATACCTGCACAGCACCGACCGCTGGCCTCCGTTACACCTGCACCCGAGCATGCTCAATCAAGTCTAATGGGTTTTTTTCCCTTTAATTTGTCACCCATCTGTATATAATCTTCCTCTACCCCTATATTAATGTATACAGTATGTACGTACACTGTTTGGTATTTTCAATCCACATCCTTACTTAAATAAACTGTAGGAGTTACAAGTCAAGGTAAAATGTGATTTTAACGTTAACAGCAAATTACTGAGGTTGAGTTGATATTTCTGGGGGGTGTATACATTTATAATCATTTGTTAGAACACCTAATTTATATCATTTTTTCCCTTCTGACCTCAAAACAGTTATAATGAAGTACTGTAGAATATCCCCAGACAGTGACATCTGTGTGTGTGTGTGTCTGTGTGTGTGTGTGTGTTGGAACAGCATACTCCTCGCCAAGCTCCACAGCTCCCAACAGGTTTGTCGGCATCGGAGCACGGGACAACTTTCTAAACATCCCACAGCAAACACAGGTATGAACATGCGCGCACACACACACACACACACACACACACACACACCTGTCTTTCTCAATCTCCCAGCACAAACTGATTATACTTCCTGAGTAATTGGCTACTTGTGTGTTGTCGCTTGTTTGTGGTTAGTGTAGCGCTGTGTTCAAACCCAGATGTGAGCTTGTAGGGAGCAGTCCTGTGGGGCGTTCTGCTAAAGACGCTCCTCGGGTACACGGTCCTGGCCACCAGATGTTAAAAACATTCACTCCTGCCCGCTGAACATCTTTCATGAGGAACAAAACCTCAAGCTAAACACTAAACACAAACGCCGGTACACATGGAGGCAATCTGGGAGAATCTCTCTCTCTCTCTCTCTCTCTCTCTCTGTGTCTCTCTCTCTCTCTCTGTGTGTCTCTCTCTCTGTCTCTCTCTCTCTCTGTGTCTCTCTCTCTGTCTCTCTCTCTCTGTCTCTCTCTCTCTTTTTGTCTCTCTGTCTCTCTCCCTCTCTCTGTCTCTCTCTCTCTCTTTGTCTCTCTGTCTCTCTCTCTCTTTGTCTCTCTGTCTCTCTCCCTCTCTCTCTCTCTCTCTCTCTCTCTCTCTCTCTCTCTCTCTTTGTCTCTCTGTCTCTCTCTCTCTTTGTCTCTCTCTCTCTCTTTGTCTCTCTGTCTCTCTCTCTCTGTCTCTCTCTCTGTCTCTCTCCCTCTCTCTCTCTCTCTCTCTCTCTGTCTCTCTCTCTCTGTCTCTCTCTCTCTCTGTCTCTCTCTCTCTGTCTCTCTCTCTCTCTCTCTCTCTCTCTCCCTCCCCCTCACTCTCATGCCTCTTGATTCCGATGTTTAGAGGACTCACCTGAAACACCTGGATGGAGATCTTTACAAAATCTTTAACGGCCCTTAAACCTTCAGACTGACACATCTGCACAGAAACCCGATCAATATCAGATAACAGATGGATTCTGAGAGGAAAGTTCTGGATAGATTCATGGCCTGAGATAGAGAACATCGGAATGGGTGAATAAAGGAAGGATGTAAAGTACCGAAAGAGAGAGAAAGAGAGAGTCAGGTGTCTGATTGTTCTCAGCAACCAGATGTGAGGTCAGAGGAACAAACATGAACTTTTTAAAAGACTGAGTTCCAAGTATTAGACAGAGACTTTATTTCAGTCTAAAAGTAAACTGGTTCCTGTCTGTGGAGCAACAAATATCAAAAGTTTGATTCCAAAATGCTTTCTGCTTTAAAACAAGCCAGCTGATGTGTCATCTCTGTCCAACCGTCCTAAATGAAATCAGAAACGTCTCAGCCTGTTATTTTTCATTTCCCAAAAACAAAAAACACCATCAGTTTAATCAATACAGTGTGACTTGAGTGTTAGGCTGAGCAGGAACTCTGCTGGTCAGTGTCAGAACTGCTGTCCTGCTACTCAAATGTTTCTGCATTGATATATATATATATGCTAATCTGTATATTTAGGATACTAGCTCTTGGTACACTTTCTGTATTTTTGAGGTGATATTTGATTATGTTGTATGTAAGGAAATGAAATCCTGATAATGTATTAGCCCTGTATACTTTCACTATTCGTCTATTAATATCACACGTTCTGCTCTGTTTTACAGTCTTGGTTTCTTTGACAAGATCCACCTGAAACACACAGATACAAAGTCTGTAGCTGAAACGTGAAACACAAAGCTAGGTATGGACCGCTATGAGCTAATCACTCACAACCCCCCTCTCTCTCTCCATCCCTGATCCACTCGGATAGACCTGCAAGCATTCTGAAACCTTCACCATCAGCCCTCCAACCAGGAATCTGGAAATCTTCCATATCAGTCTTCAAAAACTGCACGATTCTGCAAACTGGAAAGAGAGAAAACAACAAAACAAAACACACGTAAACCAGGAAAACGGCAAAGACCAGAAAGAGGAAAATTCCATCCTGGATGAAGAAGAGATATGATTATTTCATTAGAAGAAGACTTTGTATTGGTTTGTAATCAAGTTAACCTGAGTATTGACCAATCTTTTCATCCTTTTCCTTTTTATTTTTATTTTTTTTTGCATCGTCCACCGATCGTCCAGCGGGGCCAAACCATTCTGCTTTCACTCCATCACCGAATGTTTCCACAGTTCATGATATTTGTATTTACTTCCAGTGAAAATGAAGCCAAGCGTGAAACCCGGGGTCATGTGATCATCCACGTCAAGCTGCACCTGATTCTGTCCCAAGCATCTGATTGGATAAGAAAATTTTCCCCAGCACCCTGGGTGTTGTTTGGCCCGTCGTGAAATAATGGGTGTGTCCCAAATGCTAGAACAATTAGCGTTAATTAAAACACTAAAAACAAAACGTTAGCACATGTGAAATCTCATTACATTATAGAAATCTTTAAATAGTTAACCGATATACTTTCAATCTGATATCAGGTTGTGTGTGTAACACGCGAGTGTGTGTGTGTGTGTGTTATCACCATAGAGCAGGAGAGTCGTATTGTCTCAAATGAACACTAACTCCTGACCGGAAGATTAAGTCCCATTCAATGGCAAATGACGTCAAACGGATCGTAACGTGATGCCGTGAGGTATCGCATCGGAGTGCGCTGAATTTTTAAAACGCTAAAAAATAAAACACACAATCTTTAGGCTAAATAGAAAGATTTGTAAAAGGAGTGTCGTCCAGCGTCAGCACCTTGTAGGCTCACTCCGCCCATTGACCAGCTCCCCGCCAATCACATGACACGCTTTCTCTAGAAACACGTGTGGCATCTTTGCTATGTGAAATTTAACCCGCTCTGGTCAGACCATACACAAGTTAAACCGACCTGGTTGAGAGAGGGAAAAAAAACGAAACACAGGAACGAGAAAAGAAAATCTGACCACTAATGAGCATCAGCGCTAGCGAGTGAACAGGATACAACAGTAGAAAAAACATGACGCACTTTTCTGGCGACGTTTCTATTTGTACACCGCCGCAAAATATGTCCTTTTCAGGCGACCGTGACGTGTTTGGGACACACCCGGCGTTAGCACGCACGTCTTCGTCTGTTTGTCCTCTGAACATATCAACGTGAAAGTGTGAAGACATGAAGGGGTGCTGGGGTGCGCTCGTAGCCCACCACATACAACAAACCTCCACACGCTCCAGCTAATTAGCTATCAGCTAATGACGTTAATAAACAGGTTTTTTTTGTTTAGCAGTAAACCGAAGACAGTGACGCATTAGCGAAAATCGCAAAGTGTTGTAAAGCCTTTATAAATGCACAAATTCGGCTTTTATGACCATCATGCGTTTAAAAATTTTGCACCACTTCCAGCAGTAAATGTTTCTCTGTGGTACGTGCAGCCACAGACACAAAGCCTGAAAAACTCTCTCTCTCTCTCTCTCTGACTCAGTATCTCTTTCTCTCTCTCTCTCTCTGACTCAGTATCTCTTTCTCTGTCTCTCTCTCTTTCTCTCTCTCTCTCTCTGACTCGGTATCTCTTTCTCTGTCTCTCTCTCTCTCTCTCTCTCTCTGACTCGGTATCTCTTTCTCTGTCTCTCTCTCTCTCTCTCCCTCCCTCCCTCTCTCTCTGTCTCTCTCTCTCTCTCTCACTATCTCTGACCCTCTCTCTCTCTCTCTCTCTCTCTCTCTCACTATCTCTGACCCTCTCTCTCTCTCTTTCTCTCTCTCTCTCTCCCTCTCTCTCTCTCTCTCTCTCTCTGCTGAAAGTGGGTTGTTTTGGTTTGCAGTAGTTTGTTTTAACTGGTTTTCATGTTGTGTCATCTGAGGTTTTTTTTTTCTTTCACAGAATTAACTGCATGAGAGTTTAGTTTCTTTCAGGTTTGATTTTACAGTTTATTAACATTAACATACAAATGTACGACTTCTACAGTGACACTCTTGTGAATATATATATATATATATATATATATATATATATATATATATATATATATATATATATATATATATATATATATTACTGACATCACTTCCTCTGTACACACATTATTTGTGGGTTGTTTTTGTTTCGCTCTCCATTACAGATTTGGTCAAGGGTGTCAGTACTGACCATTCATACACATGTCGTTGCACTATGATTATATAGTTTAATTTCCTTAAGATGGAAAATCTTTTTGTTCCCCCCTGCTTTCTCGAATGTGAATACGAACAAACCGGTCCCAACGTTCCACTGCATCTATCTGCATCCCGACAACACCACTGACATCACAAAATAACTGGACTGCCTGGCTGTCAGTCACTCGTCAGGGATTCTTTTACTCATTAGCCCCCCTCCCCTCCCTGACGATCCCACCGATCCGCGCAGCAAAGTGCCTCCCTTCCTTTTTTATGCAACCTGGCGTCGAATTCAGGGTCTGTATTTCGTGTATAAGCTACAGAATCAATGTACAATATGTATCATGGCTTAGCAAGAACCAGAAGACTGGAAACACATCGCCTTTATAAATATATATTATCCAGACATTAAAAAATAATAATAATAATTATAATCATACTCGTACGTGCTGTGTATATATATGGAAATATGTATAGTAGCTCTTCTTTGGAATACGGCAGTCTAGTTATTTTTTGAACCTTTCACCCCACTTCACCTCAATCGTCTTCCAAACAGTCATGAAATAATAACGCTATCGTTCATATGCGCTGCAAGACTGATAAGAAATATCAGTGTTAGTATTTAAAGTGGGAAAAGAGAGTGAGGGGTTTGTGGGCTGAAGATACAAACCTGTGAGTCTGTACCAGAAATGTACGAATTTAAAGATTTCTTTTTTTTCTTTTTTTTTAAAGTCTGCTTGTCCTGGACTCTAAACTCAAGGGCCATGAACAGTATCCCAAACTTTATAAAATTTTGGGTCTTTTTTCCCCCCTACTTCATTTAGCTTTATCCTTTTTTTAATGTTATATTTGTAATCATTTGTTTTTAATCTATTAAGGAGGGTGGAATGAACAATTTTACAGCACAGTGTATTACAGTACAGATCCTAGTGCTTGTTCACGTGGGTTCAGTCTCTGCTGATAAAGAAATAAGACTTTCTCTTCGGACACGTGTTCGAGAACGTGGGTCTTCTTCGGTGAGCTCGCTGGGGGTGGGCTTCATCGATTTTCCAAATTGCTTGTGACAAAAGGCATTTTATTTCAACCTTTAAAAAAGACCGTATTTTATTCGGTAAATAAAGGAAACGAAAACTCCACGTACTGAAACACGGAGAGTCCAGCTCATCGTCCAGCTCATTCATTTCAGAGACCACTTTAAAAAACCACACACACAGGATTTCATTACTGTAAATTAAGGAAACCGATCAGCAAAAGTGTTTTATGCCTTTGTGATGATTTGAAAGATGTTGTACTGAGTATTTGTAGAAGTTCTTGTAGTTTTTAGGCAGTGTGAAGACTGGTTCCTGGAGGAGGAGGAGGAGGAGGAGGAACAGTCCAGAGATTCATGGAATCATGTGGAAGAATGAAACTTAGACAGGCTTCATTCCAAAACTAACCCATTACCCTCCCAACCCCCAAAAAACCTTGCCTCTGCCCATCCCCCACAAAACCTTCCCTCTGCCTATTCCCCACAAAACCTTCCCTCTGCCTATTCCCCACAAAACCTTCCCTCTGCCTATTCCCCACAAAACCTTCCCTCTGCCCATCCCCCACAAAACCTTCCCTCTGCCCATCCCCCACAAAACCTTCCCTCTGCCCATCCCCCACAAAACCTTCCCTCTGCCTATTCCCCACAAAACCTTCCCTCTGCCCATCCCCCACAAAACCTTCCCTCTGCCTATTCCCCACAAAACCCTCCCCCCGCCTCTTCCCCACAAAACTATCCCCCCGCCCACCCCCCCCAAAACCCTCAGTCTCCCCCTCCCCCACAAAACCTTGGGTCTGCCCATCCCCCACACAACCTTCCCTCTGCCCATCCCCCACAAAACCTTCCCTCTGCCCCTCCCCCACAAAACCATCCCTCTGCCTATTCCCCACAAAACCTTCCCTCTGCCTATTCCCCACAAAACCTTCCCTCTGCCTATTCCCCACAAAACCTTCCCTCTGCCTATTCCCCACAAAACCTTCCCTCTGCCCATCCCCCACAAAACCTTCCCTCTGCCTATTCCCCACAAAACCTTCCCTCTGCCTATTCCCCACAAAACTTTCCCTCTGCCCATCCCCCACAAAACCTTCAGTCTGCCCATCCCCCACAAAACCTTCCCTCTGCCTATTCCCCACAAAACCTTCCCTCTGCCCATCCCCCACAAAACCTTCCCTCTGCCCATCCCCCACAAAACCTTCCCTCTGCCTATTCCCCACAAAACCTTCCCTCTGCCTATTCCCCACAAAACCTTCCCTCTGCCTATTCCCCACAAAACCTTCCCTCTGCCTATTCCCCACAAAACTTTCCCTCTGCCCATCCCCCACAAAACCTTCAGTCTGCCCATCCCCCACAAAACTTTCCCTCTGCCTATTCCCCACAAAACCTTCCCTCTGCCCATCCCCCACAAAACTTTCCCTCTGCCTATTCCCCACAAAACTTTCCCTCTGCCCATCCCCCACAAAACCTTCCCTCTGCCTATTCCCCACAAAACCTTCCCTCTGCCCATCCCCCACAAAACCTTCCCTCTGCCTATTCCCCACTAAACCTTCCCTCTGCCCATCCCCCACAAAACCTTCCCTCTGCCTATTCCCCACTAAACCTTCCCTCTGCCCATCCCCCACAAAACCTTCCCTCTGCCTATTCCCCACTAAACCTTCCCTCTGCCCATCCCCCACAAAACCTTCCCTCTGCCTATTCCCCACAAAACCTTCCCTCTGCCCATCCCCCACAAAACCTTCCCTCTGCCTATTCCCCACTAAACCTTCCCTCTGCCCATCCCCCACAAAACCTTCCCTCTGCCTATTCCCCACTAAACCTTCCCTCTGCCCATCCCCCACAAAACCTTCCCTCTGCCTATTCCCCACAAAACCTTCCCTCTGCCCATCCCCCACAAAACCTTCCCTCTGCCTATTCCCCACTAAACCTTCCCTCTGCCCATCCCCCACAAAACTTTCCCTCTGCCTATTCCCCACAAAACCTTCCCTCTGCCCATCCCCCACAAAACTTTCCCTCTGCCTATTCCCCACAAAACTTTCCCTCTGCCCATCCCCCACAAAACCTTCCCTCTGCCTACGCCCCACAAAACCTTCCCTCTGCCCATCCCCCACAAAACCTTCCCTCTGCCTATTCCCCACAAAACCTTCCCTCTGCCCATCCCCCACAAAACCTTCCCTCTGCCCATCCCCCACAAAACCTTCCCTCTGCCTATTCCCCACTAAACCTTCCCTCTTCCCACCCCCCACAAAACCTTTCCTTGGCCCATCCCCCACAAACCCTTCCCTCTTCCCACCCCCCACAAAACCTTTCCTCGGCCCACCCCCCACAAAACTTTTCCTTGGCCCACCCCCCACAAAACCTTCCCTCGACCCACCCCCCACAAAACCTTCCCTCTTCCCACCCCCCATCAAAACCTTCCCTCTGCCCATCCCCCACAAAACCTTCCCTCTGCCCATCCCCCACAAAACCTTCCCTCTTCCCACCCCCCACAAAACCTTCCCTCTTCCCACCCCCCATCAAAACCTTCCCTCTGCCCATACACCCTTCACTCCAAACCCTCCCCCAAAAAAACTCCCCACCACCACCCCAAAGAAACCTTCTCTCCACCCCTCCCCCCTAAAAAAAACCTTCCCTCAAACTCCTCCCCCAAATGTAAATGCCCCCTCCTAGTGCTTGTGATTAGTGTAGTGTTAGTACTAAGCCAGCATTTTAAAGGTTGTTCCCTTCAAAAGTGCCTTTTGTTCACAGAGTCCATCTTGTAAAACATGAAAAAAAAAGAAAAAAGGACAAAACGTTTTTCGCCCCTTCTTTCCTCATCCACCCTTTTTATTCGATCTTTGGAAGCCGTATATATATAGTATATAGTAAAACAGGAAATGGATGTGATTTAGTTCTTTTTATTGTTCAATACTGAAAAAAAGTGTAAAGGCAAAAAATCTTCCTGTCTCTTTCCCTCTTTCCTTCTTCTTCTTCTTCTTCTTCTTCTTCTTCTTCTTCTTCTTCTTCTTCTTCTTCTTCTTCTTTTGCATTAAAGGAGATGCTGTACAAGACATCCGTCTTCCCCCTGTCGTACATCCATCCACCCTCCCCCACCCCCACTCTGAAAACGAGGCTTTTATATTTTTTTCCTCTTGAGCAGAATATCCTTGTCTGTATGCTTGTTCTTGTTACGCCATACCGATCTCTCTCCTGTTCTGCTGCTTCTCTGTTTCTACTGCTAGTGTAAGTGAAATGTGGCCGTCCGGGCTCCGGGGGGTCGGGTTTGCCGCGGGTTCCACGCAGCCCCGAGCACCAACACGTGGAACACCAACAGTGCTAATATTTCTCCATCAGCTTCCACGTTTGGAACATTTTTGCTGTAAACGCAGGACACCGGGTGATATCAAGCAGCTCAGCGTTGTTATTATTTTTTTCTAATTTATTTGTTTGTACTATGATTTTATACTATATTTTTTTGATGCTTTACTATCAGGGTACGGTCCAGATGATTCTCTCTAAGGGAAGCGTGGACCTTAAAATGAAAGCTATATTAAAAAAAACGCACCTTTCTTTATTAGAAGAGCCAGGCTACTTTTATGAATTTGTTGACTGATGACTTGCTGAAAGCACCTTATGAGGCAGAATGCACTTAACGCGAAATGCACTTAAATATCCTACACCAGTCACGCTACAGAGACGCCGCCGTTGTTTTGCTCACGCACCACATTTCAGTCCCTCGTAACGGAAGATTGGCGCGAGTCCAGGAGACGTGTTTGATGGAGCCGAAGTCAGTATTAAATGTTACAGAGGATGAAAAAGAGAGAGAGAGAGCTGACAGAGTGGAACTTTTCTTTAATAAGATAATCTTAGGACATGGAACGTCTAGCTGAATATTCCCACTCTGCCACGACGTGCAACCGATCGCTTCTAACTGCCTCGTATTTCGTTAAAGTTTTGTTTTTTTTTGCTTCGCTTCGTTAAGCTTCCGGACTTTTCTGAGCTGTTCAACACATTTCTAGTCTTAGCGCCCTCTAGTGGATCCCCATGTCCTGCGCTTTCAGGAAAAAAACAATAAAAAGCTCCTTGTTTCAGCTAGCGACCCCTCAGAGCCCGCTGGCAATGTGCATGTGTTACTACAGATTCCTTTTCCATTATAAAGAATAAAAAAAAAACAGTTTGTAAAGAGCAACTGGTTGAATAAATGATGTTCTTGACTGCACACATTTCTCACTGCTGTTTGTTTTCATTCCCCAAATAGCTGTGTTGAAGGAAGGAAGGAAGGAACATAAGAAGGAGGAAGGTAAAAAGGAAGGAAGGAAAGAAGGTAAAAAGAAAGGAAAGAAGGTAAAAATGAAGGAAGAATGGAAGGAAGGTAAAAAGAAAGGAAGGAAGGAAGGTAAAGAGGAAGGAAGGAAAGAAGGAAGAAAAGAAGGAAGGAAGGTAAAAAGGAAGGACAGAAGAACTGACTGAAAAAAGGAAGACGTAAGGAATTTTTTTATTCAGTGCATTTAAAAAAAAACAAATAAGACCAAAGTTCTGTCCATTAAAATCACACACTAGAAGCAAGTAAAAAGCATGAAAATTGCTATCGATGACAAGAAAAGGAAGAATTATAAACAATTTTAAACGACCAAGAAAGTAGTGAAGGAACTAACTGTTCCAACAAAAAGAAATGAAATGCTAAATGAAGTGTTAGTATAAAGGCAGAGGGACCCCGAACCTCCAGCCGAGATCACGGAGCAACCTGCAGCAGCCGGTCCGAGCGGCTGAGAGACGAAGGTGAGCTGAAGATGAGAAACACAGCTGGGCATTTTTCTGGAGATTCCTTCCTTATATGTCATGTAAACATCTGACACAAAACCCTGATACCCTGCAGTAGGAACAAAAATACCAACGTGTGTGTGTGTGTGTTCACGTCATGCGACATGACATAAAAGCCGTGAATTTCAAACAAAGGGAAAGATTGTGACACACAACCCTGACTCTGCACAAACAAGAGGAGCGGTGGGGTAAATACTAACCCAAAACACGTCAGGAGTCATGAGCACAGAACAGGAAGTCAGGAGCACAGAACAGGAAGTCAGGAGCACAGAACAGGAAGTCAGGAGCACAGAACAGGAAGTCAGGAGCACAGTGTAATGGAGACTATGAAACAACTCATGTTGCGTCATGCTAAACTGGCGGCTGGTGAATCCCCATGAAGTGAACTTTACACACACACACATTACAGTCATGAAAAAGCCTGGTGGTGGAAAGTGAAGTCGAAATCTAACTCGCGTCTGAAGCACTTCATCAGCGTAATGAATTGTGTAGGTTTTAGCAGATCGCTTACACGGAAAATGCTCCGCTCCGAGCTTCTGACCCCACACCAGCTGGATCAGAGACTCGGAGGAGGACGAGCCGGCTCGCTGTAGGGCTTTGACCTGGAGTGCCATTAACACTGAGAGCTGAGTCTCCAGCCAGCAATCACTCAGTTTATTAATAATAATAGTAATACACACAGTCAGACACAGTCTCCCAGTTTAAATGTAGACTAAAGACTTATCTCTTTAGCCTGGCATACATCTAACACTTCCCATAACCTTGCACTCCAGTACATCTGATTAAATGCACATTCAGCTAGTACTGCTAATATTATGAACAGCAGCTACGCTAATGCTGTTCCATTGTTTCCTTTCTTCTACCCATCCCGAGGCATACAGAGACTGTGCCGGCTCCAGTGGCATCCGGAGATGGACCAGCTCCAGCCGGGTTCTGCTTGTGAGGATTGGGGTATTCAAGCAGCGCCATGGACAACAACCTTCTTATTGATCTACATAACACTATACACATGCTGTATCTGCATCACACAATTGTCACCCAAATGAGGATGGGTTCCCTTTTGAGTCTGGTTCCTCTCAAGGTTTCTTCCTCATATCATCTAAGGGAGTTTTTCCTTCCCACAGTCGCCTCAGTCACCTCAGGCTTGATCACCTGGGATAACATCTAGGACTGTCTGTCTGTTTGTCTGTTCATATGTTTGTTGTTTTCTTATGTGGTTTCTCATGTAAAGCTGCTTTGAGACAATGCTCTTTGTTAAAAGTGTTATACAAATAGAATTGAATTGAATTGAATTGAATACTGATTGTAGCACAGAGGTGTGTGTCTGAGCAGAAACAAACCAGACACCAGAGGAGGTTTTTAGCCTCGTTTAATTAAAACATATCTCAGTATATAAAGTATAGTCTCAGGGCTCCAGTGATTCTTTTTCAACACAGTTACAGTTTATTAATGACATCAAGTTTTCGAGAGTAAATTCAATTCATGCTCCTTGGTTCCTCCATAATCATCATCATAGAGAAGAGGAGGCTCCCTGATTTAGGGTGAGACTGTGTCTTCTTTCTGTTTCACACATAACAGACAACAAGCCCCTTGGAAAAAAACCCTGCAGTCATAAGAGATAGAGAGAAAGAGAGAGAGAGAGAGAGAGAGAGAAAGAGAGAGAGAGATAGACAGACAGACAGACAGAGATAGATAGATAGATAGATAGATAGATAGATAGATAGATAGATAGATAGATAGATAGATAGATAGATAGATAGATAGATAGAGAGAGAGAGAGAGAGAGTTTAAGTTTTGCACACCAGAAATCTGCAGCTTGTATCTCATTTTAAAAAAAGCATCAGCAATTATTAAATCATTAATAATAAAATAATTTTTAATTAATAAATAAATATAGATAAAAATATAGTCATGTAATATATAATATAGCTCGTAATATCTAGGAGACCTCAATGAAGTGTCCTGTATTGTTCAGTTTTCTGCACTATACTGAGAAACAGCACACAGATACACACACACACACACACTATTTCCTTACAATCAGAAGCAACGTCAAGGATCAACATCTCCGCTCTCCTGCACCGGGGGTTTTGGCTGCAAACAGAAAAACAATCACAGTGATGGAACGTTTTGTCTGATCAAAGCTTTTAAAATTACACAAAACACTCTTCCCGCTCTTTTCATGTGTGTGTGTATGTGTGTGTATGTGTGTGTATGTGTGTGTGTGTGTGTGTGTGTTGACCTCTTCATCCTCTTCGTCATTCCCGGGATTTGCCAGGGTCATATCTGAAACAAAAGAGAATCAAAAGTTGTATTTGTATCTGTACACAATGACAGAGGAAATACTGAATGAAAAGCAAATCTAAACAACACCATGCTGCTGTATTTAACCTCTCAGTGTGCGTTAGTGCATTATAACATCATCCCTGTAGCGGGGTTTATGAATGAACTCATCAAGTCAAGTCAAAAAGCTTTTATTGTCATTTCAACCACATACATATATATATATATATATATATATTAGGGCTGTCAATAGATTATATTTTTTAATCGCACCAGTCTTGTGTGATTAACTGTGATTCATCTCCCACTTATAATGAAATTAAACACACTATTTATTTGGTTTAACATGTCGGGTCGGTTTGCTAGTAAAACCTGTGATGTCTATTGCTTTTAAATGCTAACATTGACAGTCCTAATATATATATATACAGCTGACGCAGTACACAGTGACATTAAACAATGTCTCTCTACATAACAACAACACAGAGCTACATAACATCACAGAGCTACATAACAACCACACAGAGCTACATAACATCAACACAGAGCTACATAACAACAACAGAGAGCTACATAACAACACAGAGCTACATAACAACCACACAGAGCTACATAACATCACAGAGCTACATAACAACCACACAGAGCTACATAACAACAACAGAGAGCTACATAACAACAACACAGAGCTACATAACATCACAGAGCTACAAAACAACACAGAGCTACATAACATCAACACAGAGCTACATAACATCACAGAGCTACATAACATCACAGAGCTACAAAACAACAACACAGAGCTACATAACATCACAGAGCTACATAACAACCACACAGAGCTACATAACATCAACACAGAGCTACATAACAACAACAGAGAGCTACATAACAACACAGAGCTACATAACAACCACACAGAGCTACATAACATCACAGAGCTACATAACAACCACACAGAGCTACATAACAACAACAGAGAGCTACATAACAACAACACAGAGCTACATAACATCACAGAGCTACAAAACAACACAGAGCTACATAACCAACACAGAGCTACATAACAACACAGAGCTACATAACATCACAGAGCTACAAAACAACACAGAGCTACATAACATCAACACAGAGCTACATAACATCAACACAGAGCTACATAACAACACAGAGCTACATAACATCAACACAGAGCTACATAACAACACAGAGCTACATAACATCACAGAGCTACATAACATCACAGAGCTACAAAACAACAACACAGAGCTACATAACATCAACACAGAGCTACATAACAACACAGAGCTACATAACAACAACACAGAGCTACATAACATCAACACAGAGCTACATAACAACACAGAGCTACATAACATCAACACAGAGCTATATAACAACACAGAGCTACATAACATCACAGAGCTACAAAACAACAACACAGAGCTACATAACAACACAGAGCTACATAACAACACAGAGCTACATAACAACAACAGAGAGCTACATAACAACAACACAGAGCTACATAACATCACAGAGCTACAAAACAACACAGAGCTACATAACATCAACACAGAGCTACATAACAACACAGAGCTACATAACATCACAGAGCTACAAAACAACACAGAGCTACATAACATCAACACAGAGCTACATAACAACACAGAGCTACATAACATCAACACAGAGCTACAAAACAACAACACAGAGCTACATAACATCAACACAGAGCTACATAACATCAACACAGAGCTACATAACAACACAGAGCTACATAACATCAACACAGAGCTACATAACAACACAGAGCTACATAACATCACAGAGCTACAAAACAACAACACAGAGCTACATAACATCAACACAGAGCTACATAACAACACAGAGCTACATAACAACAACACAGAGCTACATAACATCAACACAGAGCTACATAACAACACAGAGCTACATAACATCAACACAGAGCTATATAACAACACAGAGCTACATAACATCACAGAGCTACAAAACAACAACACAGAGCTACATAACAACACAGAGCTACATAACAACACAGAGCTACATAACAACAACAGAGAGCTACATAACAACAACACAGAGCTACATAACAACACAGAGCTACATAACAACCACACAAAGCTACATAACATCAACACAGAGCTACATAACAACAACAGAGAGCTACATAACAACACAGAGCTACATAACATCAACACAGAGCTACATAACATCAACACAGAGCTACATAACAACAACAGAAAGCTACATAACAACACAGAGCTATATAACAACAACACAGAGCTACATAACATCAACACAGAGCTACATAACATCAACACAGAGCTACATAACAACACAGAGCTATATAACAACAACACAGAGCTACATAACATCAACACAGAGCTACATAACATCAACACAGAGCTACATAACATCAACACAGAGCTACATAACATCAACACAGAGCTACATAACAACACAGAGCTATATAACAACAACACAGAGCTACATAACATCAACACAGAGCTACATAACATCAACACAGAGCTACATAACATCAACACAGAGCTACATAACAACCACACAAAGCTACATAACATCAACACAGAGCTACATAACATCAACACAGAGCTACATAACAACACAGAGCTATATAACAACAACACAGAGCTACATAACATCAACACAGAGCTACATAACATCAACACAGAGCTACATAACATCAACACAGAGCTACATAACAACCACACAGAGCTACATAACAACCACACAAAGCTACATAACATCAACACAGAGCTACATAACAACAACAGAGAGCTACATAACAACACAGAGCTACATAACATCAACACAGAGCTACATAACATCAACACAGAGCTACATAACAACAACAGAAAGCTACATAACAACACAGAGCTATATAACAACAACACAGAGCTACATAACATCAACACAGAGCTACATAACATCAACACAGAGCTACATAACATCAACACAGAGCTACATAACATCAACACAGAGCTACATAACAACAACAGAGAGCTACATAACAACACCACAGAGCTATATAACAACAACACAGAGCTACATAACAACAACAGAGAGCTACATAACAACAACAGAGAGCTACATAACAACACAGAGCTACATAACATCAACACAGAGCTACATAACATCAACACAGAGCTACATAACAACAACAGAGAGCTACATAACAACACAGAGCTACATAACATCAACACAGAGCTACATAACAACAACAGAGAGCTACATAACAACACAGAGCTACATAACATCAACACAGAGCTACATAACATCAACACAGAGCTACATAACAACAACAGAAAGCTACATAACAACACAGAGCTATATAACAACAACACAGAGCTACATAACATCAACACAGAGCTACATAACATCAACACAGAGCTACATAACATCAACACAGAGCTACATAACAACAACAGAAAGCTACATAACAACACAGAGCTACATAACAACAACACAGAGCTACATAACATCAACACAGAGCTACATAACAACAACACAGAGCTACATAACATCAACACAGAGCTACATAACATCAACACAGAGCTACATAACATCAACACAGAGCTACATAACAACAACAGAGAGCTACATAACAACACCACAGAGCTATATAACAACAACACAGAGCTACATAACAACAACAGAGAGCTACATAACAACAACAGAGAGCTACATAACAACACAGAGCTACATAACATCAACACAGAGCTACATAACATCAACACAGAGCTACATAACAACAACAGAGAGCTACATAACAACACAGAGCTACATAACATCAACACAGAGCTACATAACATCAACACAGAGCTACATAACAACAACAGAAAGCTACATAACAACACAGAGCTATATAACAACAACACAGAGCTACATAACATCAACACAGAGCTACATAACATCAACACAGAGCTACATAACATCAACACAGAGCTACATAACAACAACAGAAAGCTACATAACAACACAGAGCTATATAACAACAACACAGAGCTACATAACATCAACACAGAGCTACATAACATCAACACAGAGCTACATAACATCAACACAGAGCTACATAACAACACAGAGCTACATAACATCAACACAGAGCTACATAACATCAACACAGAGCTACATAACATCAACACAGAGCTACATAACAACAACAGAGAGCTACATAACAACACCACAGAGCTACATAACATCAACACAGAGCTACATAACATCAACACAGAGCTACATAACAACAACAGAGAGCTACATAACAACACCACAGAGCTATATAACAACAACACAGAGCTACATAACATCAACACAGAGCTACATAACAACAACACAGAGCTACATAACAACACAGAGCTATATAACAACAACACAGAGCTATATAACAACAACACAGAGCTACATAACATCAACACAGAGCTACATAACATCAACACAGAGCTACATAACAACCACACAAAGCTACATAACATCAACACAGAGCTACATAACATCAACACAGAGCTACATAACAACACAGAGCTATATAACAACAACACAGAGCTACATAACATCAACACAGAGCTACATAACAACAACACAGAGCTACATAACAACACAGAGCTATATAACAACAACACAGAGCTACATAACAACAACACAGAGCTATATAACAACAACACAGAGCTACATAACATCAACACAGAGCTACATAACATCAACACAGAGCTACATAACATCAACACAGAGCTACATAACAACACAGAGCTACATAACATCAACACAGAGCTACATAACATCAACACAGAGCTACATAACAACACAGAGCTATATAACAACAACACAGAGCTACATAACATCAACACAGAGCTACATAACAACAACACAGAGCTACATAACAACACAGAGCTATATAACAACAACACAGAGCTATATAACAACAACACAGAGCTACATAACATCAACACAGAGCTACATAACATCAACACAGAGCTACATAACATCAACACAGAGCTACATAACAACACAGAGCTATATAACAACAACACAGAGCTACATAACAACACAGAGCTATATAACAACAACACAGAGCTACATAACAACACAGAGCTATATAACAACAACACAGAGCTACATAACAACACAGAGCTATATAACAACACAGAGCTACATAACAACAACACAGAGCTACATAACAACAACACAGAGCTACATAACAACACAGAGCTATATAACAACAACACAGAGCTACATAACAACACAGAGCTATATAACAACAACACAGAGCTATATAACAACAACACAGAGCTACATAACATCACAAAGCTACATAACACACAGAGCTACATAACAACCACACAGAGCTACATAATATCACAGAGCTACATAACAACATCACAAAGCTACATAACACACAGAGCTACATAACATCACAAAGCTACATAACAGCAATTGTGTAAAAACCCACACCTACAGATGTACTTTAGTGTAAATATATCCGCTGATGTAATCCAGCAGTTATCATCAGTACAGTGGTGCTGACTCACCCTGACTGGACTCATGAGGGTTGTGTATGGGCGAGGGATTGGTTTCCGGCACCGGGACGAGGGAACCATCCTAAGGGACAGGATTTAGACATGAGCTAAATTTTCATATGAGCTTAATACACCGATCAGGCATAACATTATGACCACCTGTCTAATATTGTGTTGGTCCACCTTTTGCTGTGTATTCTGACCCCTTTCTATCAGAACCAGCATTAACTTTTGAGCAACAGTAGCTCGTCTGTTAGATCGGATCACACGGGCCAGCCTTCACTCCCCACGTGCATCAATGAGCCTTGGCCGCCCATGACCCTGTCTCCAGTTCACCACTGTTCCTTCCTTGGACCACTTTTGATAGATACTGACCACTGCAGACCGGGAACACCCCACAAGAGCTGCAGTTTTGGAGATGCTCTGATCCAGTGGTCTAGCCATCACAATTTGTTCCCTTCGTCAAACTCACTCAAATCCTTACTTTTGTCCATTTTTCCTGCTTCTAACACATCAACTTTGAGGACAAAATGTGCGCTTTCTACCTAATATATCCCACCCACTAACAGGTGCCATGATGAGGAGATCATCAGTGTTATTCACTTCACCTCTCAGTGGTCATAATGTTATGGCTGATCAGTATTAAGCACCACTGTGGAGTGAAGAACTCCATTTTTTGAGGTCTGGGGAAAGGAGTTCAGGAGTTACCTCATTCACTTGTTCTGCAGCCCCATCTGTAACATACACACACACACACACACACACACACACACAGGAAAAGTTAGGTTAGTTTACTGCAGCAGAAAAGGTAAAATGAATAACCTGGTTTTAAGTGCAGTGCGAAAAACTTTTATTAAAGATTATATAGATTATATGTAGAAGAGATACTGTCATCATTACCCCCACATGAGCCAGACCTGAGAGAGAGAGAGAGAGAGAGAGAGAGAGAGAGAGAATAAGGATACTGTCTCTGAGTAAATGTGTACCTGACCTGTTACTGTTTAATCTAACCCGCCTCTGTGGGCGATACTCAGATCTACAAACAGTCTAAATATACACATTATTTAAACAGAATAATATGATTTTATTCACTGAAATTAAATACCAAATAAATTGATATGTATTGTATAAACCTCAATAAACCTAAAATCACATAAACCCTATATGATCATATAATTGGTAATTAACTGGGAGATGAGTCTAATCAGATCTCCTTGGGTCAGTGGTGGATTAAGTGGTTAAAGCTCTAGGTTTTAGGGTTTTAAGCCCCAGTACTGCTAAACTGCCATTGTTGGGCCCTTGAGCAAGGCCCTTAACCCTTTCTGCTCCAGGGGGGCTGTATGATGGCTGAACCCAACTTCTAAAGCTGGGATATGATTTCACTGTGTTGTAATATATAGATGTGTGAGAAAATAAAATCTTCTTCTTTTTCATAAGAGTGGGTGAATTTGCTCACTGAGTTATGCTCAGATTTAGCGCTAACAGTGGGAGCTGTAAGGGGAAATACAACAACGTCACACAAGACAGGATAAAAATACATGAAGATTATCGATTAGCAAGTTATCTGTTGTCAAGTCACAGAGATACACGACTGGGAAATAACGCTGAGACGTTCAGGACATCATTAAAGCCCCATTAAACCACCCCACCCTGCTACTGGGAGTCATACTTACTGCTGCTGGGTGGAGGCGGAGTTTACATACCTGTTGTTCCCATCAAAGGGTATTGCTGCCGGACAAGGAGGAGGAGGACAAGGAAGAAGATGACTGACAGGAGAGGAAGAGGAGGATGATGGTGATGGAGGCAGCTTTGGTGAAAAAACAGATTTTGAGAAATGGAGTGAGATAGAGAAATGGACAAAAAAAGGAAGAATAAAAAAGACAGAACAAGCCCTCACCACCTGTTCCATGCTGCCTGTGATATCCTTCTGATCAGGGTTTGATCTGTGTGTCACCCAGGACCTTTTCCTTCAGTGCACTGAGGTGGAATTAAATGGAATTATCAGCCACACACAGACACACACACACAGACACACACACACACACAAACACACACACAATCAAGTATATGTCATCGAAATGCACTCAGTTACCTACAGTCTCACACACACACACACAATAATATTTAATGATGTCCTTTAAACTACAGAGTTAGAATAGAATAGAATAGAATAGAATAGAATAGAATAGAATAGAATAGAATAGAATAAACTTTATTGTCATTGCACATAGAGAGTACAGCGAAACTGTGGGTGCTATTCTCAACAATAGTGCACTGAAATATAATACAATGAAGAGCATAGCAATAGCATAAAAAATAATATTAAAATAATAGTAAAAAAATGTGTGTGTGTGTTCAATGATTGTTTGCAGTCCAAATGGCCCAGCTATTTGTTAGTCTGGTGGTGTGAGACTTTGTTGACCTGACGCGCCG
Source organism: Hemibagrus wyckioides (assembly GCF_019097595.1). Lineage (NCBI taxonomy): Eukaryota > Metazoa > Chordata > Actinopteri > Siluriformes > Bagridae > Hemibagrus > Hemibagrus wyckioides. The sequence continues at coordinate 17,002,298 of NC_080735.1, read as the reverse complement.
TCCAGACGGCAATAGGTCAAACAAGTGATGAGCAGGATGTGAGGAGTCTCCTGTGATGGCCTTGATTATGCTGAGGCAGCAGGACCTGGATATGTCATCCAGGGAGGGCAGAGGGCGGCCGATGATTTTTTGAGCTGTATTAATCACCCTCTGCACAGTTTTTCTGTCCTCAGCTGTGGAACCTGCATACCACACACCCAGACAGTAAGTCGGTGTGCTGTCCACAGAGGCGTGATAGAAAGCCAGCAGCAGCTTCTTGTCCAAGTTATTTTTCCTGAGGACCTGCAGGAAATGCAGCCGCTGCTGAGCATTCTTCACTAAGGCCTTGATGTTGGGAGTCCAGGAGAGGTCAGCTGAGATGTGGGTGCCCAGGAATCTGATTGTAGAGACAGTTTCCACACGTTCTCCGTTGATGAGAAGGGGGGAGTCTGTCTGTGTCTCCTGAAGTCCATAATCAGTTCTTTAATTTTATGGACATTCAGTGTCAGATTGTACCAGACTCAAAGGTTCTCTACCTCAGCCCTGTATGCCGTCTGAACCCACCCACGATGGTATCATCCACAAACTTGATGATACTGTTGGTTGAGTGGGATGGAGTGCAGTCATAAGTATACAGGGTGTACAGTAGAGGGCTTAGCACACAGCCCTGAAGGGAACCAGTGCTGAGTGTGAGCGTGGTGGAGACGTGGGGTCCAAGTCTGACAGACTGTGGACTGTTTGGTGAGGAAATGTTTAATCCAGGTGCAGGTGGGGGAGGGGACCTGTAGGTTGAACAGTTTGGTTACTAGTATGTCCGGGATGATTGTATTGAACGCAGAGCTGTAGTCCAGGAAGAGCATCCTCACATAGCTCTTTCGGTTCTCCATGTGACTCAGCGCTCTATGAAATGTTATATCGACGGTGTCCTCCGTGGATCGGTTTGCTCTGTAAGCAACTGGTGGTGGTCAAAAGAGGGCAGGAGGCAGTCTCTGATGTGCTGAGAGACTAGTCGCTCAAAACACTTCCTGATGATGGAGGTGAGGGCTATGGGTCTGTAGTCATTGAGACTGTTTGTTTGTTTTTTGCGATGGGGATAATGGTGGTGGCTTTCAGGCATTGTGGGACAATGGCATGTGTCAGGGAGAGATTGAACAACTTGGTGAGGATCCCTGCCAGCTGGTCTACGCACGCTTTTACCTGGGGATGCCGTAAGGTCCAGCAACTTTCCTGGGGTTCACTGCTCTCAGCATCCTCCTCACCTCATGCTCCTGGAGACAGAGAGAGAGAGGTGCAGTCTTGGAGTCATCGTGGGGCAGTGTGTGCAGGTGTCTGGTGGTCTCAAAGCGTGCAAAGTAGCTGTTGAGCTCCTCTGCCAGCATGCTGCTGCTGACCGTGTTTGTTGAGCCCTGGCCTTTATAGTTGGTCAGGGCCTGTATGCCCCTCCACATCTGCCGTGGGTCATTGTCAGTGAGGTGGCCCTCCATCCTCCTCCTGTAGGACTCCTTGGCACGTTGGATGCCTCTGTCAGGCATGCATTTCTGGGTTCCGTGTTGCCACTTCCGGTTCCGGGACGCAACTTCCGGTTTCGCAATCTCATTTCCGGTTTCCGCCATTTTATGCTCATCAGTCCTATATAAGCCAGTGGGCAGTCCATGCTCCTTGCCAGATGGTCTCTTCAGTCAGCCTTGAGCTTCTGAGACGTCATCCTGCCTTTTTCTTCGGTTCCTGTCTGCCTGGTTTGTCTCTGCCTTGCTTCAATTACTGACTCTGCCTGCTCTGTGTTTAACCTGTTCTCTGGATTTAGATTATTGGACTGTATGCTGTTAATGACTCTGCCTGTCCTGCGTTTAACCTGTTCTCTGGATTGTGGATTATTGGACTGTATGCGGTTGTTTCTTTTACTGATTCTACCAGCCTGCTGTATCCTGGTTTTTTCAGTTTTTTCTATTGGTGTTGTCTGAGAACTCTGCCATTTTTCTGTGCCGTTCTTAATAAAGACTCTAAGTTTGAACTTGGACTGTGTTCTGCATTTGGGTCCTCACCTGCCATCCCTGACAGTACCATCTGGCCAACATGGACCCAGCAGAGCCACAGAACATGCAGACCCTTCTAAGCTCCTTGTCAGAGACCTCCACCTCTCACGAACGTCGTCTCCAGGATCTCGCCTCGGCTACACACGAACTGATCCGTCGCATGAATCAGCTTTCAGTCACTCCACCCTCTTCAGCTCCCTCGGCAACAACGACACCCACAAGCTCACCAAGTCATCTTCAAGAGCCACACCTGCCTCACCCCGAACGCTTCTCCGGTGAACCAGGACTATGCCGCGCATTTCTGATGCAATGCTCAGTGATCTTTGAACTTCAACCCTCTTCCTTCCCATCAGACTGCTCCAAGGTAGCACATGTCATCTCCCTGTTGTCAGGCAAGGCCAAGCACTGGGCGACCGCCGAGTGGGAACGTCAGTCTGAACTCTGCTCCTCCTTTGAGTCTTTTTCCGACGAACTCCGCAAGGTCTTTGACACCTCTGCTCCCCAGCAGGATGCTGCACGCTCCCTCTTTGAAGCATCACAAGGGAGCCTAACCGTGGTGGAATATGCGGTGGATTTTCACACAGATGCCATCGACAGCAGGTGGAATGCCACCGCACTCTACGATGCCTTCTATCGGGGGCTGGCTTCTGAAATTAAGGATGAGCTCGCTGCCCGGGAGCTACCAGCCGACCTCGACAACCTGATCACCCTGGCTACCCGCATCGATCGACGCATTCGGGAACGCCAAACTGAAAGGTCAGCCCGACGTCTCGGACGACCCAACTACTGACCCACTGTCTCTCACTCCCCGCCTTCTCCTACCCTCCCTGTCTCTGCATCCAGGAGCTTTCCTCTCACCCACGCCATGGAGATTGGTCGTCGTCACTTATCCCCTGCTGAGAAGGACAGGCGTCGGGCCTCAGGACTATGCCTGTACTGTGGAGAGGCTGGACATTTTGCCGCTTCCTGCCCAGCAAAAGGCCGGGCTCGTCACTGAAAGAGGGGCCAGCGGCGAGTCTAAGACCATCAGTCCCTTCCAAGCCACTGCTCAAGATCCGCATCTCAGTTCGAGTTCGAGCCTTGGATGGCCACGTCCTCCATCAGGCCTCCCAACGCACTAAACCCTTGCTTGTCACCATCTCTGAACATTACCAAGAGTGGATGTCCTTTCTTCTGATCCCTTCACCATTCGCCCCTGTTATGTTGGGCTTTCCATGGCTCCGGAAGCACAATCCTCACGTGGACTGGACCAGCGGCCGTATTCTGGATTGGGGCACCTACTGCCTAGCCCATTGCCTAGGATCTGTACCTCCGACCAAGGTGTCTGACATGGACGAACCACCTCCTGACCTCAGCTCAGTACCCTCCGATTATCATGACCTGGGAATGGCATTCAGCAAGGCCAGAGCCTCTAAGTTTGAACTTGGACTGTGTTCTGCATTTGGGTCCTCATCTGCCATCCCTGACAGCCTCTCCTCAGGTCGGCTCTGGCAGTGCTGTACAGTGAGATGTCGCCTGACCTGAAGACCAAGTCACGAGTCATGATCAGAGCCTGGACTTCGCTTGTCATCCAGGGTTTCCTGTTTGGGAAAACCCGGATGCGTTTGTCCACTGTGACATTTCCTACACAGGTCTTTATGTAGAAAAGCACAGTCTCTGTATGTGTCTCGAAGTCCTGTTATTCGAAGATGCTCCAATCTGTACAGGCAAAACATGGAGCTGAGGGAGAGCATTGTCAGGCCAGCTTCTGAAGGTTTGACTGTTTGGTTTTGATCTCTTTCTGAGGGGGGTGTAGGCTGGGATGAGGAGCATGGAGAGCTGGTTGGATTAACCTAAGTGGGGGCGGGGGTGGCTGGGGGGTTTGCTCTGTAGGCATGCTTAACATTTGAGTAAACATGATCAAGTGTGTTTTCCGCTCTGGTTGGACACTTGACGTTGGTGGAATTTGGGGAGTACAATAATGTGTACACTGTCAGGATGAGCCCTCTGTTGTTTGTTCATTTTTGTGTTGGAGATATCCAAGCACCGTGCTAACAGCTAGCAGTAACAATGACTACCGTCAGCTCCCGTGGCAGATAAAACGGTCTGCACTGGACAGACATGGCCTCTAAGTCCGGTGAACAGTGGCTTTTGTTGCGGTCCCGGCGGTGTATGCTCCGGCCTGCTAGCTCCACCGTAGCATCGGTGACACAATACAAATAAATGCATACAGATAAAGACACAAAAAGGTGCACTGTTGTGGAGAGCCTCTAGCCGCTGCATGCGTACATGCCGCCATACTTCTATAGTTGATCTATTTCTAACAATCAAGGAATTTATGGAAGTAATAATAATTTGATAAAAAGTCATATCTCCCTTTTTATCTGAGCTTGTAGGGAGCAGTCCTGTGGGGCGTTCTGCTAAAGACGCTCCTCGGGTACACGGTCCTGGCCACCAGATGTTAAAAACGTTCACTCCTGCCCGCTGAACGTCTTTCATGAGGAACAAAACCTCAAGCTAAACACTAAACACAAACGCCGGTACACATGGAGGCAATCTGGGAGAATCTCTCTCTCTCTGTCTCTCTCTCTCTCTCTCTCTCTCTCTTCATCTCTCTCTCTAGGATTAGGAAGTAATTTACAAATGTCTACAAACACACTTCATGGACTGTTCTGTACTGTATTTATTGTTATATATTATATTCACTACTCACCCCCCCCAACCCCCACACAAACACACACAGACACACACTAGTTAATGTTTCAGTAGTGGTCTGGAATTTTGTATGCGTCAGTGTTTCACTTTTACTCGTCAGTTCATGCTCGTTCAGCGATTCAGTTTAAATACGGAAGAAAAGACTTTAAACCTTTTACTTAAAAAAAAGTTATTTTTAAAAAGTTTCAAAAGTTTTAGTTATACTAGTTATATCTATTATTATTATATTAGATACTATTTGATTTGTATGTTTCCCCACCAATAGATACAATGACACACACACACACATTAAATAATGTACAAAAATAATCAACAGATCAGACCCCGCCCCCCCCAAAAAAAAAAAAATAATAATAATATAAAATAAAATAAAATAATAATATTTTATGACATCCTTTAAACTACAGAGTTGATCTATTTCTAACGATTTCTCCCTCCCTCCCTCTCTCTCTCTCTCTCTCTCTCTCTCTCTCTCTCTGGGATTAGGAAGTCATTTACAAATGTCTACAAGAACACACTTCATGGACTGTTCTGTACTGTATTTATTGTTATATATTATATTCACTACTCACCAGGATGAGATCGGTCGGGTCCTCAGTCTCTGGTTGCCAGGAAAAAAAAAAACTCACGAAAATCCATCTACATAACAGCTGACTCATTCACTCACTTACGTCTTACGTTGGATAGAGGGGGGAGGAATCAGGGAGAGAGAGAAAGAGAGAGGGAGAGAGAGAGAGAGAATGAAGACACTGCCTCTGAGCAAATGTGCATAAGACCTGTTACTGTTTAATCTAACCCAACACTTTGGGTGATTTAGGTTTCCCTGGGGTTTCCCACCGAAGCGTAATGCTGCCTTACGAGGGCAAGGAGGAAGAGGAAGAGGACTGATAGGAGAGGAAGAGGAGGAGGATGGTGATGGAGGTGGCTTTGGTGAAAAAAAGAGATTTTGTGAAATGGAGTGAGAAATAGACAAAATAAAGGGAAAAAAAAGACAGAACAAGCCCTCACCACGTGCTCCATGCTGCCTGTGTTCTGATCAAATATCCCCCACCCTCCCACCACCCTCCCACACACTAGAGGATGTTCTGGTTTCCAGTGGTACATTAATGCTGTTCTCTGGAATTTTGTATCAGTGAGTATGTCACTTTGACTCATCAGTTACGCTGCACGCTCACTTGGCAACACACAAACACACACACACATGCACACACTCCTCCCCTCCCCAGTGAAGCTCCTCCTGCCTATTAGGCACACACACACACACTCTCCTCTCCTTCCCAGAGAGCCTCTACCTTCCTGTCAGGTACAGACACACACATACACACACACACACAGACACACACACACACACTCTCCTCTCCTTCCCAGAGAGCCTCTACCTTCCTGTCAGGTACAGACACACACACACACACACACACACAGACACACACACACAAACTCTCTCTCTCTCTCTCTCTCACTCTGTCTCTCTTCCCCAGAGAACCTCCACCTCCTTATCATGAATACAGATAGAGAATGGACTTGGCTATCAGTATATATGTTTGTTTGTCTTAATTGTCTCTGTATTTAGCACATGCAAATAGTCTCACATTCTTTACTTATTTATTTATTTATTTATTTATCTATTTTTTACTTTAATGTTATATGTTTGTTCCAAGAGATTCTGTTTTTGGCACAAAATAGCAAAAAACAAAAAACAACCTTTACTTTTCTCATGCCTTTATGAAAGAGGAACAGATCTGTGGTTGGATTTGGGCACCGAACTAAAAAGCAGGTTTTTGGCAAAACGTATAAAAGTGTTTTATTAATAATATTAAAAAGATGTTATGAGAGAGAGAGTGTGTGCGTGCAAGAGAGAGAGAGAGAGAAAGAGAGAGAGAGTGAGAGAGAGAGAGAGAGAGAGAGAGAGAGATTCATTTCTTTTCATTACTGTTGGTTTTGTTTAAAGCGTCACAAAACTGCCACATCATGGTTGGTCAAGACGAGATAAATGTGATTCCTGACCACAAGCACAAACACTCACACAAACACTCACACAAACACTCACACACACACACACACACACCTTAGACAATCATGTCTGGGAGAAAAAGGGAAGTGAGCACAATCTGAACTGCATGGTTGCGTGTGTTCTATTTTAATTCCATACATTTTACTGTTTATATTTATATCTTTGAATTAAAAAATGTACAAAAATAATATAAAATAAATCAACAGATCAGATCCCCCAAAAATAAATAAAAAATAAATTAATAATAAATAAATAAATAAATAAATACATACATACATAAAATTAATAACAACAATAATAACAATAATAACAATATTTTAGGACATCCTTTAAACTACAGAGTTGATCTATTTCTAAAGATTAAGGAATTGATGTAGGAATAAGGAATTGATAAGAAGTAAAACAGCAGTCATATCTCCCTCTTTCGCTTTCTCTCTCTCCCTCTCTCCCCTTCTCTTCTTCTCTCTCCCCCCCCCTTCTCTTCTTCTTCTTCTCTCTCTCTCTCTCTCTCTGTCCCCTTCTCTTGTTCTCTCTCTCTCTCCCTCTTCCTCTCTCTCTCTCCCCCTCCCCTTCTTCTTCTCTCTCTCTCTCTCCCCTCCCCCTTCTCTTCTTCTTCTTCTCTCTCTCTCTCTCTGTCCCCTTCTCTTGTTCTCTCTCTCTCTCCCTCTTCCTCTCTCTCTCTCCCTCTCCCCTTCTCTTCTTCTTCTCTCTCTCCTTCTCTCTCTCCCTCTTCCTCTCTCTCTCTCTCCCCCTCCCCTTCTTCTTCTCTCTCTGTCTCTCTCTCTCCCCCTTCTCTTCTTCTCTCTCTCCCTCTTCTTCTCTCTCTCTCCCTCTCTCCTTCTCTTCTTCTCTCTCTCTCTCTCTTCTCCCTTCTCTTCTTCTCTCTCTCCCTCTTCCTCTCTCTCTCTCCTTCTCTTCTTCTTTCTCTCTCTCTCTCTCTCTCTCTCTCTCTCTCTCTCCCCCCTTCTCTTCTTCTCTCTCTCCCTCTCTCTCTCTCTCCCTCTCTTCTCTCTCTCTCTCTCCTTCTCTTCTTCTCTCTCTCTCTCCTTCTCTTCTTCTCTCTCTCTCCCCCCTTCTCTTCTTCTCTCTCTCCCTCTCTCTCTCTCTCCTTCTCTTCTTCTCTCTCTCCCTCTCTCTCTCTCTCTCCCCCTTCTCTTCTTCTCTCTCTCCCTCTCTCTCTCTCCCTCTCTTCTCTCTCTCTCTCTCTGTCTCCCCTTCTCTTCTTCTCTCTCTCCCTCTCTCTCTCTCTCCCTCTCTTCTCTCTCTCTCTCTGTCTCCCCTTCTCTTCTTCTCTCTCTCCCTCTCTTCTCTCTCTCTCTCTCTCTCTCTCTCTCTCTCTCTCTCTCTCTCCCTCTCTCCTTCTCTTCTTCTCTCTCTCTCACTCTCTCTCTAATTTACAAATGTCTACAAGAACACACTTTATGTACCGTTATGTTCTGTATTTATTGTATTAAATGTATTATATTCACTGCTCACCGTCTGATGAGGATGAGATCGGTCTGGTCCTCAGTCTCTCACGGCCAAGAAAAAAAAAGAAAGTCCTTCTACAGCACAGGCGTTACGTGCGCATGACGTCACCCGGCCAGCTCCGGTCTCTCTTTCCGTAAATATATATATATTTATATTTAATTTTTTAAGATACATGGAATAAATCACATAACCCGTGTAATTAAAAATATTATTAAATATATTTATAGGAAGAAATTCTTTCTTTGTTATGATTTAATGACTGATCCCGGATCAGCTCTCAATGCAGCAGCGTTGCCACTTCCGGTCTCTCAGTTTGTAAACACAGCGAAAGGAGAGATGGAGTCGACGAGAGGTCTTACCTAAAAATATTCCTCAGATTAGATTTCCACACACACACACACACACACGCTTAGAGATGTGTGTGTGTGAGGCGTGAGCACTGGAGCTACAGGAACATTTAAATATACAGTTTATACCGGAACTGGATTTTTCTTTTCCTTTCTGGGGAAAATATCTAACGTTAATCTCCAGCTAGCTGCTGCTGTTAGCGGACTGACTAACTGCTTATAGAGACAGACAGACAGACGGAGAGAGAGACAGACAGAGAGTTTATTTGGGACTGGTTTTGTATTCTCCTGCTCGGCTCGATGGGGAACTGTCTCTCCTCTCAGGGTGCTGATGATCTCTCCCCTCTCAACGAGTCTGAGGGAGCGAGTCTTCCCGGAGAACCTCCACCTCCTTATCAGGTAAACACACACACCTCCACCAGAGAACCTCCACCTGCCTATCAGCTAGACACACAAACACACACACCTCCTCCCTAGTGAACCTCCACCTGTCTGTCAGGTAAACACACACACACACACCTCTCCTCCCTAGTGAACCTCCACCTGTCTGTCAGGTAAACACACACACACACACCTCTCCTCCCTAGTGAACCTCCACCTGTCTGTCAGGTAAACACACACACACACACACATTTGCATTTCTCCTCCCCAGAGAGCCTACACCTTTCTATCAGGTACACACACACACACACACTCCCACACACACGCCTCTTCTCCCCAGTGAACCTCCACCTGCCTATCAGCTAGACACACACACACCTCCTCCCTAGTGAACCTCCACCTGTCTGTCAGGTAAACACACACACACACATTTGCATTTCTCCTCCCCAGAGAGCCTACACCTTTCTATCAGGTACACACACACACACACTCCCACACACACGCCTCTTCTCCCCAGTGAACCTCCACTTGCCTATTATGTAAGCACACACACTTACACACACACTCCACCTTCCTATCAGGTACACACCCAAACACACAGCAGTGAACCTCTACCTGCCTATCAGGTAAACATACACACACATATACACAAATCCCCCGCTCACTTAGAGCCTTTACCTTACTATCAGGTTCAAACATCTCTCACACACACACACATTTCACAGATTCTTCACACACTCCCCCACAGAGAGCCTCTGCTTTCCTGTCAGGGACTAATATACTCACATGCTTCACATACACTCCTGACACACTTTTAATACACTCACACACTCCTCAGCCACTGCTCACATACACACTCACCTTTCACGAACTTGATATGAACTTACACACACTTCTGAATAACACTCACTCCCCACACACACACACACACAGTAGTTTTTGCTTTGTCTTGTGTCTCTCACTGTCTCTTCTCAGACTCCAGAAAGGGGAGTGGCCTAAAGTCTGAAGGCGGAGTTATACAAATTACTCAGATTATAATAAGGTCTGGGTTTTCTTGAAATCCCTCCATGTACGTTGTGAATAAGGAGGACACAGCCGGTGTCTCCCGCTCCGTATAATTAGAAAATACGGTTCCGCTCGGCTGTGCTTGGCATTTGCAGAGGCTTAGACTCTGTGAGAGACCTTTAATCCTGGCAGGCTAATGTTTCTGTAGCCTCCATTACCAGGCAACAGGATCAGCTGTGGAATTTTGGGAACGATTGTCGGAATACCAGTCGGTTTGCTGGTCATGTAAACGGAGAGGAGTTTTCCCCCTTCAGAAAACTCGGATCAACTTTATGGATTTATTTATTTATTTATCCTTTAGTTTAGCCCAGTTTGTGTGTGTGTGTGTGACATGCAGGAGCGTGTGCAGGTGCCTGTGTACCACCCCACACCCAGTCAGGCCCGTCTGGCCACCCAGCTGACGGAGGAGGAGCAGGTACGGATCGCTCAGCGCATCGGTCTCATCCAGCACCTCCCACGTGGCATCTTCAACCCAGGCTCCGAACCCTCTGACAAGAAGATCAAAGAGTCTGTACCACCACAACCACCAACACAACCACAACCACTGCAACCACCATCCTAACCACAACATCCACAACCACTGCAACCACCACCATGACCACAACATCCACAACCACCATCACAATCACAACATCCACAACTACCACCACAATCACAACATCCACAACTACCACCACAATCACAATAACCACAACATCCACAACCACCACAATCACAATAACCACAACATCCACAACCACCACCACAACCACAACATCCACAACCACCACCACAATCACAATAACCACAACATCCACAACCACCACAATCACAATAACCACAACATCCACAACCACAATCACAATAACCACAACATCCACAACCACCACCACAATAACCACAACATCCACAACCACAACATCCACAACCACCACCACAATCACAATAACCACAACATCCACAACCACCACCACAATAACCACAACATCCACAACCACCACCACAACCACAACATCCACAACCACCACCACAACCACAACATCCACAACCACCACCACAATCACAATAACCACAACATCCACAATCACAATAACCACAACATCCACAACCACCACAATCACAATAACCACAACATCCACAACCACAATCACAATAACCACAACATCCACAACCACCACAATCACAATAACCACAACATCCACAACCACAATCACAATAACCACAACATCCACAACCACCATCGCAATAACCACAACATCCACAACCACCACCACAATAACCACAACATCCACAACCACCACCACAACCACAACATCCACAACCACCACCACAATCACAATAACCACAACATCCACAATCACAATAACCACAACATCCACAACCACAATCACAATAACCACAACATCCACAACCACCACAATCACAATAACCACAACATCCACAACCACCACAATCACAATAACCACAACATCCACAACCACCACCACAATCACAATAACCACAACATCCACAACCACCACCACAATCACAATAACCACAACATCCACAACCACCACCACAATCACAATAACCACAACATCCACAACTACCACCACAATCACAATAACCACAACATCCACAACCACCATCACAATCACAATAACCACAACATCCACAACCACCATCACAATCACAATAACCACAACATCCACAACCATCACAATAACCACAACATCCACAACCACCACAATCACAATAACCACAACATCCACAACTACCACCACAATCACAATAACCACAACATCCACAACTACCACCACAATCACAATAACCACAACATCCACAACCACCACCACAATCACAATAACCACAACATCCACAACTACCACCACAATCACAATAACCACAACATCCACAACCACCACCACAATCACAATAACCACAACATCCACAACCACCACCACAATCACAATAACCACAACATCCACAACTACCACCACAATCACAATAACCACAACATCTACAACTACCACCACAATCACAATAACCACAACATCTACAATTACCACCACAATCACAATAACCACAACATCCACAATTACCACCACAATCACAATAACCACAACATCCACAACTACCACCACAATCACAATAACCACAACATCACAACTACCACCACAATCACAATAACCACAACATCCACAACTACCACCACAATCACAATAACCACAACATCCACAATCACAATAACCACAACATCCACAACCACCACAATCACAATAACCACAACATCCACAACCACAACATCCACAACCACCACAATCACAATAACCACAACATCCACAATCACAATAACCACAACATCCACAACCACCACCACAATCACAATAACCACAACATCCACAACCACAATCACAATAACCACAACATCCACAAGCACAATGACAATAACCGCAACATTCACAATCACCACAATCACAATAACCACAACATCCACAACCACCACAATCACAATAACCACAACATCCACAACCACAATCACAATAACCACAACATCCACAATCACAATAACCACAACATCCACAACCACAATCACAATAACCACAACATCCACAACCACCACCACAATAACCACAACATCCACAACCACCACCACAACCACAACATCCACAACCACCACCACAATCACAATAACCACAACATCCACAACCACAATCACAATAACCACAACATCCACAACCACCACAATCACAATAACCACAACATCCACAACCACCACAATCACAATAACCACAACATCCACAACCACCACCACAATAACCACAACATCCACAACCACCACCACAACCACAACATCCACAACCACCACCACAATCACAATAACCACAACATCCACAACCACCACAATCACAATAACCACAACATCCACAACCACCACAATCACAATAACCACAACATCCACAACCACCACAATCACAATAACCACAACATCCACAACCACCACCACAATCACAATAACCACAACATCCACAACCACCACCACAATCACAATAACCACAACATCCACAACCACAATCACAATAACCACAACATCCACAACCACCACAATCCAAATAACCACAACATCCACAACCACCACAATCAAAATAACCACAACATCCACAATCACAATAACCACAACATCCACAATCACAATAACCACAACATCCACAATCACAATAACCACAACATCCACAATCACAATAACCACAACATCCACAATCACAATAACCACAACATCCACAATCACAATAACCACAACATCCACAACCACCACAGTCACAATAACCACAACATCCACAATCACAATAACCACAACATCCACAACCACCACCACAATCACAATAACCACAACATCCACAATCACAATAACCACAACATCCACAATCACAATAACCACAACATCCACAACCACCACCACAATCACAATAACCACAACATCCACAACCACAATAACCACAACATCCACAATCACAATAACCACAACATCCACAACCACCACAATCACAATAACCACAACATCCACAATCACAATAACCACAACATCCACAACCACCACAATCACAATAACCACAACATCCACAACCACCACCACAATCACAATAACCACAACATCCACAACCACCACCACAATCACAATAACCACAACATCCACAACCACCACCACAATCACAATAACCACAACATCCACAACCACAATCACAATAACCACAACATCCACAACCACCACAATCACAATAACCACAACATCCACAATCACAATAACCACAACATCCACAACCACCACAATCACAATAACCACAACATCCACAACCACCACCACAATCACAATAACCACAACATCCACAATCACAATAACCACAACATCCACAATCACAATAACCACAACATCCACAACCACCACCACAATCACAATAACCACAACATCCACATCCACAATAACCACAACATCCACAATCACAATAACCACAACATCCACAACCACCACAATCACAATAACCACAACATCACAATCACAATAACCACAACATCCACAACCACCACAATCACAATAACCACAACATCCACAACCACCACCACAATCACAATAACCACAACATCCACAACCACCACCACAATCACAATAACCACAACATCCACAACCACAATCACAATAACCACAACATCCACAATCACAATAACCACAACATCCACAATCACAATAACCACAACATCCACCACCACAATCACAATAACCACAACATCCACAACCACAATAACCACAACATCCACAATCACAATAACCACAACATCCACAACCACCACAATCACAATAACCACAACATCCACAATCACAATAACCACAACATCCACAACCACCACAATCACAATAACCACAACATCCACAACCACCACCACAATCACAATAACCACAACATCCACAACCACCACCACAATCACAATAACCACAACATCCACAACCACAATCACAATAACCACAACATCCACAATCACAATAACCACAACATCCACAACCACCACAATCACAATAACCACAACATCCACAACCACCACCACAATCACAATAACCACAACATCCACAACCACAATCACAATAACCACAACATCCACAACCACCACCACAATCACAATAACCACAACATCCACAACCACCACCACAATCACAATAACCACAACATCCACAACCACCACCACAATCACAATAACCACAACATCCACAACCACCACAATCACAATAACCACAACATCCACAACTACCACCACAATCACAATAACCACAACATCCACAACCACCACCACAATCACAATAACCACAACATCCACAACCACCACCACAATCACAATAACCACAACATCCACAACCACAATCACAATAACCACAACATCCACAACCACCACAATCACAATAACCACAACATCTACAACCACCACACAATCACAATAACCACAACATCCACAACCACCACAATCACAATAACCACAACATCCACAACCACCACCACAATCACAATAACCACAACAACCACAACCACAATCACAATAACCACAACATCCACAACCACCACCACAATCACAATAACCACAACATCCACAACCACCACCACAATCACAATAACCACAACATCCACAACCACCACCACAATCACAATAACCACAACATCCACAACCACCACCACAATCACAATAACCACAACATCCACAACCACAATCACAATAACCACAACATCCACAACCACCACAATCACAATAACCACAACATCCACAATCACAATAACCACAACATCCACAACCACCACAATCACAATAACCACAACATCCACAACCACCACCACAATCACAATAACCACAACAACCACAACCACAATCACAATAACCACAACATCCACAACCACCACCACAATCACAATAACCACAACATCCACAACCACCACCACAATCACAATAACCACAACATCCACAACCACCACCACAATCACAATAACCACAACATCCACAACCACCACCACAATCACAATAACCACAACATCCACAACCACCACAATCACAATAACCACAACATCCACAACTACCACCACAATCACAATAACCACAACATCCACAACCACCACCACAATCACAATAACCACAACATCCACAACCACCACCACAATCACAATAACCACAACATCCACAACCACAATCACAATAACCACAACATCCACAACCACCACAATCACAATAACCACAACATCCACAATCACAATAACCACAACATCCACAACCACCACAATCACAATAACCACAACATCCACAACCACCACCACAATCACAATAACCACAACAACCACAACCACAATCACAATAACCACAACATCCACAACCACCACCACAATCACAATAACCACAACATCCACAACCACCACCACAATCACAATAACCACAACATCCACAACCACCACCACAATCACAATAACCACAACATCCACAACCACCACCACAATCACAATAACCACAACATCCACAACCACCACCACAATCACAATAACCACAACATCCACAACCACCACAATCACAATAACCACAACATCCACAACCACCACCACAATCACAATAACCACAACATCCACAACCACAACCACAATCACAATAACCACAACATCCACAACCACCACCACAATAACCACAACATTCACAACCACCACCACAACCACAACATCCACAACCACCACCACAATCACAATAACCACAACATCCACAACCACAATCACAATAACCACAACATCCACAACCACCACAATCACAATAACCACAACATCCACAACCACCACCACAATAACCACAACATCCACAACCACAATCACAATAACCACAACATCCACAACCACCACCACAACCACCAACATCCACAACCACCCACCACAATCACAATAACCACAACATCCACAACCACCACCACAATCACAATAACCACAACATCCACAACCACAATCACAATAACCACAACATCCACAACCACCACAATCACCACAACATCCACAACCACCACCACAATCACAATAACCACAACATCCACAATCACAATAACCACAACATCCACAACCACAATCACAATAACCACAACATCCACAACCACAATCACAATAACCACAACATCCACAACCACCACCACAATCACAATAACCACAACATCCACAACCACCACCACAATCACAATAACCACAACATCCACAATCACAATAACCACAACATCCACAACCACCACCACAATCACAATAACCACAACATCTACAACCACCACCACAATCACAATAACCACAACATCTACAACCACCACCACAATCACAATAACCACAACATCCACAACCACCACAATCACAATAACCACAACATCCACAATAACCACAACATCCACAACCACCACAATCACAATAACCACAACATCCACAACCACCACCACAATCACAATAACCACAACATCCACAACCACCACAATCACAATAACCACAACATCCACAACCACCACAATCACAATAACCACAACATCCACAACCACCACAATCACAATAACCACAACATCCACAACCACCACAATCACAATAACCACAACATCCACAACCACAATCACAATAACCACAACATCCACAACCACCACAATCACAATAACCACAACATCCACAACCACAATCACAATAACCACAACATCCACAACCACCACCACAATAACCACAACATCCACAACCACCACCACAACCACAACATCCACAACCACCACCACAATCACAATAACCACAACATCCACAATCACAATAACCACAACATCCACAACCACAATCACAATAACCACAACATCCACAACCACCACAATCACAATAACCACAACATCCACAACCACCACAATCACAATAACCACAACATCCACAACTACCACCACAATCACAATAACCACAACATCCACAACCACCACCACAATCACAATAACCACAACATCCACAACCACCACCACAATCACAATAACCACAACATCCACAACCACCACCACAATCACAATAACCACAACATCCACAACCACCACCACAATCACAATAACCACAACATCCACAACCACCACCACAATCACAATAACCACAACATCCACAACTACCACCACAATCACAATAACCACAACATCCACAACTACCACCACAATCACAATAACCACAACATCCACAACTACCACCACAATCACAATAACCACAACATCCACAATCACAATAACCACAACATCCACAACCACCACAATCACAATAACCACAACATCCACAACCACAACATCCACAACCACCACCACAACCACAACATCCACAACCACCACCACAATCACAATAACCACAACATCCACAATCACAATAACCACAACATCCACAACCACCACCACAATCACAATAACCACAACATCCACAACCACCACCATAATCACAATAACCACAACATCCACAACCACAATCACAATAACCACAACATCCACAACCACAATCACAATAACCACAACATCCACAACCACAATCACAATAACCACAACATCCACAATCACAATAACCACCACATCCACAACCACCACAATCACAATAACCACAACATCCACAACCACCACAATCACAATCACCACAACATCCACAACCACCACCACAATCACAATAACCACAACATCCACAACCACAATCACAATAACCACAACATCCACAACCACAATCACAATAACCACAACATCCACAACCACCACAATCACAATAACCACAACATCCACAACCACCACAATCACAATAACCACAACATCCACAACCACCACCAAAATCACAATAACCACAACATCCACAACCACCACCACAATCACAATAACCACAACATCCACAACCACAATCACAATAACCACAACATCCACAACCACCACAATCACAATAACCACAACATCCACAACCACCACAATCAAAATAACCACAACATCCACAACCACAATCACAATAACCACAACATCCACAATCACAATAACCACAACATCCACAATCACAATAACCATAACATCCACAATCACAATAACCACAACATCCACAACCACCACAGTCACAATAACCACAACATCCACAACCACAATCACAATAACCACAACATCCACAACCACAATCACAATAACCACAACATCCACAACCACCACCACAATCACAATAACCACAACATCCACAATCACAATAACCACAACATCCACAATCACAATAACCACAACATCCACAACCACCACCACAATCACAATAACCACAACATCCACAACCACAATCACAATAACCACAACATCCACAACCACCACCACAATCACAATAACCACAACATCCACAACCACAATCACAATAACCACAACATCCACAACCACCACAATCACAATAACCACAACATCCACAATCACAATAACCACAACATCCACAACCACCACAATCACAATAACCACAACATCCACAACCACCACCACAATCACAATAACCACAACAACCACAACCACAATCACAATAACCACAACATCCACAACCACCACCACAATCACAATAACCACAACATCCACAACCACCACCACAATCACAATAACCACAACATCCACAACCACCACCACAATCACAATAACCACAACATCCACAACCACCACCACAATCACAATAACCACAACATCCACAACCACCACCACAATCACAATAACCACAACATCCACAACCACCACAATCACAATAACCACAACATCCACAACCACAATCACAATAACCACAACATCCACAACCACCACCACAACCACAACCACCACCACAATCACAACATCCACAACCACAATCACAATAACCACAACATCCACAACCACCACAATCACAATAACCACAACATCCACAACCACCACCACAATAACCACAACATCCACAACCACAATCACAATCACAATAACCACAACATCCACAACCACCACCACAACCACAACATCCACAACCACCACCACAATCACAATAACCACAACATCCACAACCACCACCACAATCACAATAACCACAACATCCACAACCACAATCACAATAACCACAACATCCACAACCACCACAATCACCACAACATCCACAACCACCACCACAATCACAATAACCACAACATCCACAACCACCACCACAATCACAATAACCACAACATCCACAACCACAATCACAATAACCACAACATCCACAACCACCACAATCACCACAACATCCACAACCACCACCACAATCACAATAACCACAACATCCACAACCACAATCACAATAACCACAACATCCACAACCACCACCACAATCACAATAACCACAACATCCACAACCACCACCACAATCACAATAACCACAACATCCACAACCACCACCACAATCACAATAACCACAACATCCACAACCACAATCACAATAACCACAACATCCACAACCACAATCACAATAACCACAACATCCACAACCACCACAATCACAATAACCACAACATCCACAACCACCACCACAATCACAATAACCACAACATCCACAACCACAATCACAATAACCACAACATCCACAACCACCACCACAATAGCCACAACATCCACAACCACCACCACAACCACAACATCCACAACCACCACCACAATCACAATAACCACAACATCCACAATCACAATAACCACAACATCCACAACCACAATCACAATAACCACAACATCCACAACCACCACAATCACAATAACCACAACATCCACAACCACCATAATCACAATAACCACAACATCCACAACCACCACAATCACAATAACCACAACATCCACAACTACCACCACAATCACAATAACCACAACATCCACAACCACCACCACAATCACAATAACCACAACATCCACAACCACCACCACAATCACAATAACCACAACATCCACAACCACCACCACAATCACAATAACCACAACATCCACAACCACCATCACAATCACAATAACCACAACATCCACAACCACCATCACAATCACAATAACCACAACATCCACAACCACCATCACAATCACAATAACCACAACATCCACAACCACCATCACAATCACAATAACCACAACATCCACAACCACAATCACAATAACCACAACATCCACAACCACCACAATCACAATAACCACAACATCCACAACCACAATCACAATAACCACAACATCCACAACCACCACCACAATAACCACAACATCCACAACCACCACCACAACCACAACATCCACAACCACCACCACAATCACAATAACCACAACATCCACAATCACAATAACCACAACATCCACAACCACAATCACAATAACCACAACATCCACAACCACCACAATCACAATAACCACAACATCCACAACCACCACAATCACAATAACCACAACATCCACAACTACCACCACAATCACAATAACCACAACATCCACAACCACCACCACAATCACAATAACCACAACATCCACAACCACCACCACAATCACAATAACCACAACATCCACAACCACCACCACAATCACAATAACCACAACATCCACAACCACCACCACAATCACAATAACCACAACATCCACAACTACCACCACAATCACAATAACCACAACATCCACAACTACCACCACAATCACAATAACCACAACATCCACAACTACCACCACAATCACAATAACCACAACATCCACAACTACCACCACAATCACAATAACCACAACATCCACAACTACCACCACAATCACAATAACCACAACATCCACAACTACCACCACAATCACAATAACCACAACATCCACAATCACAATAACCACAACATCCACAACCACCACAATCACAATAACCACAACATCCACAACCACAACATCCACAACCACCACCACAACCACAACATCCACAACCACAATCACAATAACCACAACATCCACAATCACAATAACCACAACATCCACAACCACCACCACAATCACAATAACCACAACATCCACAACCACCACCATAATCACAATAACCACAACATCCACAACCACAATCACAATAACCACAACATCCACAACCACAATCACAATAACCACAACATCCACAACCACAATCACAATAACCACAACATCCACAACCACAATCACAATAACCACAACATCCACAATCACAATAACCACAACATCCACAATCACAATAACCACAACATCCACAACCACCACAATCACAATAACCACAACATCCACAACCACCACAATCACAATCACCACAACATCCACAACCACCACCACAATCACAATAACCACAACATCCACAACCACAATCACAATAACCACAACATCCACAACCACAATCACAATAACCACAACATCCACAACCACCACAATCACAATAACCACAACATCCACAACCACCACAATCACAATAACCACAACATCCACAACCACCACCAAAATCACAATAACCACAACATCCACAACCACCACCAAAATCACAATAACCACAACATCCACAACCACCACCACAATCACAATAACCACAACATCCACAACCACAATCACAATAACCACAACATCCACAACCACCACAATCACAATAACCACAACATCCACAACCACCACAATCAAAATAACCACAACATCCACAACCACAATCACAATAACCACAACATCCACAATCACAATAACCACAACATCCACAATCACAATAACCACAACATCCACAATCACAATAACCACAACATCCACAACCACCACAGTCACAATAACCACAACATCCACAACCACAATCACAATAACCACAACATCCACAACCACAATCACAATAACCACAACATCCACAACCACCACCACAATCACAATAACCACAACATCCACAATCACAATAACCACAACATCCACAATCACAATAACCACAACATCCACAACCACCACCACAATCACAATAACCACAACATCCACAACCACAATCACAATAACCACAACATCCACAACCACCACCACAATCACAATAACCACAACATCCACAACCACAATCACAATAACCACAACATCCACAACCACCACAATCACAATAACCACAACATCCACAACCACCACCACAATCACAATAACCACAACAACCACAACCACAATCACAATAACCACAACATCCACAACCACCACCACAATCACAATAACCACAACATCCACAACCACCACCACAATCACAATAACCACAACATCCACAACCACCACCACAATCACAATAACCACAACATCCACAACCACCACCACAATCACAATAACCACAACATCCACAACCACCACCACAATCACAATAACCACAACATCCACAACCACCACAATCACAATAACCACAACATCCACAACCACAATCACAATAACCACAACATCCACAACCACCACCACAACCACAACCACCACCACAATCACAACATCCACAACCACAATCACAATAACCACAACATCCACAACCACCACAATCACAATAACCACAACATCCACAACCACCACCACAATAACCACAACATCCACAACCACCACCACAATCACAATAACCACAACAACCACAACCACAATCACAATAACCACAACATCCACAACCACCACCACAATCACAATAACCACAACATCCACAACCACCACCACAATCACAATAACCACAACATCCACAACCACCACCACAATCACAATAACCACAACATCCACAACCACCACCACAATCACAATAACCACAACATCCACAACCACCACAATCACAATAACCACAACATCCACAACTACCACCACAATCACAATAACCACAACATCCACAACCACCACCACAATCACAATAACCACAACATCCACAACCACCACCACAATCACAATAACCACAACATCCACAACCACAATCACAATAACCACAACATCCACAACCACCACAATCACAATAACCACAACATCCACAATCACAATAACCACAACATCCACAACCACCACAATCACAATAACCACAACATCCACAACCACCACCACAATCACAATAACCACAACAACCACAACCACAATCACAATAACCACAACATCCACAACCACCACCACAATCACAATAACCACAACATCCACAACCACCACCACAATCACAATAACCACAACATCCACAACCACCACCACAATCACAATAACCACAACATCCACAACCACCACCACAATCACAATAACCACAACATCCACAACCACCACCACAATCACAATAACCACAACATCCACAACCACCACAATCACAATAACCACAACATCCACAACCACCACCACAATCACAATAACCACAACATCCACAACCACAACCACAATCACAATAACCACAACATCCACAACCACCACCACAATAACCACAACATTCACAACCACCACCACAACCACAACATCCACAACCACCACCACAATCACAATAACCACAACATCCACAACCACAATCACAATAACCACAACATCCACAACCACCACAATCACAATAACCACAACATCCACAACCACCACCACAATAACCACAACATCCACAACCACAATCACAATAACCACAACATCCACAACCACCACCACAACCACAACATCCACAACCACCACCACAATCACAATAACCACAACATCCACAACCACCACCACAATCACAATAACCACAACATCCACAACCACAATCACAATAACCACAACATCCACAACCACCACAATCACCACAACATCCACAACCACCACCACAATCACAATAACCACAACATCCACAATCACAATAACCACAACATCCACAACCACAATCACAATAACCACAACATCCACAACCACAATCACAATAACCACAACATCCACAACCACCACCACAATCACAATAACCACAACATCCACAACCACCACCACAATCACAATAACCACAACATCCACAATCACAATAACCACAACATCCACAACCACCACCACAATCACAATAACCACAACATCTACAACCACCACCACAATCACAATAACCACAACATCTACAACCACCACCACAATCACAATAACCACAACATCCACAACCACCACAATCACAATAACCACAACATCCACAATAACCACAACATCCACAACCACCACAATCACAATAACCACAACATCCACAACCACCACCACAATCACAATAACCACAACATCCACAACCACCACAATCACAATAACCACAACATCCACAACCACCACAATCACAATAACCACAACATCCACAACCACCACAATCACAATAACCACAACATCCACAACCACCACAATCACAATAACCACAACATCCACAACCACAATCACAATAACCACAACATCCACAACCACCACAATCACAATAACCACAACATCCACAACCACCACCACAATAACCACAACATCCACAACCACCACCACAACCACAACATCCACAACCACCACCACAATCACAATAACCACAACATCCACAATCACAATAACCACAACATCCACAACCACAATCACAATAACCACAACATCCACAACCACCACAATCACAATAACCACAACATCCACAACCACCACAATCACAATAACCACAACATCCACAACTACCACCACAATCACAATAACCACAACATCCACAACCACCACCACAATCACAATAACCACAACATCCACAACCACCACCACAATCACAATAACCACAACATCCACAACCACCACCACAATCACAATAACCACAACATCCACAACCACCACCACAATCACAATAACCACAACATCCACAACCACCACCACAATCACAATAACCACAACATCCACAACTACCACCACAATCACAATAACCACAACATCCACAACTACCACCACAATCACAATAACCACAACATCCACAACTACCACCACAATCACAATAACCACAACATCCACAATCACAATAACCACAACATCCACAACCACCACAATCACAATAACCACAACATCCACAACCACAACATCCACAACCACCACCACAACCACAACATCCACAACCACCACCACAATCACAATAACCACAACATCCACAATCACAATAACCACAACATCCACAACCACCACCACAATCACAATAACCACAACATCCACAACCACCACCATAATCACAATAACCACAACATCCACAACCACAATCACAATAACCACAACATCCACAACCACAATCACAATAACCACAACATCCACAACCACAATCACAATAACCACAACATCCACAATCACAATAACCACCACATCCACAACCACCACAATCACAATAACCACAACATCCACAACCACCACAATCACAATCACCACAACATCCACAACCACCACCACAATCACAATAACCACAACATCCACAACCACAATCACAATAACCACAACATCCACAACCACAATCACAATAACCACAACATCCACAACCACCACAATCACAATAACCACAACATCCACAACCACCACAATCACAATAACCACAACATCCACAACCACCACCAAAATCACAATAACCACAACATCCACAACCACCACCACAATCACAATAACCACAACATCCACAACCACAATCACAATAACCACAACATCCACAACCACCACAATCACAATAACCACAACATCCACAACCACCACAATCAAAATAACCACAACATCCACAACCACAATCACAATAACCACAACATCCACAATCACAATAACCACAACATCCACAATCACAATAACCATAACATCCACAATCACAATAACCACAACATCCACAACCACCACAGTCACAATAACCACAACATCCACAACCACAATCACAATAACCACAACATCCACAACCACAATCACAATAACCACAACATCCACAACCACCACCACAATCACAATAACCACAACATCCACAATCACAATAACCACAA
The DNA here is from genome assembly GCF_019097595.1 of Hemibagrus wyckioides. NCBI lineage: Eukaryota > Metazoa > Chordata > Actinopteri > Siluriformes > Bagridae > Hemibagrus > Hemibagrus wyckioides. The sequence continues at coordinate 16,975,944 of NC_080735.1, read as the reverse complement.
CATCCACAATCACAATAACCACAACATCCACAACCACCACCACAATCACAATAACCACAACATCCACAACCACAATCACAATAACCACAACATCCACAACCACCACCACAATCACAATAACCACAACATCCACAACCACAATCACAATAACCACAACATCCACAACCACCACAATCACAATAACCACAACATCCACAATCACAATAACCACAACATCCACAACCACCACAATCACAATAACCACAACATCCACAACCACCACCACAATCACAATAACCACAACAACCACAACCACAATCACAATAACCACAACATCCACAACCACCACCACAATCACAATAACCACAACATCCACAACCACCACCACAATCACAATAACCACAACATCCACAACCACCACCACAATCACAATAACCACAACATCCACAACCACCACCACAATCACAATAACCACAACATCCACAACCACCACCACAATCACAATAACCACAACATCCACAACCACCACAATCACAATAACCACAACATCCACAACCACAATCACAATAACCACAACATCCACAACCACCACCACAACCACAACCACCACCACAATCACAACATCCACAACCACAATCACAATAACCACAACATCCACAACCACCACAATCACAATAACCACAACATCCACAACCACCACCACAATAACCACAACATCCACAACCACAATCACAATCACAATAACCACAACATCCACAACCACCACCACAACCACAACATCCACAACCACCACCACAATCACAATAACCACAACATCCACAACCACCACCACAATCACAATAACCACAACATCCACAACCACAATCACAATAACCACAACATCCACAACCACCACAATCACCACAACATCCACAACCACCACCACAATCACAATAACCACAACATCCACAACCACCACCACAATCACAATAACCACAACATCCACAACCACAATCACAATAACCACAACATCCACAACCACCACAATCACCACAACATCCACAACCACCACCACAATCACAATAACCACAACATCCACAACCACAATCACAATAACCACAACATCCACAACTACCACCACAATCACAATAACCACAACATCCACAACCACCACCACAATCACAATAACCACAACATCCACAACCACCACAATCACAATAACCACAACATCCACAACCACAATCACAATAACCACAACATCCACAACCACAATCACAATAACCACAACATCCACAACCACAATCACAATAACCACATCCACAACCACCACCACAATCACAATAACCACAACATCCACAACCACAATCACAATAACCACAACATCCACAACCACCACCACAATAGCCACAACATCCACAACCACCACCACAACCACAACATCCACAACCACCACCACAATCACAATAACCACAACATCCACAATCACAATAACCACAACATCCACAACCACAATCACAATAACCACAACATCCACAACCACCACAATCACAATAACCACAACATCCACAACCACCACAATCACAATAACCACAACATCCACAACCACCACAATCACAATAACCACAACATCCACAACTACCACCACAATCACAATAACCACAACATCCACAACCACCACCACAATCACAATAACCACAACATCCACAACCACCACCACAATCACAATAACCACAACATCCACAACCACCACCACAATCACAATAACCACAACATCCACAACCACCATCACAATCACAATAACCACAACATCCACAACCACCATCACAATCACAATAACCACAACATCCACAACCACCATCACAATCACAATAACCACAACATCCACAACCACCATCACAATCACAATAACCACAACATCCACAACCACAATCACAATAACCACAACATCCACAACCACCACAATCACAATAACCACAACATCCACAACCACAATCACAATAACCACAACATCCACAACCACCACCACAATAACCACAACATCCACAACCACCACCACAACCACAACATCCACAACCACCACCACAATCACAATAACCACAACATCCACAATCACAATAACCACAACATCCACAACCACAATCACAATAACCACAACATCCACAACCACCACAATCACAATAACCACAACATCCACAACCACCACAATCACAATAACCACAACATCCACAACTACCACCACAATCACAATAACCACAACATCCACAACCACCACCACAATCACAATAACCACAACATCCACAACCACCACCACAATCACAATAACCACAACATCCACAACCACCACCACAATCACAATAACCACAACATCCACAACCACCACCACAATCACAATAACCACAACATCCACAACTACCACCACAATCACAATAACCACAACATCCACAACTACCACCACAATCACAATAACCACAACATCCACAACTACCACCACAATCACAATAACCACAACATCCACAACTACCACCACAATCACAATAACCACAACATCCACAACTACCACCACAATCACAATAACCACAACATCCACAACTACCACCACAATCACAATAACCACAACATCCACAATCACAATAACCACAACATCCACAACCACCACAATCACAATAACCACAACATCCACAACCACAACATCCACAACCACCACCACAACCACAACATCCACAACCACAATCACAATAACCACAACATCCACAATCACAATAACCACAACATCCACAACCACCACCACAATCACAATAACCACAACATCCACAACCACCACCATAATCACAATAACCACAACATCCACAACCACAATCACAATAACCACAACATCCACAACCACAATCACAATAACCACAACATCCACAACCACAATCACAATAACCACAACATCCACAACCACAATCACAATAACCACAACATCCACAATCACAATAACCACAACATCCACAATCACAATAACCACAACATCCACAACCACCACAATCACAATAACCACAACATCCACAACCACCACAATCACAATCACCACAACATCCACAACCACCACCACAATCACAATAACCACAACATCCACAACCACAATCACAATAACCACAACATCCACAACCACAATCACAATAACCACAACATCCACAACCACCACAATCACAATAACCACAACATCCACAACCACCACAATCACAATAACCACAACATCCACAACCACCACCAAAATCACAATAACCACAACATCCACAACCACCACCAAAATCACAATAACCACAACATCCACAACCACCACCACAATCACAATAACCACAACATCCACAACCACAATCACAATAACCACAACATCCACAACCACCACAATCACAATAACCACAACATCCACAACCACCACAATCAAAATAACCACAACATCCACAACCACAATCACAATAACCACAACATCCACAATCACAATAACCACAACATCCACAATCACAATAACCACAACATCCACAATCACAATAACCACAACATCCACAACCACCACAGTCACAATAACCACAACATCCACAACCACAATCACAATAACCACAACATCCACAACCACAATCACAATAACCACAACATCCACAACCACCACCACAATCACAATAACCACAACATCCACAATCACAATAACCACAACATCCACAATCACAATAACCACAACATCCACAACCACCACCACAATCACAATAACCACAACATCCACAACCACAATCACAATAACCACAACATCCACAACCACCACCACAATCACAATAACCACAACATCCACAACCACAATCACAATAACCACAACATCCACAACCACCACAATCACAATAACCACAACATCCACAACCACCACCACAATCACAATAACCACAACAACCACAACCACAATCACAATAACCACAACATCCACAACCACCACCACAATCACAATAACCACAACATCCACAACCACCACCACAATCACAATAACCACAACATCCACAACCACCACCACAATCACAATAACCACAACATCCACAACCACCACCACAATCACAATAACCACAACATCCACAACCACCACCACAATCACAATAACCACAACATCCACAACCACCACAATCACAATAACCACAACATCCACAACCACAATCACAATAACCACAACATCCACAACCACCACCACAACCACAACCACCACCACAATCACAACATCCACAACCACAATCACAATAACCACAACATCCACAACCACCACAATCACAATAACCACAACATCCACAACCACCACCACAATAACCACAACATCCACAACCACAATCACAATCACAATAACCACAACATCCACAACCACCACCACAACCACAACATCCACAACCACCACCACAATCACAATAACCACAACATCCACAACCACCACCACAATCACAATAACCACAACATCCACAACCACAATCACAATAACCACAACATCCACAACCACCACAATCACCACAACATCCACAACCACCACCACAATCACAATAACCACAACATCCACAACCACCACCACAATCACAATAACCACAACATCCACAACCACAATCACAATAACCACAACATCCACAACCACCACAATCACCACAACATCCACAACCACCACCACAATCACAATAACCACAACATCCACAACCACAATCACAATAACCACAACATCCACAACCACCACCACAATCACAATAACCACAACATCCACAACCACCACCACAATCACAATAACCACAACATCCACAACCACCACCACAATCACAATAACCACAACATCCACAACCACAATCACAATAACCACAACATCCACAACCACAATCACAATAACCACAACATCCACAACCACCACAATCACAATAACCACAACATCCACAACCACCACCACAATCACAATAACCACAACATCCACAACCACCACCACAATCACAATAACCACAACATCCACAACCACAATCACAATAACCACAACATCCACAACCACCACAATCCAAATAACCACAACATCCACAACCACCACAATCAAAATAACCACAACATCCACAACCACAATCACAATAACCACAACATCCACAATCACAATAACCACAACATCCACAACCACCACCACAATCACAATAACCACAACATCCACAACCACCACCACAATCACAATAACCACAACATCCACAACCACAATCACAATAACCACAACATCCACAACCACCACAATCACCACAACATCCACAACCACCACCACAATCACAATAACCACAACATCCACAACCACCACCACAATCACAATAACCACAACATCCACAACCACAATCACAATAACCACAACATCCACAACCACCACAATCACCACAACATCCACAACCACCACCACAATCACAATAACCACAACATCCACAACCACAATCACAATAACCACAACATCCACAACCACCACCACAATCACAATAACCACAACATCCACAACCACCACCACAATCACAATAACCACAACATCCACAACCACCACCACAATCACAATAACCACAACATCCACAACCACAATCACAATAACCACAACATCCACAACCACAATCACAATAACCACAACATCCACAACCACCACAATCACAATAACCACAACATCCACAACCACCACAATCACAATAACCACAACATCCACAACCACCACCACAATCACAATAACCACAACATCCACAACCACCACAATCACAATAACCACAACATCCACAACCACCACCACAATCACAATAACCACAACATCCACAACCACCACAATCACAATAACCACAACATCCACAACCACCACAATCACAATAACCACAACATCCACAATCACAATAACCACATCCACAACCACCACCACAATCACAACATCCACAACTACCACCACAATCACAACATCCACAACTACCACCACAATCACAATAACCACAACATCCACAACCACCACAATCACAATAACCACAACATCCACAACCACCACCATGACCACAACATCCACAACCACCATCACAATCACAACATCCACAACTACCACCACAATCACAACATCCACAACTACCACCACAATCACAATAACCACAACATCCACAACCACCACCACAATCACAATAACCACAACATCCACAACCACAATCACAATAACCACAACATCCACAACCACCACAATCACAATAACCACAACATCCACAATCACAATAACCACAACATCCACAACTACCACCACAATCACAATAACCACAACATCCACAACCACCACCACAATCACAATAACCACAACAACCACAACCACAATCACAATAACCACAACATCCACAACCACCACCACAATCACAATAACCACAACATCCACAACCACCACCACAATCACAATAACCACAACATCCACAACCACCACCACAATCACAATAACCACAACATCCACAACCACCACCACAATCACAATAACCACAACATCCACAACCACCACCACAATCACAATAACCACAACATCCACAACCACCACCACAATCACAATAACCACAACATCCACAACCACAATCACAATAACCACAACATCCACAACCACCACCACAACCACAACCACCACCACAATCACAATAACCACAACATCCACAACCACCACAATCACAATAACCACAACATCCACAACCACCACCACAATAACCACAACATCCACAACCACAATCACAATCACAATAACCACAACATCCACAACCACCACCACAACCACAACATCCACAACCACCACCACAATCACAATAACCACAACATCCACAACCACCACCACAATCACAATAACCACAACATCCACAACCACAATCACAATAACCACAACATCCACAACCACCACAATCACCACAACATCCACAACCACCACCACAATCACAATAACCACAACATCCACAACCACCACCACAATCACAATAACCACAACATCCACAACCACCACCACAATCACAATAACCACAACATCCACAACCACAATCACAATAACCACAACATCCACAACCACCCCACAATCACCACAACATCCACAACCACCCACACCACAACCACAACATCCACAACCACCACCACAATCACAATAACCACAACATCCACAACCACCACCAATCACAATAACCACAACATCCACAACCACCACAATCACAATAACCACAACATCCACAACCACAATCACAATAACCACAACATCCACAACCACCACCACAATCACAACATCCACAACACCACCACATTCACAATAACCCCAACATCCACAACCACCACCACAATCACAATAACCACAACATCCACAACCACAATCACAATAACCACAACATCCACAACCACCACCACAATCACAATAACCACAACATCCACAACCACAATCACAATAACCACAACATCCACAACCACCACCACCACAATAACCACAACATCCACAACCACCACCACAATCACAATAACCACAACATCCACAACCACCACCACAATCACAATAACCACAACATCCACAACCACAATCACAATAACCACAACATCCACAACCACAATCACAATAACCACAACATCCACAACCACCACAATCACAATAACCACAACATCCACAACCACCACAATCACAATAACCACAACATCCACAACCACCACAATCACAATAACCACAACATCCACAATCACAATAACCACAACATCCACAACCACCACAATCACAATAACCACAACATCCACAACCACCACCACAATCACAATAACCACAACATCCACAACCACCACAATCACAATAACCACAACATCCACAACCACCACAATCACAATAACCACAACATCCACAACCACAATCACAATAACCACAACATCCACAACCACAATCACAATAACCACAACATCCACAACCACCACAATCACAATAACCACAACATCCACAACCACCACAATCACAATAACCACAACATCCACAACCACCACCACAATAACCACAACATCCACAACCACAATCACAATCACAATAACCACAACATCCACAACCACCACCACAACCACAACATCCACAACCACCACCACAATCACAATAACCACAACATCCACAATCACAATAACCACAACATCCACAACCACAATCACAATAACCACAACATCCACAACCACCACAATCACAATAACCACAACATCCACAACCACCACAATCACAATAACCACAACATCCACAACCACCACAATCACAATAACCACAACATCCACAACCACCACAATCACAATAACCACAACATCCACAACCACAATCACAATAACCACAACATCCACAACCACCACAATCACAATAACCACAACATCCACAACCACAATCACAATAACCACAACATCCACAACCACCACCACAATCACAATAACCACAACATCCACAATCACAATAACCACAACATCCACAACCACAATCACAATAACCACAACATCCACAACCACCACAATCACAATAACCACAACATCCACAACCACCACAATCACAATAACCACAACATCCACAACCACCACAATCACAATAACCACAACATCCACAACCACCACAATCACAATAACCACAACATCCACAACCACAATCACAATAACCACAACATCCACAACCACCACAATCACAATAACCACAACATCCACAACCACAATCACAATAACCACAACATCCACAACCACCACCACAATAACCACAACATCCACAACCACCACCACAACCACAACATCCACAACCACCACCACAATCACAATAACCACAACATCCACAATCACAATAACCACAACATCCACAACCACAATCACAATAACCACAACATCCACAACCACCACAATCACAATAACCACAACATCCACAACCACCACAATCACAATAACCACAACATCCACAATCACAATAACCACAACATCCACAACCACCACAATCACAATAACCACAACATCCACAACTACCACCACAATCACAATAACCACAACATCCACAACCACCACCACAATCACAATAACCACAACATCCACAACCACCACCACAATCACAATAACCACAACATCCACAACTACCACCACAATCACAATAACCACAACATCCACAACCACCACCACAATCACAATAACCACAACATCCACAACCACCATCACAATCACAATAACCACAACATCCACAACCACCACCACAATCACAATAACCACAACATCCACAACCACCACCACAATAACCACAACATCCACAACCACAACCACAACATCCACAACCACCACCACAATCACAATAACCACAACATCCACAACCACCACAATCACAATAACCACAACATCCACAACCACCACAATCACAATAACCACATCCACAACCACCACAATCACAATAACCACAACATCCACAACCACCACCACAATCACAATAACCACAACATCCACAATCACAATAACCACAACATCCACAACCACAATCACAATAACCACAACATCCACAACCACCACAATCACAATAACCACAACATCCACAACCACCACAATCACAATAACCACAACATCCACAACCACCACCACAATAACCACAACATCCACAACCACCACCACAACCACAACATCCACAACCACCACCACAATCACAATAACCACAACATCCACAATCACAATAACCACAACATCCACAACCACAATCACAATAACCACAACATCCACAACCACAATCACAATAACCACAACATCCACAACCACCACAATCACAATAACCACAACATCCACAACCACCACAATCACAATAACCACAACATCCACAACTACCACCACAATCACAATAACCACAACATCCACAACCACCACAATCACAATAACCACAACATCCACAATCACAATAACCACAACATCCACAACCACCACAATCACAATAACCACAACATCCACAACCACCACCACAATAACCACAACATCCACAACCACCACAATCACAATAACCACAACATCCACAACTACCACCACAATCACAATAACCACAACATCCACAACCACCACCACAATCACAATAACCACAACATCCACAACTACCACCACAATCACAATAACCACAACATCCACAACCACCATCACAATCACAATAACCACAACATCCACAACCACCATCACAATCACAATAACCACAACATCCACAACCACCATCACAATCACAATAACCACAACATCCACAACCATCACAATAACCACAACATCCACAACCACCACAATCACAATAACCACAACATCCACAACCACCACCACAATCACAATAACCACAACATCCACAACCACCACCACAATCACAATAACCACAACATCCACAACCACCACCACAATCACAATAACCACAACATCCACAACCACCACAATCACAATAACCACAACATCCACAACCACCACAATCACAATAACCACAACATCCACAACCACCACCACAATCACAATAACCACAACATCCACAACCACCATCACAATCACAATAACCACAACATCCACAACCACCACCACAATCACAATAACCACAACATCCACAACTACCACCACAATCACAATAACCACAACATCCACAACTACCACCACAATCACAATAACCACAACATCCACAACCACCACCACAATCACAATAACCACAACATCCACAACTACCACCACAATCACAATAACCACAACATCCACAACCACCACCACAATCACAATAACCACAACATCCACAACTACCACCACAATCACAATAACCACAACATCCACAACCACCATCACAATCACAATAACCACAACATCCACAACCATCACAATAACCACAACATCCACAACCACCACAATCACAATAACCACAACATCCACAACCACCACCACAATCACAATAACCACAACATCCACAACTACCACCACAATCACAATAACCACAACATCCACAACTACCACCACAATCACAATAACCACAACATCCACAACCACCACCACAATCACAATAACCACAACATCCACAACTACCACCACAATCACAATAACCACAACATCCACAACCACCACCACAATCACAATAACCACAACATCCACAACTACCACCACAATCACAATAACCACAACATCCACAACCACCATCACAATCACAATAACCACAACATCCACAACCATCACAATAACCACAACATCCACAACCACCACAATCACAATAACCACAACATCCACAACCACCACCACAATCACAATAACCACAACATCCACAACCACCACCACAATCACAATAACCACAACATCCACAACTACCACCACAATCACAATAACCACAACATCCACAACTACCACCACAATCACAATAACCACAACATCCACAACCACAATCACAATCACAATAACCACAACATCCACAACCACCATCACAATCACAATAACCACAACATCCACAACCATCACAATAACCACAACATCCACAACCACCACAATCACAATAACCACAACATCCACAACCACCACCACAATCACAATAACCACAACATCCACAACTACCACCACAATCACAATAACCACAACATCCACAACTACCACCACAATCACAATAACCACAACATCCACAATCACAATAACCACAACATCCACAACCACCACAATCACAATAACCACAACATCCACAACCACCGAAGCATCCACTACACCCACTGGGACCACCACCCAGACCACCAACATGACCACACACAACCAATTCATGATGCATCATCCTTCTGTATCCTTCTGAATTGTAACCTGTGTCTGTGTCTGTCTGTCTGTCTGTCTGTCTGTCTTCTCCCAGGTGTGTGATCTGCATGCTGGACTTTGAGTACGGAGACCCGATCCGGTTCCTGCCGTGCATGCACATCTACCACGTGGACTGTATCGACGCGTGGCTCATGCGCTCCTTCACCTGTCCCTCCTGCATGGAGCCGGTGGACGCGGCGCTGCTCTCCTCCTACGAGACCAACTGAGCCGCGCTCGCTACCACCAAGACACGCCAGCACCTGGAACATGCCAGTCGAGTCAGCCGGGGGGTCACGGGGGTGTGTGTGTGTGTGTGTGTGTGTGTGTGTGTGATTCAGTGTGTGTGTGTGTGTACGAGCAAATGAGTGTTGATTAGAGGAACCGCTGACCAGACTGGCCATAGGGACGAACGCAGAATCATTACTTGGCCCGAATCTTTACATTTAAATGTGGTTGACATAAAAGCGATCACGTTATTTTAGTCGTTTTCTTTCCAAAAAAAATGTGCAATACACACGAGGGGTAAGAAGGCCGCCCCGTGTCTTGATCGAGCCTCTCCTCACGCTAAGATCGCCGTGGCTCGCGGCTCTGAAGGTCCTGCTGAAGCACAGCGCTCTTTAATCAGACTGAAAATGTGAGAAGCGAAAGTGCCATGTCTGACATGTCTGTCTAATCTCGAACCCCAGCGCACTCTTCACTTAGACCTGCTGTCTTTCTTTCTGTTTGTTGTTGTTGTTTAATAGAAACAGCACGATGCACAGATTGAGGTTTTTCCTTAATCCTGCTTTAAAGCACCTCGTTAACTTTGGCTGAAATAAAAATATAAGCTGAAATAAAAATATACGAATAGAAAACACTTCAAGTTTATAATTAAACCTATAATTTCATATTAATGTAGAAAAAAACTGTGATATTGTAAAATGTCATGTAGTTCAGGTGTCTCATTTTTTTTTATTCATTCCAGGCTTTCCTTTACAGTTATATTTCTGTCCCTGAAATTGGCTCTGCCCCCTTCCCCATAGAGAACTGCTCAGCACCTTGGCTCCACCCTTTTTCCCCCCTCAGCACCAGAGGTGAACTATGCGACTATGGGAAGAAAATAGTCGTGTTTGTGTTGTTGTTGTTGTTGTTGTTGTTGTAAAATCACCTCACGTGCAGCAGAGGACGCTGAAAACTTTAAGACCGCACCTTTAAAATACTGCACCATGTAAATAGGGGCTTGTCTCGTAAGACGCGTTGCCAGATTGGGCAAAAGATCGCTCTTTTAAATGTTCGTTCTGGTGCGTCCTTGCTGTGGATTTTTCTAGCAACTCCTCAATACACTCATGGAGCAGATCATCATGTTTAGACACCGACGTTCGTCATTGTCGTGTCTTGGTTTCTGTTTTGTCGTGGAACTCCGTTCCTGTGCTGCTGTTTTAGTTCTTTCGCTCTTTGTAGGGTTGCCAGATGTTTTGTTTTTTTCCGTAACCGTAATAAAAATGTAAAAATAAATAAAACCAGAATCGCATCTCTAGTCCGAAATCTTCTTCGAAAAATATTTGCGAACTATTTTCTGCCTTATATAATCACTGTACTGTACATAAAGCTCTTAATCCACTTGGCTGTGAACTTTCACCTTCAGTCGTGTGTGTGTGTGTGTGTGTGTGTGTGAGCGTTACACCGAGAAAGAAGAAAAAACAACAGATGATACAGTCATGTTTATGCACCTTTCTGAATTTGTGTCAAGAGAACTGAAGCTTTAACTTTTTTGGTTTTGGTTTAAAGAGAGAAAAAATGAACTGAAAAATTCACGTGTCATAAAGCGCCTCTGGGTGTTTCATACGGATCGATGTGAGGTCTTTTCGGTCTGTCGGCAGAAAAAGAAGTACAGATCCCTCACCCGTCCTGTTCTCCGTCACCCTGTGAGACGTCTGTGCTGAAAGAAAAAGAATAAATTTGTATTTTTTTTTCCTGACTTGTTGAGCTGAAATGAATGAGGCTCATTGTGCTGCTCTGTGATGAAATAGAAGCTCTAATGTATAATAGAGAGCAGAATGCTTCACATGCTATGTACTCTTTTTTACACATGACCCTGTGTCATTTATGTCCTTTATGTCATTTATGTCCTTTTAAAGAAGACAAAACAAAAACACCATTTGGACGTCAGATTGTTTTGTTTTCGTTAAGCATTTTGTTTATGATCTTAACTGATGCCGTTATCAAATGCTGCGTTCAGATTTTTCTGACAGAAATAGTTTTGTTCTTTCTCACGTTATTGATAAAGTCAACTTCTATTTGTTTAGAGATCTCAGACTTGTACACTATATTGCCAAACATTTAGGGACACCCCTCCAAACCGTTGTTTCAGGGGTTGTTCCTCTCACTTAGTTCCAGTGAAAGGAACTCTTCATGAACTCCTCATGCTTCAGCTTCATACCAAGACATTTTGGACAGTTTCATGCTTTGTGGGAACAGTTTGGGGATGACCACTTCCTGTTCCAACATGATTCCAAAATGTCTTGGTATGAAGCTGAAGCATTAAGAGTTCCTTTCACTGGAACTAAGAGGCCGAGCTCAACCCCTGAAAAACAACACCTGAATTCAGGTGTTGGGAGGGGTGTCCCAATACTTTTGGCAACAGCGTGTCAGTCTCGCTTGAGAAACCGGTGTTTATTTTCAGTTTTTTAATGATCGCACATGATTGTGTTGTCATGATAAAAAAAAAAAACAGCTACATTTTTGTAGGGTGGGAGGTGTTGAAATGGTTACAGGTTGGTTTTGTTGTGTTGAGAAAATGTTTGGTTTGTTCAATATCTCCAAAGTGTTGATTGAAAAGCAATGCTTTGGGGTCTTTTGTTTGGAGAAGGTTTGGTTCTTTCAAGATCTCAGATCTTAGATCGTTGTGGGGAAAAAATTCTGTTTCATTTTTCCGAGATCTCAGACTGTTGTCTCGTTTTCTTAAAATTCTCTTGTTTTCTTTCGGGAAAATCTCAGACAATTTGTTCTCTATGGAAGATATTATTAATTTTGTGATCTTGAGTTGGAAGGGTAATATTGGCAAGATCTCAGATCAGCATTTTGTTTATAAAGACCTGGAAGATGAGGTTTAGTTCTTTCAAGGTCTCTGATTGTTGCGTATATTTTCGTTCAGGATTTCAACTTTGCAGAGATTTAATATCTCATTTGTTTGGTTCTGTTGAAGATCCCAGATTGTCGTTCTCAGATATTGTGGCTTTATCTCCTCGTTATCATCTTGGTGATGGCTTGAAATCAGTCACGAGTAAGTTGTTAGCGCAGGAGAAGTAACAGATATGTGAATCATTTTTAGAGCTGGTATCGTACAGAACTAATCTCTTACAACTTAGAAATACAAACAAACACACAGGATCAGATCCTGAGTTCAGCCTCTGAGGCGAAAATGCTGACACCGATCGTTTTCCGAAAGCTAGCGTCCACGGATCTGATTCTGTCTCGGACACGATCGGAGCAGATGATGATTGCGAATGGCCGAAACAGGAATATGTCCGATTTGCCTAAAGACTGATTTTATTTTATTATATATATATTTTTAGGGCGCTTATACTACATTTCATCTGAAGTTGAAATCTGTTTAGAAAATGTAGCTTGTGTTCAGACTTTTCTCTCTTTTTCTCTTTTTTTTTGGCGCAAAATGACAAAATAGTGAGCTTAATGAACTCATGTGAAGTACAATCATCTTTGTTTTTGTTTTTTGTTTGTTTTAGATAGAATATATGACATGGTTTGATGCCAAGTTTGCTTCAGTAATGTGTAGTTCTGAATCTGGGCTGCTAGATAAGGATTTCAAGTGTGTGTGTGTGTGTGTGTGTGTGTGTGTGTGTGTTTTGTACATGTGCAGTAATGGCACAGCTTTTAGGAATATGTAAAGATGGTGATGATGTCGATGATGATAAATGAATAAACAAGAAAGTAAATAAATAAATAACAATTCTTCCAGATCTTTAATTTTTTCGACTTTATTCATGACTTTGTGTGTTTGTATTTATATTGTTTTCAAATCGATCACATTTTTCTGGAATATTCTCGTACACCTCGCTCTCAAACCGTTTGGTTTCGTCCGAAATGGTTGAGTCATGGGTTATGTCCCAAATTGTGTCCCCTCGTTTAAAGAAGTACACTAGAAAGGCTTTGAAAGACGTTACTATACGACCTACGTAGTGTATGTCAGTAGGGAGGAGGAAGCCGTTTCGGATGCAGCCATCGACTTTGTCCCGTGCACTTCCCGTGGTAACTAAGCGCCGTCGGGCGCCATGTTGGATCTAACATTCAGTACACTCGCTATTGAGGCTTGAACGTAAAATGGAGCCAAAATGGCGTCGTTTTCCGCGTAGACCGTTAACGTATGCGGCTTCTTTATTTTTTTTCTCTTGAACATGGTATAATCCAGTATCGTTTACAAGATGGCAGCTTCGGTGGAAGACGAATTTGAAGATGCACCTGATGTAGAGCCTCTGGAGCCGACGTTAAAAAATATAATAGAGCAGAAATCTCTGAAGTGGATCTTTGTGGGTGGGAAAGGCGGCGTGGGAAAAACGACATGCAGGTAATTTCCTTTTAGCGTGAATGTAATGGGTTTGGAAGGGAAGCTAGCCGGCTAAAGTTAGCTATCTGTCCGTCCAGTATTGAAGTCAACTGGCTAAGATATTCCGTGTAAAATTATTAAGTTTACTATTTAATTATCCACATCATTAATCTTTCCCCTGGCGTCTATTTGGACTTGTTTTTAGCTTTGTACAGTTAATGAGGAAGTTGGCTCATTTCTGAAGGAATATAATTAGACTGTGAATTAAATCCTCATTAATGTAAATGAGGATTTCCTGTTAAAAAAAAAAATCCTCATTAACTAAACAGCTAGTTGTCTGATATTAACCAGTTCATTCATTAAACATGATCAGAAACCTTTAACCAGCTGGTTAGTTAACAGACACCTTTACAGGCTTCGAGTTAAGTTAATGTCCAACAGATTGAGCTCAATGTTTAAGGCTAAAGTCTTTAACGCATGGTCCAGACTGTCATGAATGGACTTCAGGACACTCACCGTGCCTCAGACCTGGGATTTATTACAGGTATTTATTTATAGCGTCAGCAGTAACGTAACATCTTTCTCTTTCTGTCCTCGGCTTGTTTTGCAGCTGCAGTTTGGCCGTGCAGTTGTCCACGGTCAGGGAGAGTGTCCTGATCATCTCCACAGACCCGGCACACAACATCTCAGACGCCTTCGACCAGAAGTTCTCCAAAGTTCCCACCAAAGTGAAGGGCTATGATAACCTCTTCGCCATGGTCAGCTCTGTCTCCTGCACTGAACTCTATATCTCCTGCAATATCTTTTTATAATCTTTTCACGCACGTTTCTGTCTTATTTCCCACTTGGATTCTGTTTCACACAGATACATGTACAGCATGTTACTGTGGATTGACTTTTTTTTTTTTTCTTTGCATTCAGAAACACTAATCTCTCAGATCTTGATCTACACTGTATTGCAGTATAGTGTATATTTAAACAAGTTGTCCCTTGTTCTCCGCAGTAATGATATATTGTATTGCATGTTATGTTTTCCTTTTTCTCATACGGTTTAAATGTTTTTTTTGTTTTTTTTTTAAAAAATCACCGTTAAGTAGTTCGGAAAAATCTGAACTTAAAGTGCAATAATGGTGAACAGGACGAGGAGAATTCAAATCAAACGATATTCATTAAATAATAAAAGGTTTATTACACCTATAGCACTAAATGCAGATGTTCATTCCAACTCACATGTCTCTCTCTCTCTCTCTGCAGGAGATTGACCCGAGCCTGGGCGTGGCCGAGCTGCCGGACGAGTTCTTCGAAGAGGACAACATGCTGAGTATGGGCAAGAAGATGATGCAGGAAGCCATGAGCGCCTTCCCCGGCATCGACGAGGCCATGAGCTACGCCGAGGTCATGAGGTCAGACACTACGTCCATCGGTGGCTCTTTCTAATAAGCACGTCTCTCTCTCTCTCTCTCTCTCTCTCTCTCTCTCTCTATACATATATATATTCAAATGCATGAAGATTATTTCTAAAATGTGTTCTGTGGCAAATTGAAACAAAAATGTATAAAATATACTACTTCTAGCTGCTCTTGTTAAAATCAGGCATGCTTGTTTATGGGGTAAAAAAATGATTTCTTAATAAAAATACATTTTTTTGGTCAGTTTTGTATCCCAGCCATGACACCAGCATGATTTAAATCTCTGTTCCAGACAGCTTTATCTGTCTAATATCAGCTCAATTGGCAATAACTTCAACAGTTATAATGTATTATTTAGCAGCTCTGAATATAAACCCAGAAGGAATGAAGTTGATGAGAGAGAGAAATGAACAGAACTCAAGCACAAACTCATAACCTGAGTCCAGTCACTGAATTTAATCCATTTTTTTTAATATACAAATTTATATTTTTTCTTCTTTTTAATATTATGTTATGTTTGTTTATTATGTAACCAAGTTCTGGTCCTGTTGATTAATATTCATTATGTATGTTTATGTTAAATAGAGAAATTTTTAATGGAATGAGATGATTGGGGTGAAAGTTTGTTCCTCGGCCACCAGGTGGCGCCAAGAGCTCGCTTTGATTATTGATCCTAACTGTACTGTAATTTCTTGATTATTGATCTCTATCTATCTATCTCTCTCTCTCTCTCTCTCTCTCTCTCTCTCTCTCTCTCTCTGCACTGCAGGTTAGTAAAAGGCATGAACTTCTCGGTGGTGGTGTTCGACACGGCTCCCACAGGCCACACTCTGCGTCTGCTCAACTTCCCCACCATCGTGGAGCGAGGCCTGGGTCGCCTCATGCAGATCAAGAACCAGATCAGCCCCTTCATCTCTCAGGTCTGCTGCACTGCATGCTGGGAAACACAGATGTTGTTTTTAGAAATATTACACTGACTGATTTTTAAGACTCTGGTTTTTAAGACTTAAAATTTGTACACAGGTCACTCTGAGCGTTAGATTGAAGGGTCAGTAGGAATCATAAAACACTCATACAGATGTGCAAGGATTAAAAAAAAAAATGATGTCAGTGTGGTTAAGCAGTGTTTAAACATCATCCTGATTATAAAGACATGATCAAGACGAGTGTTCTATCAGATGCTGGGTTTTTCTATCCGATAAGAGTAGATGTCGGGTCACTCAACCGGAGGTCATCCTGTCACATCGTCCATCCACTGAGCGTGTGCGAACTGGTCGGCTAATCTGGTTCAGTTGATTTTTTTTTTTCAAATAGCATTCACGGTCCTGGACAGCGAGTGACCTAACATAGTCTGAAAGATTCGGATTCATTGTTTAAAAACCAATCTTACAAAACTTGATAACTAGCGCTCGTAAAATAGTCAGGGAAATCTTTCTGCCTCCACCTAAGCTCCGCCCACAAAAGAAACGTCACAGTGTTTACTAACAGGAAAGGGGTATATGTCTTTTGGGAATAATCAGAGGTTTTGTTTTCTGGTTGTAGATGTGTAACATGCTGGGGCTGGGAGATATGAACGCAGATCAGCTGGCGTCCAAACTGGAGGAGACGCTTCCTGTTATCCGCTCCGTCAGCGAGCAGTTTAAAGACCCGGTGAGTCGCAGAACACACTGATACACACATCACACCTCATACTGTCCAGTTACCTGATGGAATCTTCATTAATGAATCTCACACACACACACACACACACACAACAGACACCAGAGCTACAAATGATCTTTGGTGGTAAAATTATACAGAGGAGTAACCATGGTAACATGAAGAACAAAGGAAATGAAGGTGTGGATGATTTTATACCTAAAATATCTCAGTAAAAATATGTTCATTCATGTCCAGATCAGTGTAAAATGAAACAGTATAGATTCAATCCTTGTTTTTATCATCAGTAGCTTGAACGTAATAATACTGAATGAGGAAGATTTGCAGTCATAAAAAAAAGTAAATATTTCTAGGAGTTACTTTTAGCTGTAAATATTTATATCCTTTATTTATAGATTTTTTTTTTTTTTTAGAAATTTTATAACAAATATGCCCGGGTTTTTCCAGACTCTCAGCCACACAGAAGCATTATTTTATCTATTATTTATTTATTAGTTTTAGAAGATGAAGAGAGCTCTAACCCATCTTGTTTTTTCTTCCCCCTCCTTCCTGCGTGTGGAAACAGGAGCAGACGACGTTCATCTGCGTGTGCATCGCCGAGTTCCTGTCCCTGTACGAGACGGAGCGTCTGATCCAGGAGCTGGCCAAGTGCCGCATCGACACACACAACATCATCGTCAACCAGCTGGTGTTTCCTGATGCAGAGAGACCCTGCAAGATGTGCGAGGCCAGACACAAGATCCAGTCCAAGTACCTCGACCAGGTGAGTGTGTGAGGTGCATGAGGAGTGTAAGGACATGATGTCATGAATTTAAGACACAAATCTGGGTTTTCACATTTCTATTTGTTCAGCTATGTAATGTCTTGAATCTTTTAAGATGTTAATTTTCTGTCCAGTGTGCACAAGCACATAAACCGGATCGATCTATCCACAACCTATTCCAGAAATATGTCATAAACTTTCATATAATACAACCGTCTTCCACCTTGGCATCATGAATAAACATTTACACTTCGGGAGGCAGAGCTTAAAGGGCCTCTCGCTGCACTGAAGTGAAGATTGTGCTTCATGGCTGCTCTCAAAAACATTAGAGTTTAACTTCATCCATGATGAAAGCCTAAGCCTTTTAGGAAGTCTTTAAATTAAATCCAAAGTGAAGTATCACTTCAGATGTGTTTTGAAGATGCCACTCCTTCAGGGGTGGCTCAAGAGGTTAAGGCTGTTGGGTTGTTGATCAGAGGATCAGGGTTCGAGCCCCAGCTCAACCAAGCTCTACTTTTGGGCAACTGAGCAAGGCCCTTAACCCTCCCTGCTCTAGGGGGGGCTGTAACATAGCTGCCCCTGCACGCTGACCACAAGCTGGGATATACGAAGAAAATAATTCCACTGTGCTGTAATGTAATGTCTGGCGATAATAAAGGCTTCATGCCCTCAGTTCTTCTTCTTTTAGTAATGTGTAGTGTTCGATTAAAACCAATTTAAACAAGAATATTATGACGGTCAGGAAGTTCATTATCAGTCCTCAGTCTGGTCCTCGTGTTTATTTTGTCTTTCCTTACTTTACATGGTGCGTAATACAAAACGTAAGAGGGATCACAAACTCTGTGTGTGTTTCAGATGGAGGACCTGTACGAGGATTTCCACATAGTCAAACTGCCTCTACTGCCTCACGAGGTACGAGGAGCGGACAAAGTCAACACGTTTTCCAAACTACTCCTGGAGCCCTATAATCCCCCCAAGTGACTTACCTTACCTTAAACACACACACACACACACAACCTTCTGCCGTTCCTCGCTGGTCAGTTAACCCTCTCAGACCCCACAGCAACACGTCTTCGTCATCCTGCTCGTCATCGTCCGATCTGGAAAGCTTTATCGTGATAAAGGCTCGCAACATTACATCTCCCTGTCTCTGTCTCTCTCTCTCCTTCACACCATTTCTCGAGGCGGTTTATTTTGCTCACGGCCATTCCCGATTCTTATCCGTTAAACACACCCGAGTGATTATTTTATCGTGTGATGGTGATTTATGTGTAAAAGGGTATAAAAACTGTTCGAAAGATGACGAAAAAACGCATCTGATCTGTGACTAAGAATGTACTTGATGTTTTGAAACTGATCGCTTGAACGTCTTCTCTGTCCATCTCTCTGTATTCGTTAGCAGAGTGTTGAAGGAGTTTGTCTCGAACCGAATCCAGATTCTTACTGATGTTCAAACAGAACGTAGATGAAGTCCCAAGCCCCGCCTCCCAAATTTCACCAGGAGCTTGAAATCCGCGGCTCTTTTTACGTTCGTTTATATAAGAACGGAATTACAGTTCTTCCTCTAAAGTTTAATTGAGATTGAGTTTCAGTACTTGTATCTCCTACACAGAAACCCCCCCAAACTCATCAGATTTATTTAACTTGATTAGTTTTGTTCTACTTACTTTAAGTAAATGTCACTGAACAGCTGTAAGGATGATGTGTAAATAAGAAGCTACGTCTCTATACACTGTACACACACCTGCTTTGTCAGAAACATGTTTGCAAAGCGTGTGTTGATCTTCTTGACATATTTTTGCGTACGTTTTCCTCTCGGTTGAAGGAGTTCTCTTTGTAGTGATTGTGTAGGAACAGTGTGATCATGACAAATAATTATACAGAGCAATGCTGACAGATGTCCTGATGTTTATCTGGAAACTAATGAAGGAATTGGAAAAGGAAAACGTTTTAGCTGCTGCTCCCTTCTGCTCTCACAGCGTCTCTCTCTCTCTCTGCTCTTGTGGTGAAGCAGCTCATGTTCTTAATATTCCTCCTCACCTTCCCACAAATCTGTTCATTTGGATTGTGTGAATATGAATTAGAAACATATTTGGAAATAATTCAAACTGCTGCATTTTGTCTGCCTCTGCACACTGACACATCCACAGAGACTTAATCATATACACATGGAAACTAATAGGAAACGATCTCAAGCTCAAATACCTCTGAAGATGTGGCAAGAGTTACTGTGTCATAAAACATAATAGCCAATCAGGTTACAGTATGCAAATTCAGGCATTACGGCACGGTATTGTCTCTAAATCTGGTACTTTGAGTAAACATGCTCCAAATAGCTTTAAACATACACAGTTAAGTTTATTTCACATGTCTAAAGTGCACCATGTCTAAAGGTTTGCTGTGTAACTTAAGAGGCTGGAAGAAGATTTGCTGAAGTACAAAAAAATGTGAAGTGACTGGAGCAGCCGAGGCCACCTTTCATCCCGTGATCATAATCTGGACCAACAAGGAACCCTGCAGTGTCGCTACAGCACAGTGGGTTACATCATGAGGCTCAGCGAGGATGAAGTGTTCCTGAAAAAATAAAATAAAGAGAAACCTGAGAGCTTTAAATGACATTCAGTGTAATTTCGTAGGGTTTATTGAACAGATAATTCAGTCGTTATGGACTACTGTGGTTTCTTGTACAATAGCGTCTTATGAGGTGAGAGTTTAGTAGGAGTTTGTTTTGAATGAATCACTGGATTAGAACACCTCAAAAAATATTCAGACTTTAATAAGTTTTAACGTGTCCCATGAAGGGTTAAGCCTCATCTCTATAAACTGATATTTTGTGCATGTTGTTCATCTCTAGTCCTCTACACACGAGTCCTTCTTCCTCACCGCTCCATCGCTTGCCATTTATCAGCCCTGACATGAGAACAGAGTGATTCATAAAGGAATCAATTTCTTTCCAGCGACCTGTTTGAGTCATTCCTTTCATCCGAGTTACTTTAGTTGAACCAAAAAATCCATCCATAGTTGTATGTAGTTTAAATCTTACGCTTTTGTTTGTGATTTCCTTTTAAACTAATACAAATAGTAATGACGCCATGGTTTGTTTCAATGAATCGATTCAGTGAAATGACTCGTAACTGGCATCTCAGCGGAGCGAGCGGATCAGTGCTCTGAGCAGTGGGACTCCACGTTAATGAGCTCCGTCCTGCTCAGAATTCATACATTTGTCCCAGAGCTCCTGGCTCCGACTGAGCTCCAATCAGAAAATCTGTCTTTTCTTAGGTCAGAGCTGCAAATTTAAAATAAAGACAAAATAATTTGGACTCCTATTTTGGATTTTTTTTTTGCTTTCCTTGGTTTCTTCTTGTCAGAATTTTTGATAGATCAGACACTGAGCTTAAGGGCTCAGCGTCCCCATAATAGAACCTTACAGAACAGCGCTTGAGCTTCATATCGGGTTCCTAGCAGAACCACAGCAGGAACCCAGAGATGACGGTGACATACACGGCACGTGTGGCCAATGCTCGCTTCTGCGGCTTCTCCAAGCTGCTTCTGGCCTGGAAGGGGAGCATCTATAAAGTTCTCTATAAGGAGTTTCTGGCTTTTTTTGCCATGTACACTGCCATCAGCATCACGTACAGGTAAGTGACCTAAACAAGAGACAGCCACAATGGACTGGATCCATTAAATCACCAATAAAATACTCAGAGCTACTGGTTTAATGTAACTGACAAGAGGCTGAAATTGTTCTGAAGTAAAAGACATCAATACACAAAACTTTTCTTGTTGACTACTGACATGAGGAATAAATGTTTCTATCATATTCTCAAGACTGAAAAGCATTGTTAATGACATGTAAAAGGAATTGAGGACAATGTCTTTGGGAACATGGGTCAGTGGGAAAATTTGGGATAACATATCGTTGGGTACATGGGAACAGCATGGTTGGCAATTTGATAAAGAATGAGAATTTGGTACACTGGTTGGAAATCTGGGATAGAGTGTTGGGAATGTGGAACATTGCTGGCAATTGGGGATAGAATGTTGGGAATTTGTTACGCTAGATGGGGATCTAGGATAGATTGTTGTGTTGGGAATTTGGTACATTGGTCAGAAATCTGGGGTAGAGTGTTGGGAATTTGGTACAGTGAATGGGAATCTGAGAAAGCGTGGGGAATTTGGTACACTAGATGGGGATATAGAATAGAGTGTTGGGAATTTAGTACACTAGATGGGAATCTAGAATAGAGTTTTGGGAATTTGGCACACTGATCGGGAAATCTGGGATAGAGTTTTGGGAATTTGGTAGAGTGGATGGGAATCTGAGAAAGAGTGTTGGGAATTTGGTACACTAGATGGGAAGCTAGGATAGTGTGTTGGGAATTGAATACATAAGATGGGAATCTAGGATAAAGTGCTGGGAATTTGATACACTAGATGGGAATCTAGGATAGAGTGCTGGGAATTTGATACACTAGATGGGAATCTAGGATAGAGTGCTGGGAATTGGGGATAAAGTGTTGGGAATTTGGTACACTAAATGGGTATCTAGGATATAGTGTAGGGAATTCTGTACACTAGATGAGAATCTGGGATAGAGTGCTGGGAATATGAGACACTAGATGGAAATTTAGGACAGAGCGTTGGAAATTTGGCACAACAGATCTGGGATAGAGTGTTGGGATGTTGGCATACTAGATGGGAATCTGGGAAATCATGGTTGGCAAAACAATTTTGTCTGCACTGGTAAAAGTACAGTTTACTCATAAGTACAGTATTTTCCCCAGATTTGTTCTTGCTGACGAGCAGAAGAGACACTTCGAAAAGCTCTCAATTTACTGCAACCATTACGCCAGCCTCATCCCCATGTCATTCGTCTTGGGTATCAGTATCCATTCATTTCCATCCTTACACACTCTAGATACTCATAAAGGTGATATGATTTGAACTTTTTCACATCCCTCTTGTTAATCTGTGCAGGTTTCTATGTGACCGTGATCGTGAACCGCTGGTGGAGTCAGTACACGTCCATCCCTCTGCCGGACCGGGTGATGTGTGCACTCTCGGGTGGTGTTCAGGGCGGGGACGAGCGCGGAAGGCTGCTGCGGCGTACACTAATGCGCTACACCAGTCTGTCTGCTCTGCTCATCCTACGCTCTGTCAGCACCGCCGTCTTCAAGCGCTTTCCCACCGTGGACCATGTAGTGGAGGCGGGTGAGCTGAGACGTGTAGATGATGAGCCTGTAGAGAACTCGAAGAGCTCTTCACATTGTACTGAAGCTAAAAATGAGACTTTTTCTAATAACCCTGTCCTGAGGTACTAAAAGACCTCAGTTGGTTTACCAGAATGAATAACTAATAAATCATTCTCTCTTAATTGTTCATCATCATCATCGTCTCCCGCTTATCTGTAGCCAGGTCGCAGGGGCAGCAGTCTAAGCAGGGATGCCCAGACTTCCCTCTCCCTAGCCACTTCCTCCAACTCTTCCGGGGGAATTCCAAGGCGTTCCCAGGTCAGCCCAGAGACATAGTACCTCCAGCATGTCCTGGGTCTTCCACGGGGTCTCTTCCCAGTGGGGCATGCCCGGAACACCTCCCCTGGGAGACGTCCAGAAGGCATCCGAAACAGATGCCCGAGCCACCTCAACTGGCCCCTTTTGATGTGGAGAAGCAGCGGCTCTACTCCGAGCTCCTCCCGGGTGACAGAGCTCCTTACCCTATTTCTAAGGGAGTGCCCAGCCATCTCACGAAGGAAACTCATTTCGGCTGCCTGTATCCCATAAAATGGGAGGGTTGCATCAGGAAGGGCATCCGGCATAAAATATCTGTGCAGAATCGAAACATCCAGACCAAATGATCCGCTGTGGCAACCCTGAATAGGCAGCAGATGAAATAACAACAACAACAATTCCTATATGCACTTGCCCTTATTTAAAAGAAGTGTTTGGGGGGGTCTATGCAACATTCTTTGGTTATATTTTATAAGTCTTCCCCTTCACTAACACACAAACGTGTTTCTTTAGGTGTGTAATTTTACATACACAATACATCTCTCTCTCTCTCTCTCTCTCTCTCTCTGTAGGATTTATGACACGGGAGGAGAGGAAGAAGTTTGAGAGTCTGCACTCTCCCTATAACAAATACTGGATCCCGTGTGTGTGGTTCGCTAATCTGGCT
This sequence comes from Hemibagrus wyckioides, assembly GCF_019097595.1. Classification (NCBI taxonomy): domain Eukaryota; kingdom Metazoa; phylum Chordata; class Actinopteri; order Siluriformes; family Bagridae; genus Hemibagrus; species Hemibagrus wyckioides. Next base: position 16,949,669 of record NC_080735.1, on the reverse strand, counting down.
GCTGTGGCTCGATCTGAAGGCAGAATCAAAGACAATAACACGTATAAACTGCTGATGGAGGTAAGAGCAGAAAACACAAAAAGTTCCTCAGAGTCTGGTTATCGGTCTTGCATGGTGTTAAGAAAGTAATGAGAATAGATCTGAGGAGTAATACATTGTATATCGCTGCTGTTTCCTGTTTTTCGACTGGTGAATCCATCATGACAGGGAACTGAGGGGACAAGAAAAAATCGGAAAAAGAAAAAATAACCTTTATTTATCACATATACATTACTGCACAGTGAATTTCTTTCTTTGCATATCCCATCCTTGGAGGTTGGGGTCAGCCATGATACAGCACCCCTGGACTAGAGAGGGTTGAGGGCCTTGCTCAAGGGCCCAACAGTGGCAACTTGGCAGTGCTGGGGCTTGAACCCACAATCTTCCAGTCAACGAGCCAGAGCCTTAACCACTTGAGCCACCACCGCCAAGTGTTGATGGTGGGTTCTTTGTGTCTCTGTGTAGGAGCTGAACCAGTTCAGAGAGAAATGCAGTATGCTCTTCCACTATGACATGATCAGCGTGCCGCTTGTTTACACACAGGTGAGAGAGTGTGTGTGTGTGTGTGTATGTGTGTGTATGTGTGTGTGTACCTAAATAAAACAGTCTTCCCTTCACATCAGGTGGTGACATTAGCGGTGTACAGCTTCTTCCTGGTCTGTCTGATTGGCCGTCAGTTTCTGGACCCGACTCAGGGCTACCCGGGTCATGACCTCGACCTCTACGTCCCCATCTTCACCCTGCTCCAGTTCTTCTTCTACGCTGGCTGGCTGAAGGTCAGGATCAGCGCACTGATGCACAAAAAAACTCTCTCTCTTTAAAATAAAAAAAGGTTGCTGTTAAATGCTTGACTCTGGTCAGAATTCACAAGAAAATCAAGGCTTGTTCAAATAAGTTATTGTTTCTATAGTAACAGTTTTGTAGATTTAAATGAAGAGAGAGATTAATGAGGGTCTATGTATCGTATTTTAATTAACATGAACTGTTAGCATTGGGAAACTGTTGTGGCGTGAAAGGATAATCAACTTCATGGTGGTTTCTGTAACTCTGCTTTACACTGTTGATGATTATTTTCCTGTAACAGCATGCCCCGAGTGTTTTATACTTCTCTACTTGTTGTTGATAAGGTTCTGTAAGGTAAACATAGTAAATGAAACATGAGCACAGGTAACTGAAGTGAACTGAAGTTTCTATCTCTGTCCTTCAGTGCAGTTACATGTCTTTTATGCCACACTGCTTCTAGATATACTGTTCAGTGGTGCATTGAGTCTCATAATGCTCACAGACCTGCAAATATCATTCCTTATACTAATCAGTCTTTAGTCTTTATATCTGATATCCTTTCTTTAAAATCTCTCTGTGTTTGTAAATGTAGGTTGCAGAAGAGCTGATCAACCCGTTTGGTGAGGATGATGATGATTTCGAAACCAATTGGCTCATAGACAGGAACTTCCAGGTGTGTTTACAGACATCCATTCATCATCTGTCCATCCCTCCATCCCTATCCATCCATCCATCTATCATCCATAATCCATTAATCATCCATCATCCAACCATCTGACCTTACATACATACATCATCCATCCATCCATCCATCCATCCATACATACACCATCCATCATCCATCTATACATACATACATACATCATCCATCCATCCATACATACATACATACACCATCCATCATCCATCCATACATACATACATACCATCCATCCATCCATCCATCCATTCACCATTCACACATACACCATCCATCATCCATCCATACATCAACATACATACCATCATCCACAACCATCCATACATACATACATACACCATCCATCATCCATCCATACATACATACATACACCATCCATCATCCATCCATACATACATACATACATACATACATCATCCATCCATACATACATACATACACCATCCATCATCCATCCATACATACATACATCATCCATCCATCCATACATACATACATACACCATCCATCATCCATCCATACATACATACATACATCATCCATCCATCCATACATACATACATACACCATCCATCATCCATCCATCCATACATACATACATACATACATCATCCATCCATACATACATACATACATCATCCATCCATCCATACATACATACACCATCCATCATCCATCCATCCATACATACATACATCATCCATCCATCCATCCATACATACATACACCATCCATCATCCATCCATACATACATACATACATCATCCATCCATCCATCCATACATACATACACCATCCATCATCCATCCATACATACATACATACATACACCATCCATCATCCATCCATACATACATACATACATCATCCATCCATCCATCCATCCATACATACATACATCCATCCATCCATCCATACATACATACATACATACATCATCCATCCATCCATCCATACATACATACACCATCCATCATCCATCCATACATACATACATACATCATCTGTCATCCATCCATACATACATACATACATCATCCATCCATCCATACATACATACATACACCATCCATCATCCATCCATACATACATACATACATCATCCATCCATCCATACATACATACACCATCCATCATCCATCCATACATACATACATACACCATCCATCATCCATCCATACATACATACATACACCATCCATCATCCATCCATACATACATACATACATCATCCATCCATCCATACATAGATACATCATCTGTCATCCATCCATACATACATACATACACCATCCATCATCCATCCATACATACATACATACACCATCCATCATCCATCCATACATACATACATACATCATCCATCCATCCATACATAGATACATCATCTGTCATCCATCCATACATACATACATACACCATCCATCATCCATCCATACATACATACATACATCATCCATCCATACATACATACATACATCATCCATCCATCCATCCATACATACATACATACACCATCCATCATCCATCCATACATACATACATACATCATCCATCATCCATCCATACATACATACATACATCATCCATCCATCCATACATAGATACATCATCTGTCATCCATCCATACATACATACATACATCATCCATCCATCCATACATACATACATACACCATCCATCATCCATCCATACATACATACATACATCATCCATCCATCCATACATAGATACATCATCTGTCATCCATCCATACATACATACATACATCATCCATCCATCCATACATACATACATACACCATCCATCATCCATCCATACATACATACATACATCATCCATCCATCCATACATACATACACCATCCATCATCCATCCATACATACATACATACACCATCCATCATCCATCCATACATACATACATACATCATCCATCCATCCATACATAGATACATCATCTGTCATCCATCCATACATACATACATACATCATCCATCCATCCATACATAGATACATCATCTGTCATCCATCCATACATACATACATACATCATCCATCCATCCATACATACATACATACACCATCCATCATCCATCCATACATACATACATCATCCATCCATCCATACATACATACATACACCATCCATCATCCATCCATACATACATACATACACCATCCATCATCCATCCATACATACATACATACATACATACATCATCCATCCATCCATCCATCCATCCATACATACATACATACATCATCCATCCATCCATCCATCCATACATACATACATCATCCATCCATCCATACATACATAGATACATCATCTGTCATCCATCCATCCGTCTTCCATTAATCATCCATAATTTATCCACCCGCCCATCCATCCATCCATCCATATATCATCCATCTATCATCTGTCATCCGTCAATCATGTCATCCATCCATCCACCCATCCATCATCCATTAATCATCCATCATTTATCCACCCACCCATCCACCCATCATCCATCAATCATCCATCATCTATCCATCATTCATCCATCCATCCATCCAGCCATCCAGCCATCCATCCAGCCATTTATCTATCATCCATACATTTATCCATCCATCCATCTATACATTCATCATCCATCCATCCATCCATCTATCCATCTATCATCCATCCATATATCCATCATTACTCATCCATCCATTCATCCATTATCCATTCATCATCCATCTATCATCAATCCATATATCCATCTTTACTCATCCACCAATCCATCCATCCATTCATCCATCCACCAACTCATTCAATCATTTGTTATAACTCAGTCTGCCAGATTTGTTCTTTTGAAGAAACATGTAAGCATGTGTACGCACTTTCAGGAAAAGTGCTGCATCAATGTATTATAATCATTTCATTTTTAATTAGATCCAAATAATCAGTATATAATTATGACTCTCTGTTTGAGAGGTGGATGTGTTCGGAATGCCATGGAATCTTATCCAGAATTTCAGTCAAAACAAATAAGTCTTGTACTACACTGTCCAGGTATCGATGATGGCTGTAGATGAAATGTACGGCGATCTGCCCAAAATGGAGAGGGATCGTTACTGGAACGACTCAAACCCTCGACCCCCTTACACCGCCGCCACACTGTTTGTCCTTCGCAAGCCATCCTTCCAGGGCTCCACCTTTGACATGGCGTAGGTGTCCACAAGCACTGTCCTGAGATTACACTGTGTTACAGACATTAATATGTAAAAAGACACAGATTGTTGAGGTATATTTTTTATTATTTAACTGATTTGTGTATAAATTAATATGAGTGATGCACTAGATAGTAGGACAAGCAATTGTTTTTTTTTTTCTGCAATGACAATTTATACAATGATTCATGAAAATAGCACTAGTTAAAGGCTTCATGGTTAATTATTTGTAGTTTTATGCAAAATACACCTCTTCTCTCAAGCTAAAAGAAGTGAGAGAAATGTAAATAACTGTAAAGGTAAAAAGGGTGCGATAATTTTGCAAAAATTTTACTAAGCAAATGTTAGCTGGAGTTCTCTGATTGACAAAAACATATTCAATAGCTAGTTTTGGGTACTGTTGTAAGAGAGGCTTGAGGAAGTAGTGGTTTTACAATGCAGTAATTTCATATATTTGTATAAACCCACTTTATTCCAAAATTCAGAATTCCTAAGGAAGAGATGCACTTCCAGCCTCTGGAAGAAATCAGTGAGAACTTGGAAGAATCCACGACTCGCAATCAAAACCTCGCTCTGTTCAACCGACTCCTTAGCTCCGCCCCTTCTCCCTCCAGCATTGTGGGCGGAGCCTTCAGCAGAACCTCTGCTCAGCTGCAGCGGTTGACACGCTCAGTCAGCCCTGACTCCTCCTACTCTGACGAGGAGGAGGAGGGGGAGAAGAAAAGGTATGTCGGGCAAAACGAGGGAGCGGGAGGATCTCTGCCGTCAGGTTTAGGAAACGACACCCAGAGCACCATCTGCAGCTGCGGAGGAACCTCCAACACACGTGCTTCAAGCCAAGAGATAAACAGAGGGCATGAGGAAGACGGGTTGAAGAAAGATAAGAACGAGAATGACTTGCTGAAGATTCCTCCACTTTGTACACGCGTGCTGAAGCAGAAAATGAAGCCAAGGCTTTCTCCTTCCACCAATACCAACCGCTCCACACCAGACTTCTTCTCCTTCCAGCCAATCGGAGATCAGGCCGAGATCATGACCCCAGAATCAGCCAACAGAAATGCACTGTCGGGTATGAAGCTCTTGAACGTTCCGCTGTTTCCTGAAGCGCCACAGTGGACATCTGAGGAACACAAACAGCGGCAGCGCAGCATCAGCGTGGGCTCAGACGTCCACTGTTTGTCCAGCAGGGCTGAGGAATGACAGAGCGACCTTTCACCTTTCACTTCAGCATATAAAATGGAAGGGATGATACACAAATTTAGGATCAGATCAAAAATATAATTAGTAATTATATTCACAAGGTAACCAACAACCTAATGATCATTTGCATGATAGCAAAGTCTTAGCAAAGTATTCAAATGATAAAGATTTAGGATTTAGGAAAAATAATAATAATAATAATAATAATAATGATATATTAAAAGGAAAACGTTTTCAGTGTTATGTTTGTATGTAGTCACCCAATACACAGACCTTATTTCTATATAAAATAATAAATTGCTTATTCTACAAAAATATATCAGAATTTCTATTCTTTTCTAAATAATTCATCACATAATAATCGTCTCTGGTATTTTGTCTTCCTCAAACTAACGTTTATGAAGCTGCCACTTGGAAGCCTGTGTTGCACTTTTCATTTGCATACTGAAAGATGATTGGCTCTCACATTTTCTGACGCAATAACACTGGCCTGTACCTTCCAATTGGATTCTCCGCTGCTTCTTTAACAGGTAAGACAAAACCTAGAACAAGTTAAAGTTCAGGGTGATTAATGAAACCAAAATATTTGTAGTGATGGAACAGGACATGACCCAGTCAGACAATTTCCTAGATTTCCTAGGTTACTTTTTAACAATCAGTTGCATTAACGTGTCAAAAATCAGGTTCAGCTTTACATTTCTGGCATTTGGCAGTCACCCTTATCCAGAGCAACTTACATTTTATTACCTTTTTATACAACTGAGCAATTGAGGGTTAAGGGCCTTTGCTCAGGCAGTTTGGTGGAGCTTGTGGCAGTTGAACTCACAACCTTCCAGCACCTCAGCCACTAAGCTACCACATGCCCTTTAAGGTCTTAAGTGTAGCTACTCAAGAAAGTGAAACAAACTTATTTCATCGTCTTTTTAATAATAGAACATGTTTTTTAGGTATTTTAGCAAAAGTACACAGCACTATGTAATAACACTATGCAGAGACAAATCTAAATTGCAAGCAGCAGTCAAGGTCCAAGGGTCCGAGCATTCTTTGCAAAAACTAGATGTCCACTATGCATGCATTTATGCCCTGAAATTTCACGTCCTGCATCTTCTACACACACACACACCATCCATCCATCCATTTTGTATACCCACTTTATTCCTAATTAGGGTCATGGGGATCTGCTGGAGCCTATCCCAGCACACATTAGGTAAAAGGCAGGGGTACACCCTGGACAGGTTGCCAGTCCATCACCGGGCCACACACACACACACCAGTGTATTGGTAATACCACACAATAATAGTGTTTTTCTGATTGTGTAATGATTCATGGGAAGTGTTTAAAAGTACTCCATATTACCTTAAAACTACCCTTAAAATGAAACGATTAAAAGAATTTTGTCCAGCGATCATTGAAAACGGATAGTATGGAATATTATTTCTAATTTTGTGTTCTCTAAATTCAATTCAATTCAATTTTATTTGTATAGCGCTTTTAACAAAGAGCATCGTCTCAAAGCAGCTTCACATGAGAAACGACATAAGAAAACAACAAACATATAAACAGACAAACAGTCCTAGATGTTATCCCAAGTGACCAAGCCTGAGGTGACTGAGGCGACTGTGGCAAGGAAAAACTCCCTTAGATGGTATGAGGAAGAAACCTTGAGAGGAACCAGACTCAAAAGGGAACCCATCCTCATTTGGGTGACCTAAATTGTGTGATCTAAATAAATCTTTATTTGTTATGCCATTAACAGCTGGAACAAATGGATCTGAGACATTAGATGGATCCATAAGCAAAAGTTTATTGGCAAACAAGGTAGGGTCGGAGTCAAAAACAGAAAATCATCACATATTACACAAATCCAAAACTTCACCAAAATACTGATCACTGGAAATGAATGTGACCAGAGAAAAAGTGTGAGGACTCAGTGGACCTGTAACACCAAAATGACCCGTTTAATACGTCTTTGTGATAATCTATCTAAGTGACATGTGCAAATAAACCATAATACAAATCAATCGGTGAGTTTATAGTGTGAAATCACTGCTGGAAGCTGATTGGCTGATAGTGGCCATGTTTTCATGTAACCCAGTCATCGTTAGACGTTCACTTACAGATTAGCATGGCCAAATTTCAACTCCATCACACTTATACTTCCTGAGAAACGGCTGTTTTGAGTGTTACACCATTCAGTTGAATGATAAAGAAAAAGCTTGCAAAAGAAAAAAATACAATTAAACAAAGTGTAACATTTTGTTAAACACAGTTTGTTTTTATGAAGTTTTTAATGAAACATAACAGAATTACAACAAAAGCTCTTTTTTTACACATTGTAATTTATAAGGTGTGGGATAACCGTGCATCGCTTTCATTATTCATCACATGGTCCGGTGAGAGGTCAGTGCTTACATCTGCAAGATTCCAGGTTCATTACTTAAGCAAGATAAAAGACACGATCATTGAGCCGACCTACAAAACGAGAGACAAAACAGAAATATAATCATTAAATGTAATATTTGTAATATGTAATTTCCATGTAAAACCCCTGACAGTTATCATGTGAGGGAAGATGAAACACATTGGCTAGAAATGTGAAAGGATGCAGTGCTACATTTGTCTCTAATCCAGCTCTGTACATGTCAGTTCTGTCTGAACATCCAAAATTTGGCTCAATGTGGTGTTAAGGTTTCTGTACCTCTATAGCAGCGACACAAACAGCTATGCCCCCTAGCAAAGCAGAGTTATTCTTCACCCTTTCCACCACAACATCGAAACAGCCGTTCACTTTCTGCAAAGAAAATGACGTGAAAAATAAAAAGGACATATATGTATCAGACTGATGGAGCGGAATCAGAAGGTGTACCTGTGATTCTGCTTTTCCAAGATCACACTTCCCGGATCCTGTAGAGCAGCAGAATTGGGGGTACTGTGAGGTGTGGTTTACATACGGGGAGCCAGTGAAGTCGGTGTAGTTGTTGTACCCACAGCATTTCAACTGCAAAAGAATTCACACACACACACACACACACCTCTAATTCCTGGTACTTCAGCTTGGGAATAGCGATATACACTATATTGCCAAAAGTATTCGCTCACCCATCCAAATAATCAGAATCAGGTGTTCCAATCACTTCCATGGCCACAGGTGTATAAAATCAAGCACCTAGGCATGCAGACTGTTTTTACAAACATTTGTGAAAGAATGGGTCGCTCTCAGGAGCTCAGTGAATTCCAGCGTGGAACTGTGATAGGATGCCACCTGTGCAACAAATCCAGTCGTGAAATTTCCTCGCTCCTAAATATTCCACAGTCAACTGTCAGCTGTATTATAAGAACGTGGAAGTGTTTGGGAACGACAGCAACTCAGCCACGAAGTGGTAGGCCACGTAAACTGACGGAGCGGGGTCAGCGGATGCTGAGGCGCATAGTGCGAAGAGGTTGTCAACTTTCTGCAGAGTCAATCGCTACAGACCTCCAAACTTCATGTGGCCTTCAGATTAGCTCAAGAACAGTGCGCAGAGAGCTTCATGGAATGGGTTTCCATGGCCGAGCAGCTGCATCCAAGCCATACATCACCAAGTGCAATGCAAAGCGTCGGATGCAGTGGTGTAAAGCACGCCGCCACTGGACTCTAGAGCAGTGGAGACGCGTTCTCTGGAGTGACGAATCGCGCTTCTCCATCTGGCAATCTGATGGACGAGTCTGGGTTTGGCGGTTGCCAGGAGAACGGTACTTGTCTGACTGCATTGTGCCAAGTGTAAAGTTTGGTGGAGGGGGGATTATGGTGTGGGGTTGTTTTTCAGGAGCTGGGCTTGGCCCCTTAGTTCCAGTGAAAGGAACTCTGAATGCTTCAGCATACCAAGACATTTTGGACAATTCCATGCTCCCAACTTTGTGGGAACAGTTTGGAGCTGGCCCCTTCCTCTTCCAACATGACTGTGCACCAGTGCACAAAGCAAGGTCCATAAAGACATGGATGACCGAGTCTGGTGTGGATGAACTTGACTGGCCTGCACAGAGTCCTGACCTCAACCTGATAGAACACCTTTGGGATGAATTAGAGCGGAGACTGAGAGCCAGGCCTTCTCGTCCAACATCAGTGTGTGACCTCACAAATGCGCTTCTGGAAGAATGGTCAAAAATTCCCATAAACACACTCCTAAACCTTGTGGATAGCCTTCCCAGAAGAGTTGAAGCTGTTATAGCTGCAAAGGGTGGACCGATGTCATATTGAACCCTATGGTTCAACCTAACCCTATGGAAGAATTCAGGAATTTGAAGAGGATGAAAAGTGAAAAGGCAGTTGGTCCTGACAACATCCCAGTGGAGGTCTGGAAGTGTCTAGGAGAGGCAGCAGTGGAATTTTTAACTACTTTGTTTAACAGGGTTTTAGAGAATGAGAAGATGCTTGAGGAATGGAGAAGAAGTGTATTAGTGCTGATCTTTAAGAATAAGGGTGACGTGCAGAGTTGCAGCAACTATAGGGGGACAAAGTTGATGACCCATACAATGAAGCTCTGGGAAAGAGTAGTCGAAGCTAGGTTAAGGAAGGTAGTGGAAATATGTGAGCAGCAGTATGGTTTCATGCCCAGAAAGAGCACAACAGATGCAATTTTTGCTCTGAGAATTTTGATGGATAAGTATAGGGATGGTCAGAGAGAGTCTCACTGTGTGTTTGTAGACTTGGAGAAAGCGTATGACAGGGTGCCAATAGAAGAGCTGTGGTACTGTATGAGGAAGTCAGGAGTAGCAGAGAAGTATGTCAGAGTGGTGCAGGACAGTGGTCAGGTGTGCTGTAGGGCAGACAGAGGACTTCAAAGTGGAGGTGGGACTGCATCAGGGATCGGCTCTGAGCCCCTTCCTGTTTGCTATGGTGATGGACCAGTTGTCAGAGGGGGTCAGACAGGAGTCTCCTTGGACAATGATGTTCGCAGATGACATTGTGATCTGTAGTGAGAGCAGGGAGCAGGTGGAGGAAAACCTGGAGAGGTGGAGGTTTGCGTTGGAGAGAATAGAAATGAAAGTCAGTTGTAGTAAGACATGAGTACATGTGGGTGAATGAATGGGAGGAAAATGGAACAGTAAGATTACAGGGTGAAGAGGTGAAAAATGTACAGGAGTTTAAGTACTTGGGGTCAAGTTGAAATGGGTGGAGAAGGGTTAGAAAGTTAGGGAGGACAGATTAAGATGGTTTGGACATGTTCAGAGGAAGAGTGAGTATATTGGTAGGAGAATGTTGGACATGGACCTGCCAGGCAGGTGCAAGTGTTGAGGATGCAGAAGATAGGGATAGGTGGAGAGAGATGATTCGCTGTGGCCACCCCTGAAGGGAAAAGCCCAAAGATGAAGAAGAAGAAGAGTCTAACACACAACATGTACAAAATGGGTGACATATTAAAGGAAAAAAATAAAGGAATAAATGAGTAGATCTCAAAACTAGTGTTATGGTGAAATCTCACTGTCTGTAAAGTTCCATTTCACATTTGACACACACAAACACTATATTTAAAGCCTGATGCAGTCCCATAAAACATGTGGGCTAGTAGCTATGTTTGTTTGATGTTTGTGTACATTTATTATCCTGTATATTCGGATTAGTGAATGTTAATCTAACGCTATTGATAATCTAGCCTAATAATGCGTTTAGCTGATGGAGGAGAGGAGGAAGGATAATGCTTTGTGAATTGAAATATTTTCAAGCGTTTTTTATTTATTTATTTATTTTTTTCGGAATGATGTAGACCAGATATAGGAGACCAGATAGAACAGATAGAGGACGTAATTTAAGTGTTTTTAATATCATCATGTTTGACATTTTAGCCCAATATGGCTCGTCTCAGGGCATCACGGTGGCTTCGTGGTTAGCACTGTTGGCTCAGAGCAAGAAGGTCCTGGGTTTGAATCCCAGGATCAAAATATGCCTCACAGCAAGAAGGTCCTGGGTTCGAAGCCCAGGATTGAACAGGCAGGGCCCTTTCTGTGTAGAGTTTGCATGTTGTGCCTGTCTGGGTGTACTTCAGTTTCCTCCCACAGTCCAAAAAAATGTACATTAGGTTGATTGGTAATTCTAGATTGTGTGTGGTTGTCTGTCTATATGTGTAGCCCTGTGATGAACTGGTGACCTGTCCAGGGTGTACCCCTGCCTTTTGCCCAATGTGTGCTGAGCTCCAGCAGATCCCTGTGAACCTAATTAGGAATAAAACAGGTATAGAAAATGGATGGATGGCTCATCTCATGCATTTCAAGCAAAATCCAGATGGTGCTGTAGCCTGCAGAACAGTATATTACTTTATATTCGGTCAAACTGTGGCTTTTTTTTCTCCCAGTGTTTCAATACACACATTTTCGTGGTGATGAATATGTACTAATAGTTTAAGATGATTTGAAAGTTGTAAATATGGCTTACAATGGATATTAAATGAGAATTGATCCTAAATAATGTTTCAGCACATTTGTTGTCATATTTGTGTGTGTATCCAGTGATATATACTAGGGCAGAGATGCTGGAAACTTCTATACCATAGCATATAAAAGGTGTAATAAAAATGTAATAGTAATTTTAAGCAAACAAAGAAAAAAGGGTTGAACTGCATTTCTTTTCATTCCTACAGTACAGCAGTAACTGAGTGTCAGTTTGGACTAAATAAAATTTCTCACGCATATAGTATGTAGCCCTTCATGTCTTCATGTAGCCCCTGAGACAGTTTGCCCACATCCACCTAACACATGATCTAGACATGTTTTTGGGTGTTGTGTGTTTTCTCACATCTAAACTCACTTCAGCCACAAACAAAAGGGGTTAAGCTAGCTTATTGAGATCATAAAACACTGGGTTTTTTTTTTTGTGTGAAATACTTTCATAAAAACAATGAAGAATTTCCATTTATATAGTGAATTTAGATTCCACTCACATCTACAACTGGCAATGCAACTCCTTTGCTAGCATTAAGATAGCTGGGTCACTAGCAGTGATAGCATGAAGAGAGGTTCTTAAAGATTTTTAGGAACCTTTTAGTCTGATTTTTCTGTGTGTATCTTTAATGACATTTTCTCACTTGTAATTATGAATATTTAAGTGAAAGAGTTTAATGTAGCGTAGTTGAAGTTGGTAGCATAGATCAGGATTAGCCATGTTTGTTACACATGTTAATTCGAGTTGCTGTGTGAAACAGTAAAAAGTTTGTGTTCCCCCTAAATGAAATTTATGTGTAATCCAGAAGATTTTATTAATGTAAACTAGTTTATGTCATCCATACAGTCAAACGCTCCAGCCCAAAACAGAACATACATGAAAATTTTTTGTACACAAATTTTCTTGATCTCAATCCCAAGCAATATAGATAGATCACATTTAACAATGAACGCATCATTTGTTTTTGTGATAAAAGTCATATTGTTTTATTGTATATTGTATTTTGTACCTATTTGTGGCTTATAGGTAAAGACTGTCTGAAAAATATGGACATAACCATAGCCAGATTGGCATACTGTACAGATTCAGCGTACTGATATACAGTTGGGATTATTGTCATTGTTGTATTTGCTTCTTCTTCTTCCGGCTTTTCCCTTTTTCCTTCTCTCCACCTATCTTCTGCATCCTCAACACTTGCACCCACTAGCTTCATATCCTCATTTATTCCATCCATATACCTCCTCTTTGGTCTTCCTCTTTGCCTCCTGCCTGGGCAGCTCCATGTCCAACATTCTCCTACCAATATACTCACTCTCCCTCCTCTGAACATGTCCAAACCATCTTAATCTGGCCTCCCTAACTTTTTCCCCCAAACGTTTAATATGAGCTGTCCCTCTGATGTACTCGTTCCTATTCCTTTTCAACCGTGTCACTCCCAAAGAGGACCTCATCATCTTCAGCTCTGCTACCTCCAGCTCTGACTCCTGTCTCTTCCACATTGACACTGCCTCTACACCATACAGCATGGACAGTCTCAACACTGTCTTGTACACCTTCCCCTTGATTCTCACCAATATTTTTCCAGCACACAGAACTCCCGACACCTTTCTCCACCCATTCCAACATGCCTGCACTCACTTCTTTACCTCTTTCCCACACAATCTATTACTCTTGACTGATGACCACAAGTACTTAAACTCCTTTACCTTCTTCACCTCTTCACTCAAGTTTTCTTTCTTTCTATTCTTTAAGTACCACTATACGGTCACAGTTGTCATATTGTATATTATTATTATTTATTTAATTTGTACAACATAAGTTCAGACAGCATATGTGAGTGTCGCTGCTGTGGTTGTATCTGCAATACTGTACATTCTTCAGCCAACCTGAATTGTTTCTGAATTGTTTTTGACACTTCCAGACCTCCACCGGGATGTCGTCAGGACCAACGGCTTTTTCACTTTTCATCCTCTTCAAAGCCTTCCTGACTTCATCCTATCTAATCTTATCTACTTTCTGTTCCACAGAGTTCTACCCTTCTACTCTTCTTTCCCTTTCATTTTCCTCATTCATCAGCTCTTCAAAGTTCTCCTTCCTTCTTCTCTGTACACTCTCCTCACTTGTGAGCACCTTTCCATCTCTATCCTTAATCAGTCTAACTTGCCGCACATCCTTCCCATCTCGATCCCTCTGCCTAGCTAACCTGTACAAGTCCTTCTGTCCGTCTCTAGTGTCTAACCTAGTGTACAACTCGTCATATGCCTTCTGCTTGGCCTTAGACACCTCCCTCTCCACTCTGTGCTGTAACTCCTTGTATTACTGTCTATTCTCTTCAGTCCTGTCCATGTCCCACTTCTTCTTGCCTGTCCTCTTCCTCTGAATGCTTTCCTCTGAATGCACCCAGAGCCTGCCTCAACTGTCTAAATTCCTCACACCATTCCTCCATTTTCAACTTCCACCACTTGTTTTTCACCAATTTTACCTCTTCTTCTTACAGACCATGAAAGTCATCCTACACACCACCATCTTATGCTGTCTGGCTACACACTCTCCTACTACCACTTTACAGTCACTAATCTCTTTCAACTTGACTCTTCTACATAGGATGTACTCTACCTGTGTGCTCCAACCTCCACTTTTGTATGTCACTCTATGCTCTTCTTCTGAAAATACGTGTTAACCACAGCCATGTCCATCCTCTTAGCAAAGTCCACTACCATCTGTCCTACAACATTCCTTTCCTTAACTCCAAACTTGCCCATCACCTGTGTTCCCCTCACCATCATGTCTCACCTGTGGGAATACTCCCTCATCTAATTCACTCCAAAATCTCTCTTTCTCCTCTAACTCACAAACTACTCTAACCACTAACAACATTCACCATCACCCAAGTTTCAAACCCCTTCAAACTTCAGACTCATCACCCTGTCTGACACTCTCTTCACCTCCAGAATGTTCATCACAAACTCCTCCTTCAGTACCACAAGCCTCACTACCCTTCCACCTGGTCTCCTGTACACACTGTATATCCACCTTTCTTCTCTCCATCATATCAGCCAGCTCTCTACCTTTTCCTGTCATAGTACCAACATTCAGAGTTCCTATTATCAGTCCTACACTCTTACCTTTTCTCTTCTCTCTCTGTTTATGCACTCTCCTCCCTCCTCTACTTCTTTGACCAACAGTAGCCCAATTTCCACCATTACCCTGTTGGTCAATGGCACCGATTGTGGTCATTGTTAACCCGGGCCTCGACCGATCTGCTATGAAATTCAGAGTACTGATGATTCGCATAATTTAATTTGGCAATGTTTTTCGCCCTTCCTGGTGCAACCCTGATGGTGCTGTAGATGTGCGGTCATGTTGGAAGTATTTCCATTTGAGTAGCCAACAGTGTGTAACAGTGCTTGCACACAGTCATTTTTTGTTTAGCATTTTTGTTTAATCGGCATCATAGTCAACAGCAAATCCGAAATGTTCCCACACCACAGATCTGAAAAATGGCACTGCTTCCTCATATTTCTGTCTCACTTCACCGCTCTCCAGGGTTAGAGTGTGAAATCTGACACCAGCATCACAAGCATGTTTACCGCCCCTAACTTTAGGACTCACTGATTAAATATTTACTCGGGGAAGGCGTGTCTGTCTCAGCATGTAGACATACAGTACAGGCAAACACAAACAGGCGGTTCAGTGAGTAATAAAACACATGGAAATTACCGAAAAAAACGTGATTCACATACGCGTATTGAACCGTGGAGGTCGTACTGAACGGTTCAATATTATATTGAGTATTGTGGAATCCCTAGATTTTACAAAAATATATCACAATTTGCAATCTGCGTTACATAATAAACATCTCTGGTATTTTGTCTTCCTCAAACTAATGTTTATGAAGCAGCCACTTGGAAGCCTGTGTTGCACACTTCATTTGCATACTGAAAGTTGATTGGCTCTCACATTTTATGACATAGTAACACTGGCCTGTAGCTTCCAATAAGATTCTCAGCTATATATTTAATGTGTAAAGCAAAACCTAGAACATGTTAAAGTTCAGGGTGATCAATAAAACCAAAATATTTGAAGTGATGGAACAGGACATGTCCCAGTCAGAAAATTTCCTAATTTCCTAGATTTCTTTTTAACAATCTGTTACATTAACGTGTCAAAAATCAGGTTCAGCTTAACATTTCTTGCATTTGGCAGACACCCTTATCCGGAGCAACGTACATTTTATCCAAATGTTTATACAACTGACCAATTGAGGGTTAAGGGCCTTTGCTCTGGCAGTTTGGTGGAGCATGTGGCAATTCCATTTTGTATTCCATAAATTGTGCAATTTAAATAAATCTTTATGTTTTATGCCATTAACAGCTGTAACAAACGGATCTGAGACATTAGATGGATCCATAAGCAAAAGTTTACTGGCAAACAAGGCAGGGTCAGAGTCAAAAACAGAAAATCATCACATATTACACAAATCCAAAACTTCACCAAAATACTGATCAGATGTTCAAGCTCATCCAAAATGGCTAGACAAAAATTCCAACAACTCACAATAATGACACACAAACTGTAAAGCTTTAATGCAATGGTCCATGTGCTGTTTACAGGAATTGAATGTGACCAGAGAAAAAGTGTGAGGACTCAATGGTCCTGTAACACCAAAATGACCCATTTAATACGTCTTTGTGATAATCTATCTAAGTGACACGTGCAAATAAAACCATAATACAAATCAATCGGTGAGTTTATAGTGTAAAATCCCTGCTGGAAGCTGATTGGCTGATAGTGGCCATGTTTTCATGTAACCCAGTCATCGTTAGACGTTGACTTACAGATTAGCATGGCCAAATTTCAACTCCATCACACTTATACTTCCTGTATAATACTTATACTTCCTGTTTCGAGTGTAGCACCATTCGGTTGAATGATAAAGAGAAAGCTTGCAAAAAAAAGATGGAAAAATAAATACACTTAAACAAAAATAAAACTACAGTATATAAAATATATGAAGCCTTTTTTTCACAGGCCTATAGAAATGCATTTGCCCCATTTTGTTAAAAACAAAATTTTTTATGAAGTTATTAATGAAACATAACAGAAGTACAATAAAACATTGTAATTTATAAGGTGTGGGATAACCGTGCACCGATTTCATTACTGCATCCTGTTAGATGATCACATGGTCTGTTGAGAGGTCATTGCAGCTACTACATTAGTTACATTTTGTGGCCTTTGTTGCTTAGATTAATAACACAAATAGCCAGGCATCTCGCTAAACAATGCACAACACTTGTGTGTGTTCACATCGTACATGTGCAGTAGCCAATTAAGTTAAACAATATTTACTTACACAATTGCATTACGCATGACACATCTACATGTTTAAAATTTTCTTTATTAATCAACATAAAAGACACGATCATTGAGCCGACCTGTAAAACAAGAGACAAAACAAAAATATAAGCATTAAATGTAATATTTGTAATATGTAATTTCCATGTAAAACCCCTGACAGTTATCATGTGAGGGAAGATGAAACACATTGGCTAGAAATGTGAAAGGATGCAGTGCTACATTTGTCTCTAATCCAGCTCTGTACATGTCAGTTCTGTCTGAACATCCAAAATTTGGCTCAATGTGGTGTTAAGGTTTCTGTACCTCTATAGCAGCGACACAAACAGCTATGCCCCCTAGCAAAGTACAGTTATTCTTCACCAACTTCACCACAACATTGAAACAGCCGTTCACTTTCTGCAAAGAAAATGACATGTGAAAATAAACGGGACAAATATGTTGCAGCCTAAAATGATTTCTATAAGAGGTCAAATCCTTAATCAGATCAGCAGATTTAGGAGGAGGAAAAGTCTTGATCATGTGTTAAAGTTTACAGTATAAAGGTTATAGTGTATGAATAGGTTTGTGATCAGACTGATGGAGCGGAATCAGAAGGTGTACCTGTGATTCTGCTTTTCCAAAATCACACTTCCCGGATCCTGTAGAGCAGCAGAATTGGGGGTACTGTGAGTTATGTCTTACATATGGGGAACCAGTGAAGTCGGTGTAGTCATTGTATCCACAGCATTTCAACTGCGAGAGAATTCACACACACACACACACCTCTTAATCCTGGTAATTCAGCTTGGGAATAGTGATATATAATACAATAATACTGTATCAACCATTATATTGTTTGTTAAAGTAAGAAAAGCACTCTAACCTGGTTCATCATGCTCATTTAAGTAGATCAGAAGATTAGATTAGATCAGCTGTAGTTGAATTATGAAAATTATTATGAAAGTTAAGGAACACCTTAGATCACACACTGATTTTTGCTACTTGATGGCAAATTAGTCCCATTTCTCAATTGAACTAAAATATTAAGCCTAATTTAGATACTTTTTTTGACTTGTACAGGTTAGGAGTTATTAAGGATAGAGATGGAAAGGTGCTCACAAGTGAGGAGAGTGTACAGAGGAGAAGGAAGGAGAACTTTGAAGAGCTGATGAATGAGGAAAATGAAAGGGAAAGAAGAGTAGAAGGGGTGAACTCTGTGGAGCAGAAAGTAGATTAGAAAGGATGAATTCAGGAAGGCTTTGAAGAGGATGAAGAGTGGAAAGGCAGTTGGTCTTGACAACATCCCGGTGGAGGTCTGGAAGTGTCTACGAGAGGCAGCAGTGGAATTTTTAACTAGTTTGCTTAACAGGGTTTTAGAGAGTGAGAAGACGCCTGAGGAATGGAGAAGAAATGTATTAGTCCTGATCTTTAATAATAAGGGTGATGTGCAGAGTTGCAGCAACTATAGGGGGATAAAGTTGATGAGCCATACAATGAAGCTATGGGAAAGAATAGTGGAAGCAGTGCTTAATTTGAGCCTGATCCTGCCGGACCCTGTTCCGGTTTTGCGTTCCGGTATTTATTTTAATAGATCCGGCATTAACTTGTGCCTGGTGACCTGACAGGGTGTGTGTATAAGTGAGTGAAACACAGCGAGCAAGGCTGAGTGGGTTTATGCAAATACGCTTATATTTTTTTGACCAGTCAGCTTTCTTAAGTACAGTTACTCTCACTGGTTGGTGATTATTGTTTCACGCGCAGTGGGCTGCAGAAAGAAAGAAGGATATATTGGTTTATCTAAATTATAATTATATTTTTAAAATGTCAAAAGACAGTCAAGCATATTTTCATTTTTTAAATCCACGAGTAAACCTGATGGTGTGCCTGATCAAAAGAGATCCCGAGAAGATGGAGCTGCACACCAGGATCAGGATAGCGGGAGACAGAAAGAGTTAAACCAGTCAGAAATCATGGAGGACGCAACCACGTTGTCTGTGAGAGAAAAATCCACTAATCAGATAAATGATATTTGGTCTCAAGAACAGCTGAAGAACAAGCAAGTTGTATATCCGTGGCTGATTATGCAAAATCAAATACTGGGCTGCCGCGCGTCAGAGTGTGGGATCGTTTGGACCAGACCAAACGGTTGGAATGAAATTAGCATCTGAGTGGGTGAGTTGTGTGGTGACATCCACGGCTCCAGATAAAACAAAACAGCAACGGGCACATCGTAAAAAAGTGTTTGAGCACAGTCGTACTAAATCACATATGGCAGCAGAAAGCGTTTTGCAAAGAGCCAGTCAGAATACAATTATACAGAGTGTTGTTAATGCACAGGCTGAACAGATTGAAACGACTGCAAGAGTATTTCGAACAACTTACAAAGAGGCAAAACACAATAGACCTGCCCATGGATTCGAGCAGGAAATAGACTGCCAAGAATTAAATGGCATCAATATGGGGCGTATCTTACATTCTAATGTAGCATGCACCAGTATTCAGGAACTGGTGTTCATTGTTTGAAAAAATTGTGCAAAGTGCCCCCAAAATTAGCCTTATTACTGACGAAGCAACAAGTTTAAGTAAAAAATGTGCCCTTATCATTTACACGAGACTGCAGTTACAAGACATGGACCTACCTGCCGATATATCTGTGGATCTAGTGGAACTGGACGATTTAAGTGCTGAAGGAATTGTTCACAGCCTTCTTTCCTTCTTACAACTTTACCAAGGAATTTCTCTCCAAGCAACTGATTGCCATAACAACTGATGGAGCCTCAGTGATGTTTGGACATAAAAGTGGGGTAGTAGGTAGAATGCAGGCCCTGTTCCCTGGTGTCACTGGTTGGTGTCACCGGTTGTACTGCTCATAGACTCGAGCTTGCTGTGAGTGACACACTCAAAGCAATTGGAGCAACTGATCATTTCAAAATCCTCATGGATAAACTTTACTCGCTATATCACACATCCAACAAAAATAGAATGGAACTGAAAGAATGCGCAGAAAGTCTAGACATTCAGCTGTGCAAAATTGGGAGAATTCTAAACACTAGGTGGGTCGCATCAAGCTTCAGAACTGTTGAGGCTGTGTGGAACAATTACCCTGCTCTCCGTAAGCACTTGCTGATTCCCCACGCGACAGTGTGACCCGCAGCACCTATGCTGGTCTCATCGCGCGTATATCATCTCAGGCTTTCATTAACAATTTGGGACTCATGTTTGATGCCCTTCAGGAACTTTCAGAGTTATCAGTTGAACTCCAAAAAAGAGAATGCACGATAATTGATGCACAAAAATCAGTAGTACGACAAATGGGAGTGTTTGACGCTATGTCAGATCAGCCTGGGCGACATACAGTAATAAGCCAGAGGGCAATGCAAGAGAATTGCTTCCATGGTGTCACACAGAATGTGGGGAAATCTAGTGACAGACTGATTGATCAGAAGGAATTTTTTAAGGCTATTGCAAGGAATGTAGAGGAACGTTTGTTGTGTATAGGTGGACGACGAGGACAAGTTGAAACAGCCAGATACAGCAGGATGATTGATGAATTGAAAGTGCTCTGCCCACAGTACTGGCCTGAAAATACCGGGCCGTTATTCGGGGAAAGTGAAGTTGAGTCCCGTTGCGAGCATTTTCGAATAGACTGTCCCAGAGTTGTATTGCATGCTTACAGAGAGTACAAGGACAGTAATGGGCAACAGGTCTCAAGTGGACTCAACGACCTATTTAAGTGCATAAATACAATTCCCATCTCCAGCGCAGAATGCGAATGAGGCTTCTCTCAGATGAATTTGATATGCACATTAAGCCGCGCCTCTCTTAATATAAAGACAATTTTAACCCTGCTACTTCTATGCAAATTTAAACCAGAAACGTACGTTAGATCTTGGATTGCTAAAGGACACTGATATGAGACTGACACATGCAGCAAAGTCCGCAGTAGGGAGGAGGTTGACAAGAAGTGTTTCAAGACGCTGTGGGCTCTTCTTGAAGATTAGACAGGGTGAGGGATGTCAATGGTGTTAGTAAACTGGATGGCAGTGATTTTTCATATTCATGTTTGTAGCTAGGCAGCACGGTGGCTTAGTGGTTAGCCCAATGATGCCTGGGATAGGCACAGCCCCCAACGTGACCCGAGGATAGATTGGATAAGTGGTACAGACAATGAAATGAAATGAAAATTAAAATGTTTGTAGCTACACATAAATTTTAAAAAAGATTCACGATTGGCCTGTATATGGAACAGAATAGTACACAAGACCATTCAGAAACTTGTAAATGATTATAATTCTTCTTGAATCTTGAATCTTAAGTTGCGCTATCACCGTTTAGTGGCATCATGTTGGTGTCGTTCACAGTGCTAGCTAGTATCATCCATACAGTCAAACGCCCCAGCCCAAAACAGAACATAAACATGGAATGGTGAATACCAGAGCCATCGTCTCGTCCCACATAGTGTTGATGATGTCGTTTTCACCGTAGCCCTTCTGGATGCTCCTAGTAACTTTTTCTTGAATGTTATTCAGCAGTTTCTCTGCCTAAGGAAACAGAAAACGTTTCAATGTTCACCTCTACAAAAAACACTCCTTCATTTTTACCTACGGATATATATATATATATATATATATGTAGATCTCTAGCTGACCTGGCATATAGCTTGTGTATGTTTTCAATTAACTTTCATTCTGGTTTCGAAAAGGGAAGTGATTTTCTGCTTGTCTTTGTTAAGTGGATGGTTTGGATTTCTTAACTATGAATTGAGGTTACCGATGACACACTTTGACTAGAATATGAAATCAGCGTGAATCACCAGAATTAGAGGTCATTTTTCCCCATTCCTTTGTTTTCCTTTGTTTCACCCCCAAGGGGATTTTTTTTTAAACCTTTTTAGTAATTGTTACATTATAGTAACTGTGACACTGGAACTTTAATTACTTTGCACTTTATGTGGCTTGGAAAAAACCTCTGTCCTAACTCTGTGTTGTTGTTTTTTGTGTTTAAGCTATATGTTGTATGTTTCTGTAGCACCAGGTCCTGGAGAAACGTTGTTTCATTTCACTATGTACTGCTTCAGCTATATGTGGTTGAAATGACAATAAAGCTTCTTGAATCTTGAATCTTTAGAAAAATGAACCTGCTATAACAAATGTCATTCTGTTGCATATTCCAGCTCATGTTCATGCATTTTCCAAAATTAAAATTTAAATAAATAAATAAAATAAAAAGGAAATAAAAATAAATAATAAATAAAAAATTAAGGTGTCCAAATCATAAGGTAATTATTAATTTCTTTTTAAGACAAGGTAAATGATACAGCATGGGGTCTTGAGTAGACCTAAAGTAAGGCCACTAATCTGGGGAAATTGTGCAGACAGATGCAACTTAACAACATATAATTAATAATTGTTAATAAACGTATTTAAAAATTAATAACAACATGGAATTGAACAAAATTCTTCTGTAAGCAGGTGAGGCCAGGATTAAAATTTGTCCAAATCAGGGAATTAATACTGGTGACCACTAAGTTAGATAGAATGTTCAACTGTCTGCTTGGGAACGGAGTCATACTTTATGATAACCCAAATTTACACAATAATCTACTGTATCTTCAGGATCATTGCTCTTACTTTAGGCTTGTTAAACAGAACGAGTACGACTGCAGTCACCAGCACCACAAACGCAATGAAGATGATGTTGAAAAACTGTAAGGACATGAGACACTGAATATAAACATTAAAAGAGTGGGAAAACATCCCTCCATACATGAAAATGTGGTCAATCAGCCAATTGTGTGGATATTAAGCTGGAATATTATCAGGGCAGCCATCTGTGAAACTTGTGACTAAGAAACAAAGACACTCACGATCATGAGCATGCACTGATTCTCCCAGAAGGCTCCACAGCAGCCCAGGAAGCCAATGAAGGTGAGTACAGCCCCAACAGCCACCAGCAGGTAGCCAGCGTTAGCCAGATATGATAATTGTGGGGAAAGTTCTTCAATGTTATCCACCGTTCCAAATGCATTCTTCTTGTTAATTACGACCCGAAATCCGATGACCAGAGATGCCAGTCCAGCAAACTAGACACCAAATAAGAATAGAAAAAACAAAAAAAACAAAAACAAAATTAGAACACAGAGAGGTGAAAGAGAGGGGGATTAGACGTGTCTGGGGAACTGTGGTGTTTCTTAGTAAAACTAAGAAAGAGCACTTAGTAAATGTAAACAAGGAGTCTAGTTTTTGCCGTATCCTCACTGAGATAACAGAAATGGACTGGAATTATATGTCATAGATCTACATCACAAACACAACACAAACCCTGACTGTGAAACATGATGGTGGTTGCATCATGCTCTGTGGGGGTGTTTCACACACAAAGATTGAGGAATTTCTCAGGATAAAGGGCAAGATGAAGTCAAGGCCATTTCCTCTGGGAAAGTGATGTCCAACAGGACAAGATCTCAGTATGAATCTCTATCTGATACAGCTGATCTTCAGCAATTTGGCTAAGAACAACGGACAAAAACGTCAAGATCAAAGGATGTGTATAGCTTACAGGAATATCCACTGTTTAATCTGTTTAATTTCTTTTTATTCATCTGTTTTACAATTTAAAAAGAACTTTTAGATGTTAGACATCGACTACATCAATGACAATTTCAGGTTGTAAGACTACAAAATGCAGAAATGTTCAAGGAAGATGAATATTTATGCAGGTCAAAATAGGTCTACTGCATGACCCAAGACATTCACTAGTACAAAAGTCTGAAATCCACTAAAGACAATACCTTTATTTATTTAGCATGTAGTTCTCTGAAAATAGGTTTAGACAAAATGACAAAATCTTTTCCTGTTTTGTAGAAAATGTGGTGTAGATACAAACCTGCAATACATTTAGCCGAACCACATGTTTTCAGTTTCAGTATTAGTTGTTGCGGTTTACTCTGGCCGGTGTATTCTTCAGACAGCCTCTCGAAGAACAGACTTAATAGTCTTATATTAAATATAAACACACTTTGGTCTGATCTAATATTAATACTTTGTAAATACCAATACTGCTAACACTACATATTGATATAAACAATCGTCATTCAATTAACACATTAAAAAACAACCATGGTATTCAAGAAAACGTGACTTACAAAGATCACAATGTTGAAGATGACCATAAGTATCTTCAGGATCCCTTTGAATCCCATCATCTTGCTAGTGTTTTTTTTTTTCTTTTTCAAGGACAAAAAGGTCTGCTGTTTACAGGACGGACTACAGAACCCAACTCTGAAAGGAAGTGAGTTGCTGCAAGTCTTTTAGCGGCTTTGTAGGTTGAGACAAAGAATCTGCATTTCCACCAACCCGAAGAGTATCAGATGGGTTTTATTAGAACACCCCCTGAAAGCCTGTGTTTTTTTTTTAACATATGCTTAACATATGGGCATTTGATCTTCATTTTCAACAATATTGAAAGATTCAAGTAATGTAACTAAACAAATAAAACCATTTTTTAAATGATCTGTAAAATGTAAATGAAATTTTAAATAATACAAATTCTCATGAGGAAAACATAAGGGCACCCCCACATCTATTTGTACTTAAAATGAATAAAATGACCTACAGGTGTACCACATCAGGTGCAAATTATTAGGACATTGTTACAGAGCATTTTGAAGGAGGCTTGCCTTATTTTAACCCTCAGACATTTAGCTTGCTCTGCTCTTAATTGTTGAAGTGAGAGATATCACCATGGTGAGAGCCAAAGAGCTCTCAGAGACCGTCAGAAAGCAGATTGTTGATGCTTATGAGTCTGGTAAGGGGATATAAAAAGATCTCAAAAGAATTTGTAATCAGCCATTCCATTGTCCAGAAAATTATTTACAAGTGGAACCATTTAAAAGTTAAGAAGTTTTACAGCCAATAAACAATGTGCTTGATGATTCAAACTTGAGTCGCAGGTTGTACTGTGGAGAAAAAATCTGGATGAATATATAAATAAAAAACATATTCAATTAGGACTTGTGACTTTCACACAGTTGTTAACTCTGGTGTTATGTTCACTCTTCAGACTCTTTGGGACTCTCCAGGACATTACTGGGGTTTTAGAAGCACTACAGAAACAGTTTAGTTACATAAAAGATATTTACACAAATTGTCTTGATCTCAATCCCAAGTTTTTGTGATGAAGGTATAATTTGTGTAATAAAATGTACTAAAATGGAGACATTGGTGTCATCAATCTAAAAAAAAAAATTAAATGTTTCAACAACAGTAGCAAAAGATTATTGCAGCGAAATTCAACTCTCAAAATGCATTTGCAAATGCAACCGAGTCACAAAAAAACACAAACAAGGGTTAAGTAGAACCTTTATTTTTTCCTTTAAGCTTTTATTTACATTTTCTGCATCTTGCATTAGCACTTGGTAAGTTATTATAATGTCCAGGCGCCCCCGCACCTCTCGAACCCAGAGCTCACTGTTAATCGCATGCACCCGCATGCCATGGAAAGACAGACTCATGCGCAGGATAAAACGAAGCACTGCTTTATTCATAGGGGTAAGACGAGTCTAAAACAAAACGGAGAAACGAAACTAAATATAATAACAAAAATATAATATAATAACAAAAACGGTCATACTGTGTGGCCGAAACTAAGCACGTAACCTGATGAAACACAAGACAACAAACAATGACTGACAACAGACCGGTACACGAGGGCTCATATATGGCAACACATCAAGGAAAATGTCGATGTGTTTTGTTTAACACAGTTTGTTTTTTATGAAGTTATTAATGAAACATAACAAAATTACAACAAAAGCTCCATTTGTACACATTGTAATTTATAAGGTGTGGGATAACCGTGTATCGATTTCATTACTGCATCCTGTTAGATGATCACATGATCCGTTGAGAGGTCAGTGCTTACATCTGCAAGATTCCAAGTTTATTTCTTAAACAAGATAAGCGACACGATCATTGCGGCTACCTATAAAACGAGAGACGAAACAAAAATATAAGCATTAAATGTAATATATGGACAAATTTCCAAGTAAAACCCCTGACAGTTGGCAGGTTATGGAAGATGACACACATTGGCTAGAAATGTGAAAGGATACATATGGAAGTAAAATAGTGACAAAAATATTTGAAGCAAAAAAAGGTGCTGAATAGCAGAAACTGAAAAACAATCCATCGTATTAACAGTGCTTGCATTTTAAGGTTCTGCAATTCAACATGGCTGCATAATTAAGCTGTGAATTTTTCAAGTGGAGACACAAAATTGCGTGGTTTAAAATTTCAATATTAAATATTCAGATTTTTAAAATACTATCTTTAATAATTGACAGGACATTTCAGTGTGTATTATTTCGCTTCCACAAATTCAGTGGTTCAAATTAGCCAAGAAATTCAACGTTCCACATCCGGGTATCGCAGGAAGAGCAATCGAACATAAATGCATAATTGCTACCTGCAGCTTGTCTGCTTCACCAGCAGGTGGTGCAAGTGAGTTTGATGAGATAATAG
The DNA here is from genome assembly GCF_019097595.1 of Hemibagrus wyckioides. Lineage (NCBI taxonomy): Eukaryota > Metazoa > Chordata > Actinopteri > Siluriformes > Bagridae > Hemibagrus > Hemibagrus wyckioides. The sequence goes on along the minus strand of NC_080735.1, from coordinate 16,922,470 downwards.
CAACAGGTAGACCCAGGCTATCACATCACACATCATTTTTTTTATGTTTGTGAGATTGTGTGTGAATCTTGTATCCTGTGTACCAAATAAGTAGTGTATCTATTGTGTTATTAATTTTCCCATCCTTTTGGATTACAGAAGTAAGGATTACAGATGGGAGACTGAGGAGTGTGATCCCCCTCTCACTTATGGTCATGAGCTTTGGGTCATGACCGAAAGAACAAGATCCCGGATACAGGCAGTCGAAATGAGTTTCCTTTGTAAGGTGGCAGGATGTTCCATTAGAGATAGGGTAAGGAGCTCTGTCACCCGGTAGGAGCTTGGAGTAGAGCCGCTGCTCCTCCACATCAAAAAGGGCCAGTTGAGGTGGCTCGGGCATCTGTTTTTGGATGCCTCCTGGACGTCTCCCAGGGGAGGTGTTCCAGGCGTGCCCCACCGGGAAGAGACCCCGGGAAGACCCAGGACAAGCTGGAGGGACTATGTCTCTAGGCTGACCTGGGAATGCCTCGGAATTCCCCCGGAAGAGTTGGAGGGGGTATCTAAGGAGAGGGAAGTCTGGGCATCCCTGCTTAGGCTGCTGCCCCTGCGACCCGGCTCCGGATAAGCGGGAGACAATGATGATGATGATGATTACAGATGGTTACTTCCTACCCTGCAATAATACAGTGTTGGAAGCATAAAAATGATCTACTTTAGGTATTAGTGCTGCACAGGAAATTAGCACCAGGAATGTCCATCCATCCATCCTTTGTCTATACCTGCTTTCACGGGGGTCTGCTGGAGCCTATCCCAGCACACATTAGGCAAAAGGCAGGGGTACACCCTGGATGTACACCTTGCTGTGAAGCAATAGTGCTAAGCCACCATGCTGCCCCACCAGAAATGTAAATATTTTAATTTATTCATTAATTAAGGGTGGCTGTTTATTACGGAAGCCCAGAGAGGCCATGTGATATTATTATTTTTGCTTCTGTTTTCTCGTGATCATGACTTAATTTTCTCGCGATCTCGAGATAACAATGTTGTTTTCTCGTGATTTCGACTTAATTTTCTCAATCACTAAGTCGTGATCATGAGAAAACAAAAGCAAAAATAATATCATCACATGGCCTCTCTGGGCTTCCGTAGTTTATGCATGAAAGACAGTTATTAAAGTAATCATCAACATTTTCATATAATTACATATTAATTTTACTGCTGTCTATCTGCACCTGATATTACACAATAGTGCTGTAACACGCACACACACACAGTTCATAAAAGCTTTCTGCTTTTTCTATTCTAAACCCCTGAGGTTTGGTGGATGTGTCTCTGACAAATGTCCTGTGCAACAAGTGATTTATTTTATATTTTCAGCTACAGCACTTAGTTTAAAAAAAAATTGTTTAACAGTGATAACGGAGTCTCACATTATTTACAATTTATTCACACACAAAACATTAATGGTGAACATTTTTGACAAGACATCTTTTTTATATCCTTTGTTTAGTAGCCTACTAATCAACTTAACTATTTCCTGGATTTTGTATCACCATAGTCCCTAAATGTAAATGCAGGAAATGGGATTCAAACACCCCCCACTTCTCAAACCAAAAATGCATCCTTGAGTAAAACCATTGTTACCACAAAATGACCATGGTTTTTCATTTCTTCATTGGCTTAAGATACAGTACAGGTGTCGATGATGCATCGATGTTCGATTGCTCTTCCTGCGATACCCGGATGTGCAACGTTGAATTTCTTGGCGAATTTGAACCACTGAATTTGTGGAAGTGAAATAATACACACTGAAATGTCCTGTCAATTATTAAAGGTTGTATTTTAAAAATCTGAATATTTAATATTGAAATTTTAAACAATGCAATTTTGTGTCTCCACTTGAAAAATTCACAGCTTAATTATGCAACCATGTTGAATTGCAGAACCTTAAAATGCAAGCACACGATGGATTGTTTTTTTCACTTTCTGCTATTCAGCACCTTTTTTGACTTCAAATACTTTTGTCACTATTTTACTTCCATATTTGATACAGTGCTACATTTGTCTCTAATCCAGCTCTGTACATGTAAACATCTGAAAATGTGGTGTTAATGTGGTGTTAAGGTTTCTGTACCTCTGTAGCGGCGACACAAACAGCTATGCCCCCTAGCAAAGTAGAGTTATTCTTCACCAACTTCACCACAACATTGAAACAGCCGTCCACGTTCTGCAAAGAAAATGACGTGAAAAATAAACAGGACAAATATGTTGCAGCCTGAAATGATTTCTATAAGAGGTCAAATCCTGAATCAGATCAGCAGATTTAGGAGGAGGAAAAGTCGATCGTGTTTACAGTATAAAGATTACAGTATAGTGTATGAATAGGTTTGTGATCAGACTGATGGAGCGGACTCAGAAGGTGTACCTGTGATTGTGCTTGTCCACGATTACACTTCCCGGATCCTGTAGAGCAGCAGAATTGGGGGTACTGTGAGTCCTGTCTTACATACGGGGAGCCAGTGAAGTCGGTGTAGTTGTTGTATCCACAGCATTTCAACTGCAAAAGAATTCACACACACATCTCTTAATCCTGGTACTTCAGCTTGGAAATAGTGATATATAATACAATAATACTGTATCAACCATTATATTGTTTGTTAAAGTAAGAGAAGCACTCTAACCTGGTTCATCATGCTCATTTAAGTAGATCAGAAGATTAGATTAGATCAGCTGTAGATAGTAAACTTTCCTTAAGGAAAGGGTGAAAATATTTTAAAGCTAAACAAAACCCCTGAAGCTAATTTTAAAGTATGAAAGTTAAGGAACATCTCAGAACTGATTTTTAGTACTTGATGGCAAATTTGTCCCATTTCCCATGGAACTAAAATATTGAACCTAATTTAGATCATTTTTTGAAAGAAGTAGAAAAGCATGCTAATAGCAAGCTGGTAATTACCAAGCTAGTATTACCAAGCTGCTGAGTGGCTGCATGTTGACTATATTAAATATTGTGAGGGCTAAATTTATATTTTGTGGCCACAAATTAAGCCAACAACACAGTGTTAAAGTAATTCTACGTTGTTTAATCTTAATTCTGTAGATGAGAAGAAAAGTGCTGTTTCTGAGCATCTTCTTTTAGCATTAACGTCTAGCACACAACGTATACAAAATGGGTGACGAATAAAAGGAAAGAAAATAAAGAGTGGATCTGAAAACTAGTGTTGTGGTGAAATCTCACTGTCTGTAAAATTCCATTATATATTTTGCACACACACCAACACTAAATTTAAAGCCTAAAATAAAACATGTGGGCTAGTAGCTATGTTTGATGTTTGTGTACATTTATAACCATGTATATTCGGATTATAGCTGATGGAGGAGAGGAGGAAGGATAATGCTTCGTGTTCACATGAGTTAAGATTTTAATCCAAAATGGCTCATCTCATGCAATACAAACAAAATCCAACAGATGGCGCTGAAGCAGAACGGTATATTACGGTGTATTTGGTCAAACTGTGGCTTTTCTTTTCTTTTCTTTCTCCCTCTGTTTTCAATACACACATTTTCATGGTGATGAATATGTAGTGATAGTTTGAGGTGATTTGAAAATTGTAAATATGGCTTACAATGGATATTAAATGAGAATTGATGCTAAATAATTTTGCAGAACAGTTTATTACACATTTGTTGTCATATTTGTGTGTATCTAGTGCCATATACTAGGGTAGAGATGCTGGAAACATCTTGACCCTAATATATTAAAGGTGTAATAAACAAACAAACAAACAAACAAAAAAGGGCATTTAATGTATTCCTCTACAGTACAGTAGTAACTGAGTGTCAGTTTCATCCATCCATCCATTTTCAATACCCGCTTTATTCCTATGAGGGTCAAGGGGATCTGCTGGAGCCTATCCCAGCACAAATTGGGCGAAAGGCAGGGGAACACCCTGGACGGGTCGCCAGTCCATCACAGGGTCACACACATAGACAGACAACCACACACACTTACACTCACAGCTATGGGCAATTTAGAATTACCAATCAACCCAATGTACATGTTTTTGGACTGTGGGAGGAAACCGGGGTACCCGGAGTAAACCCACTCAGGCACGGGGAGTGTCAGTTTGGACTAAATAAAATTTCTGATCCATATCGTATGCAGCCCTTGACTTAGTTTTAAAATCTTCATGTAGCCCCTGAGACAGTTTGCTTACATCCACCTCACACATGATCTAAATTTTTTTGGGTGTTGTGTATTTTTTCACAGCTAAATTCACTTCAGCCACAAACAAAAGGTGTTAAGATAGCTTATAGCGGTCATAAAAGGCTAGTTGTTTTTTTTGTGCGAAATACTTTCATAAAAACAATAAAGAATTTCCATTTAGATGAATTTAGGCCCTGTCCACATAAACGCGGGTATTTTTAAAACCGCAGCTTTTTTAATGCAGATTTTTGGCTTGTGAACAGGGTTGACAGATTGGACTGAAGATTTCCTGCCCAACTACAGCTTAAAACCCACCCATTTAAATAAATACCAGCTCAATATGCATACTGTTATAACTAATACAATAACAAACAGTTATAACAGTTAATAACTTTGTGATATCGACTTAACAAGTAGAACGATTACAACAACCCGCTAATCAAGACTGAAGTCTGACTGGACAGTACTCTCCAGAACCTTATTGGCTAAACTGAACCATATAATTAAAACGTCAACATTATATATTACACTTTGAAAATTGGTTTGAATAGAAAATTAATAAAATATCATGTTTATAGGCAAAAATAAAAACCCGCCAGTTGCATCAAAAACCAGCCCAGATTTTATCAACCCGCCCAATGCACATTCTCCTGGTGAGACATGACCAAAAAAAGCCCGACACTGGCAACACTGCTTGTGAAGTCGGCGTCTCAGGCTTCTGATTGGCCAACATGGCTTTACGGTTGAGATTATATTGCCACCTGTTGGTTTTGCATGCTCTTGGCAGCGCTCTTGCATTTTCATGTAGACAAGACTTTTTTTAAAAACAAGGAGGAAAAACGTTTTTAAAAATACCCGTGTATGTGTGGACTAGGCCTTAGATGCCACTCACGTCTACAAGTGGCATCTACTTTGCTAGCATTAAGCTAGCTGGGTCGCTAGTAGTAATAGCATGAAGAGAGGTTCTTAAAGGTTTTTTAAAATGTCTGATTTTTCTGTGTATCTTTAATGACATGTTCTCACTTGTAATTATGAATGTTTAAGTAAAAGAGGTTAGTGTAGCGTAGCTGAAGTTGGTAGCATAGATCAGGATTAGCCATGCTTGTTACACGTTAATTTGTGTTGCTGTGTGAAACAGTAAAAAGTTTGTGTTTCCTTAAATGAAATTCATGTGTAATCCAGTAGATTATAGTAATGTAAACTAGTTTATATCATCCATACAGTGCAATAGTTGCAGCCCAAAACCGAACATGAACACGGAATGTTAAATACCAGAGTCATCGTCTCGTTCCACGTGTTGGTGATGATGTCGTTGTCACCGTAGTTCTCCCGGATGCTCTTAGCAACTTTTTCTCGAATTTTATTCATCAGTTCCTCTGCCTAAGGAAACAAAGAAAACGTTTCAGTGTCACTACTACAAAAAACATGCCTTCAATTTTACCTACAGATATATATATCTGTAGTTCACCTGGCATATAGCTCAGGTACTGAAAACAGGTTTTCAGTCTGTTTTATTTGTCACTGTATGAAGCAATTAACTGTCATTCTGGTTTAGAAAAGGGAAGTGATTTTTTGTCTTTGCTAAGAGGATGTATTGGGTTCCTTAACTATCCAAAAAAGAGAACAAAAATGAATTGAGGTTACTGATGACACACTGACTAGAATGTGAAATCAGCATGAATAATAATTATAAAAATTCTAAAATTTGTTTGTTAACTGTTTTAGTAGTTATTACTTTATAGTAACTGTGACACTGGAACTTTATTGAAATATGAGGAAGATATATTTAGAAAAATGAACCTGCTATAACAAATTCTGTTGCATATCATTTTCTAGCTCATGTTAATGTGTTTTCCAAAATTAAAATAAATAAATAATTTAATTTAATTTAATTTAATTTAATTTAATTTAATTTAATTTAATTTAATTTAATTTAATTTAATTTTAAATAAAATAAAATAAAATAAAATAAAAATAATAAACATTAAAATTAAAAATTTATTAAACTAAAAAAATTAAGGTGCCCAAATCATAAGGTAATTATTCATTTTTTTTTAAAGGTAAATGATACAGCATGGAGTCTTGAGTAGAGCTAAAGAAATTACACTAATTTGGGGAAATTGTGTAGATAGGTGCAACTTAAATTAATAAGAAAACGGAATTGAACAAAGTTCTACTGTAAGCAGGTGAGACTGGGATAAAAATCTGTCCAAATCAGGGGATTGATACTGAGGACCATTGAGCTAGATACAGTGTTCAACTGTCTGCTTGGGAACGGTGTCATTCTTTGTGATTACCCAAATTTACAGAATAATCTACTGTATCTTCAGGATCATTGCTCTTACCTTAGGCTCGTAAAACAGAATGAGTACGGCTGCGATCACCTCCACCACAAACACAGTGAGGATGATGATGAAAAACTGTAAGGACATGAGACACTGAATATAAACAGTGGGAAAAAAATCCCTCCATACATCAAAATGTAGTCAGTCAGCCAGTTGTGTAGATATTAAGCTGGAATTTTATCAGAGTGGCCACCATGGAAATACATATATATATATATATATAAATATGTTGGATTTTGTGTCTTGAACAAATTGATTTTGTGGTTCAGATCAACTTGTTAGCTTCATTAGCCTCACAGCTCCAGTGACATGCATCAAGCAGTCGACTACAAATGGGGAATGTTTCCCTGAAAGTTGTGACTCAGAAACAAAGACACTCACGGTCATGAGCATGCACTTATTCTCACAGCAGGCTCCACAGCAGCCCAGAAAGCCCATGAAGGCGATTACGGCCCCGACAGCCACCAGCAGGTAGCCAGCGTTAGCCAGATGTGATAATTGTGGGGGAAGATCTTTAATGTTATCCAGCGTTCCAAATACATTCTTCTTGTTAACTACGACCAAGACTCCGATGACCACAGATGCAGCTCCAGCAAACTGGAGACCAAATAAGAATAGAAAAAACAAAATTAGAACACAGAAGTGAAAGAGAGAGGGATTAGTAAAGTCTGGGGAACTGTGGTGTTACCAGAAACAGTGATGCAGTAAAACTAAGAAAAAGCACTTAGTAAATGTAAACATGTAGGCTAGTTTTAGCCAGATCCACAGTGAGATAACAGAAATGGACTTGAGTTATATGTCATAGATCTACATGAAATATAATGAAAATGAATACAGAACAAAAAAAAGCTCTGACTCCAGAGCTGCAGTCAAACTCCTAAATTTCTTCTGCGGCATTCTGATGCCTTTCAAGTCATATGATTAATGTATTGCCTGTACTGTATGTACAATTAAAAGTGTCACAAGATCACAAGATTACCACTAACTTCGACCATTTACATTTCTGGCATTTGGCAGACGCTCTTATCCAGAGCAACTTACATTTTATCTGAGCAATTGATGGTTAAGGGCCTTGCTTAAGGGCCTAGCAATGGCAGCTTGGTGGACCTTGGAATTTAACCTGATACCCTTCTGACCAGTAGTCCAACACTTTAAACACTAAGCTACCACATCCCACAAAGGACAATTAAGTCCATTGCAAGGAAGCCAAACATCAGTGACCGTGTAAGGAGCGGGTTTATCAGCGTTAATTACCGAAGCAAAGAAATCTCAAGAAGCTGGAGAGATTCAAATCTCAGATAAAACTCAGATCTCAGAGCAAATGTGTTGAAAAAAGTTAGCCAGTCTGATGAACCTAAAGCCGAACCCGAGCGAAACGTTTATCGTAAACGCAACACACATCCTGACTCTGTTGCATCATGCTCTGTGGGGGTGTTTCACACGCAATGATTGAGGAACTGCTCAGGATAAAGGGCAAGATGAAGTCAAATACAGGGCATTTCCACTAGGAAAGTGACGTCCAACAGGACAACAAGATCTCAGTATGATTGAGAAGCTCTATCTTATACAGCAGATCTTCAGCTATTTGTCAAAAATGTCAAGATCAAAGGATGTGTATATCTTACAGGTATATCCATAACTGTTTAATCTGTTTAATTTCTTTTTATTCGTCTGTTTTACAATTTAAAAAGCACTTTCAGATGTTAGACATCGACTACATCGATGACAATTTCAGGTTGGAACACTACAAAATGCGAAAACGTTCAAGGAAGATGAATATTTTTGCAGGTCAAAATAGGCCTACTGCAGATGTGATAAGGAGAGAATTGGTTGCGTTGCATGGTGTTTTGTGTATATATGTGTGTATTTTCTTTTTCTTTGTGCATGTGTTTACTTGGGTGTTTTGCTTTTGTGTGGGTTGCTGTGTTTTCTTTTCGTGTTGTAGGCAGTATTCCAAGCCACATATTCATTTAGGTTAATTGGACTAGCGATGGGATTGGATGATGGATTAGCGCTCATTTCTTTAAAAGACCAGCTGTGATTGGGGACAGGTAGAAGAGCAGCACGGTGTGAAGCGGCAGCACCGTGCACGCGAAATTGGAACTGGTTTAACGACAGGCGAGAAGAAGAAGAGATTCTGCACCAGCGTTTCCAGTAAGGAGTGCTCTGTATACAGCGTGGTGGCCTATGGCTGTGTGAAGGTGTAATGTTGTGAGTAATGCCGGAAGGGTCATCGGTTCGTGGAGCCCTGTGGGCGAGCAACACGCGTGATGGATGGACGAATGTTTGCGGGAGTCTACTGCGGTTGCTGCGAGATGAGCGCGAACGCTGACGGGATTCTTCTGTGCATGACTACACCAGACTGGATAGTGGGGTTGCTGTGAGTACGATTGGTTAATCACCCTCGGAAAAGAAAGCGCGTCCACAATCAGATTGGATGATTTTATTAAATAAAGGATTTTAGATCGGCCGATTTTCACTTTTTTAGCCGTAGACTAGTGTTATTGAGTAGACTGAAATCTGTGTGGATATTAAGTGCTGTGAGACTATTACGTTGGATGCTGGCAGTGTTTTCTTATTTTCCAGCATCACCATTCCCATGGTCTTTATTGGGGAATTGAGGGTAAAAGGACGGTGGCTGTGATTTCTGATGCCCAGCTGAGACAGCTACTGAGCATGGACTTTGGACTCTGGTAAAGAATTGAATATTTGAGAGTTTTTGTGATTTCCCACTGTTCCACACCTTGAAAAAATGAACCTGTTTTGGTAGGGAGTTCCTGGGGTCTCCATTCATACCCTAGGTGGTGTAGTCGGTTGTAATGAAGGTTTTGCAATTTTAATTTAACTGCTGTTGTCAGAAGCACAAACAAACTCCGGCTGACACATGACTCAAGACATTCAGTAGGGTCCAAAAAGTCTGAAATCCACTAAAGACAATAGTTTTGTTCATCTGTAAGAAATGGTTGGTTGGTTTAGCGAGTGCTTATGTAATTAGCATGTAGTTGTCTGAAAATAGGTTTAGACAAAATGACAGTCTTCCTGTTTTGGAGAAAAATGTGTAGATTAAATCCTGAAATACATTTAGCCCAACCACATGTTTTCAGTTTCAGTATTAGTTGTTGCGGTTTACTCTGGCCGGTCTATTCTTCAGACAGACTCTCGAAGAACAGACTTAATAGTCTTATATTAAATATAAACACATTTAGGTCTTAACTAATATTAATACTTTGTAAATACCAATACTGCTAACGCTACATATTGATATTAACCATGTTAGTTCAATTAACAAGTTTAAAAAAAAAACATTGTATACAAGAAAACATGACTTACAAAGATCGCAGTGTTGAAGATGACCATAAGTATCTTCAAGATCCCTTTGAACGTCATAGTGTTTTTTTTTTTCTTTTTCAAGGACAAAACAGATCTGCTGTTTACAGGACGGACTACAGAACCCAACTGTGAAAGTAAGTGAGTTGCTGCAAGTCTTTTAGTGGTGTAGGCTGAGTCAAAGATTCCACTAAGCCGAAGAGTATCAGATGGGTGACATACAGTCATGTGAAAAAATAACACCTCTGAAAGCCTGTGTTTTTTTTTAACATATGCTTAATGGCATTTGATCTTCATTTTCAACAATATTGAAAGATTCAAGTAATATAACTAAACAAATAAAACCATTTTTTAAAAATGATCTTTAAAATGTAAATGTAACTTTAAATAATTGGACACCCCCACATCTATTTGTACTTAAAATGAATAAAATGACCTACAGGTGTACCACATCAGGTGCAAATTATTAGGACATTGTTACAGAGCATTTTGAAGAAGGCTTGCCTTATTTTAACCCTCAGACATTTAGCTTGCTCTGCTCTTAATTGTTGAAGTGAGAGATATCACCATGGTGAGAGCCAAAGAGCTCTCAGAGACCGTCAGAAAGCAGATTGTTGATGCTTATGAGTCTGGTAAGGGGATATAAAAAGATCTCAAAAGAATTTGTAATCAGCCATTCCATTGTCCAGAAAATTATTTACAAGTGGAGAACAATTAAATTTTACATCCAGTAAACAATGTGCTTGATGATTCAAACTTGAGTCGCAGGTTGTACTGTGGAGAAAAAATCTGGATGAATATATAAATAAAAAACATATTCAATTAGGACTTGTGACTTTCACACAGTTGTTAACTCTGGTGTTATGTTCACTCTTCAGACTCTTTGGGGCTCTCCAGGACATTACTGGGGTTTTAGAAGCACTACAGAAACAGTTTAGTTACATAAAAGATATTTACACAAATTTTCTTGATCTCAATCCCAAGCAATATAGATAACATTTGTGATTAATGTTTGCGATTAATAGATCACGTTTAATGATGAATGCATTATTCGTTTTTGTGATGAAGGTATAATTTGTGTAATAAAATGTACTAAAATGAAGACATCGGTGGCATCAAGTCTAGAAAAAAAATTTAAATGTTTCAACAATAGTAGCAAAAGATTATTGCAGCGAAATTCAACTCTCAAAATGCATTTGCAAATGCAACCGAGTCACAAAAAACAAGGGTTAAGTAAAACCTTTATTTTTTCCTTTAAGCTTTTATTTATATGTTCTGCATCTTGCATTAGCACTTGGTATGTTACATCTACAAAATCAAGGAGGCTAAACCGAATGTTTGGAGTCTAGCTTTGTATGTTTACAGCCAGCTGCAGCTGTTTTGTATGAGTCTGCTTAAATACTTAGGAACTTAAACTAGGGATCTGATTCTTATAAATGTGAAATCTATCCAACATGTGATTGAGTAGCTGTGAGTGCTGGAGGTTTCCTTTATATAAGACCTGGGCTTTTTATAACCCCTGGCCCAAATCCAGCCCTTTAGCTGTTCCTGTGTGAAGATAATCAGAAATTAGAAACCAAATTTGTAAGTTATTATAATGTCCAGGCGCCCCCGCACCTCTCGAACCCAGAGCTCACTGTTAATCGCATGCACCCGCATGCCATGGAAAGACAGACTCATGCGCAGGATTAAACGAAGCACTGCTTTATTCATAGGGGTAAGACGAGTCTAAAACAAAACGGAGAAACGAAACTAAATATAATAACAAAAATACAAACGGTCATACTGTGTGGCCGAAACTAAGCACGTAACCTGATGAAACACAAGACAACAAACAATGACTGACAACAGACCGGTACACGAGGGCTCATATATGGCAACACATCGAGGAAAATGGGAAACAGGTAACAAGTCGGGAAGGCAGAACAATAGGAAGGGCCTGGTACAAAGTACAAGAAAAAATAAACAGTAAAGCAGACTCCACCAATTCACAGAACGGCGCAGGAGGTCCTTCAGATGTCGGCCACAGATGTCCGCCACAGATGTCCAAGGCCCTCACCAGCACACTACAGAACCTCGCAACAAACAGGAACTCAATGGGCAATCCTGCTGGGTCTTCAACAGCAGCCAGTCATGGGGACAAAGTGGAAAGGTGTCGAAATGGGACAAAGTGGTAGGTGTTATAAAGGATGGTTTTCCAAATCGGACAGGAAGAAGCGGACTTTTGAAGCAGGTACAGGACAAAGTGACTGAAATGAACCCCGAACAGAAATTTTTCCATTCATACATTTTTACATTTTCCATTCGCATATCCAAATCATTCCACCAGACTTCAGTGCACTTGTTCAAACCTGAGATTTTTCTGACTGAATAAGAACTGAAAAATATCAAAAGAACTTTCAAATTATAAAACATACATACACTATATTGCCAAAAGTATTTGCTCACCTGCCTTGACTCGCATATGAACTTAAGTGACATCCCATTCCTAATCCATAGGGTTCAATATGACGTCGGTCCACCCTTTGCAGCTATAACAGCTTCAACTCTTCTGGGAAGGCTATCCACAAGGTTTAGGAGTGTGTTTATGGGAATTTTTGACCATTCTTCCAGAAGAGCATTTGTGAGGTCACACACTGATGTTGGACGAGAAGGCCTGGCTCTCAGTCTCCACTCTAATTCATCCCAAAGGTGTTCTATCAGGTTGAGGTCAGGACTCTGTGCGAGCCAGTCAAGTTCCTCCACACCAGACTCTGTCATCCATGTCTTTATGGGCCTTGCTTTGTGCACTGGTGCACAGTCATGTTGGAAGAGGAAGGGGCCAGCTCCAAACTGTTCCCACAAAGTTGGGAGCATGGAATTGTCCAAAATGTCTGGGTATGCTGAAGCATTCAGAGTTCCTTTCACTGGAACTAAGGGGCCAAGCCCAGCTCCTGAAAAACAACCCCACACCATAATCCCCCCTCCACCAAACTTTACACTTGCCACAATGCAGTCAGACAAGTACCGTTCTCCTGGCAACCGCCAAACCCAGACTCGTCCATCAGATTGCCAGATGGAGAAGCGCGATTCGTCACTCCAGAGAACGCGTCTCCACTGCTCTAGAGTCCAGTGGCGGCATGCTTTACACCACTGCATCCGACGCTTTGCATTGCACTTGGTGATGTATGGCTTGGATGCAGCTGCTCGGCCATGGAAACCCATTCCATGAAGCTCTCTGCGCACTGTTCTTGAGCTAATCTGAAGGCCACATGAAGTTTGGAGGTCTGTAGCAATTGACTCTGCAGAAAGTTGACAACCTCTTCGCATTATGCGCCTCAGCATCCGCTGACCCCGCTCCGTCAGTTTACATGGCCTACCACTTCGTGGCTGAGTTGCTGTCGTTCCCAAACACTTCCACGTTCTTATAATACAGCTGACAGTTGACTGTGGAATATTTAGGAGCGAGGAAATTTCACGACTGGATTTGTTGCACAGGTGGCATCCTATCACAGTTCCACGCTGGAATTCACTGAGCTCCTGAGAGCGACCCATTCTTTCACAAATGTTTGTAAAAACAGTCTGCATGCCTAGGTGCTTGATTTTATACACCTGTGGCCATGGAAGTGATCGGAACACCTGATTCTGATTATTTGGATGGGTGAGAGAATACTTTTAGCAATATAGTGTATGTTCAGTATTGTTTTTGTGGAGTTTAAAAATGTTATGTTAAAAATAAAATGGAACAGTGATATAAATATTGCTGTTTCTACTATTTTTTTATTAGAAATAAAAAAAACAGTAGCAACTCAGTTTAATTCAGTAAAAAATCCTATTGGATCGGCCCTCAATAACAGTCCCAGTTTCTCATGTGGCCCCTTGTGTAAATTAATTGCCCTCCCTTGCTTTATATTGTCACTAAAATGTGAAATAATAAAATCAAACAGCACTTCAAGATCAATCACAGGCCACGGACCACAGACTAAATAAGTCATATTGTTTTATTGTGTGTATTTTGTACCTATTTGTGGCTTATAGGTAAAAACACCTGACTGAAAAATACGCACATAAACCTGACACATGGCCAGATTGGGATACTGTACAGATTCAGTGTCCAGATTCAGCTAAATATATCATACACCCGGGTCATATACAGTAGGGATTATTGTCAATGTTTTATTTTCTTCTTCTTCTTCGTCTTCTTCTTCTTCCAGCTTTTCCCTTCAGGGGTGGCCACAGCGAATCATCTCTCTCCACCTATCCCTATCCTCTGCATCCTCAACACTTGCACCCACTAGCTTCATATCCTCATTTATTACATCCATATACCTCCTCTTTGGCCTTCCTCTTTGCCTCCTGCCTGGCAGCTCCATGTCCAACATTCAAGATTCAAGAAGATTTTATTGTCATTTCAACCACATATAGCTGACGCAATACATAGTGAAATGAAACAACATTTCTCCAGGACCTGGTGCTACATAATCATACAACATAAAGTTTAAACACAAAAAACCAACAACACAGAGCTAAGACAGAAGTTTGTCCTAGGCACATAAAGTGCAAAGTGTGCAACTAGGTGCAAACAGAGCAAAGACAAGACAGTGCAAAAACAAAAAGTACAAAAAGACAACACAAAAAAAACAGGACACTTGCAGAAAAAGAGAACATGTGCAGTGAAATGTAAAATGAAATGAAATAAAATAATGTACAACATTTGCAACATGCATTGTGCAAAACTGCAGTAGCAGCGGTTGAGGTAGTGCAAATAGAAATAAACATAAATATAGCAGCGGATGAAATATCAGCATTGAGGTAGTACAATAAGCAATGAACAATATAAGTTTGTTCACACAGGTGAGAGTGTGTGTGTGTGTGTGTGTGAGAGAGAGAGAGAGAGAGAGAGACAGACAGAGAGTTTGAGTTGATGGCTTGAGGGAGGAAACTGTTCAACAGTCTGGTTGTGTGGGTCCGACTTTCCAGATGGCAGGAGGGTGAAGAGTGTGTATGAGGGGTGTGTGGGGTCGTTCACAATGCTGTTTGCTTTGCGGATGCAGCATGTAGTGTAAATGTCCGTGATAGAGGGGAGAGAGACTCCGATGATCTTCTCAGCTGTTCTCACTATTCGCTGAAGGGTCTTGCGATCCGAGACGTTGTAGTTCCCAAACCAGGCAGTGTTGCAGCTGCTCAGGACGCTCTTGATGGTCCCTCTGTAGAACACAATCAGGATGGGGGAGGGAGATGGGCTTTCCTCAGCCTCCTCAGAAAGTGGAGGCGCTGCTGGGCTTTCTTGGTGATGGACCTGGTGTTGAGTGACCAGGTGAAGTTCTCTGCCAGATGAACATCAAGGAATTTGGTGCTCTTGACGATCTCCACAGAGGATCCGTCGATGGACAGCAGAGAATGGTCACTCTGTGCTCTCCTAAAGTCAACAACCATCTCTTTAGTCTTGTCGACGTTAGATGTTGCACCTCCTCTCTGTAAGCTGACTCGTCGTTCTTGCTGATGAGACCCACCACAGTCGAGTCATCTGCGAACTTGATATGGTTGGAGCTGTGCATTGCTGCACAGTCATGAGTCAGCAAGGTGAACAGCAGTGGACTGAGCACACAACCCTGAGGAGCTCCAGTGCTCAGTGTGGTGGTGCTGGAGATGCTGTTACCGATCCGGACTGACTGAGGTCTCCCAGTCAGGAAATCCAGGATCACGTTGCAGAGAGAGGTGTTCAGGCCCAGCAGGCTCAGCTTCTCAATCAGCTGCTGAGGGATGATTGTGTTGAATGCTGAACTGAAATCTATGAACAGCATTCGTACGTATGAGTCCTTACAGTCCAGGTGTGTGAAGCGGTTAAGACGATACACAAACTGCAAGGGGTGCAGTGAGGGTGGAAGCTGTGTCTTGATGTGCCTCATGACGAGCTTCTCAAAGATTTTCATGACGATTGGCGTGAGTGCGATGGGAAGAGTCATTTAATCCCATCCAACCGTGTCACTCCCAAAGAGAACCTCAACATCTTCAGCTCTGCTACCTCCAGCTCCAACTCCTGTCTCTTCCTCAGTGACACTGTCTCTAAATCATACAGCATGGCCGGTCTCACCTGTCTCCTGACACCTTTCTAACCTGCCTACACTCGCCTTCTTTACCTCTTTCCCACACACTCCATTACTCTGAACAGTTGACCCCAAGTACTTGAACTCCTGTACCTTCTTCACCTCTTCTTACTGTAAGTAAGACAGTAAGTAAGTAATCTTATTGTTCCACTTCCCTCCCATTCATTCACACACATGTACTCAGACTTACTATGACTGACTTTCATTCCTCTTCTCTCCAGCGCAAACCTCCACCTCTCCAGGTTTTCCTCCACCTGCTCCCTGCTCTCACTACAGATCACAATGTCATCTGCAAACATCATTGTCCAAGGAGACTTCTGTCAGAAATAAATTTTCTGGTTCAATTAGAATTGGTATTTAAACAATCCTTTTCATCATGCTGTTCACATTTTGACATTGTGAGACCTAGACGACACCCAACAATTGATCAAAAGAGATACAGAGAGACTGGAAGAGTCACAGAAAGGCATAGAAGTGGACATCCTTTGGCCACATCCCATGTTGATGACCGCTTCATTGTGAACAGTGCCCTGCGGAACCGGATGATGAATGCCACTCAACTCCAGGCACATTTAAGGGAGGTGAGAGGCACCCAAGTGTCACGTCAGACCATTCGAAACCGTTTACATCAGCGTGGTCTGCGTGCTAGACGACCTGCAAGGGTACCTGACCACACCACCAGGCCAGGGAGCATTTATGCTAGACGAGTTCTCAGTGCTGTTCTCTGATGAAAGTCGATTCACATTGAGCAGAAATGATGGCTGCCAACGATGATGGAGACGTCAAGGAGAGCGCTAAGCATCAGCCACTGTTGTCACCAGATGAGCCTTTGGTGGTGGTGGTGTCGGAGAAAATTATATGCCTAGATTTAAAATAACAATACTCTGCCTAAAAGTAGTGGTTATCTATCAAATATCTATCAACAATATATTTATATATTTAGCTACTGATTAGTAGTTGGCTTTTGAGTAATGTGAATTTATAACCTTCATAATAATCAGGCTTTTGATTAATGCAAATGTATAACCTTTATAATAATCATGCAGAACTGGTGCTGAGAAGTGTGAAAGTGAGGGGATTTTCAGGGCCCAGAATAGTCACCTAAACATAACAGTGTCTTATCAGCATCAGCATCGCTTAATAGGTAAAATAGAAGCATGGTTTACTAAGAAATGGAAACACATCTAATTTTAGAGATAGAAGCGTATCTAACTAAGATGACCCAGCGAAAAGGTCAAGGTACGTGCACATCGTTGTAAACATCAAGGTACGTGCACATCGTTGTTAACATCATTTACCTGAAAGGTTGCGGTCAAATGAAGGAAGCGTGCCCTTCTAGGTAGAATTTCCAAGTAAGTCTGAAATTGCGGGGAACATTGAGAGAAGGAACATTGATGTCATCAAGGGGAGGATGACCTCAATTTAGGGGCGGTATCGGGACAAATAAGAAAATATAGTAGGTATGTAAATTAAGGAGGGAGGGATTAAAGTAGCCATACATTGAATATAATGTGAAATTGCTGGATATATTTAAATTAGGAAAAGGAGGTGCCATGGGGCACCTGAGGTATAAGTAGAGGGGAATTTTTTGGGTTTTTTTAGACCAGCTGCTCTCTTCAGAAATGCATGTGGTTGATTGCATGTCTGAATAAAGAAACCTGCTTCTTCTCATTTGCTGACTGAGATCTCCGTTATTTCGGCTAAGTTTTTGATAGTTTATTGAGTTCATTGGGTAAGATTATGGAAATAATAGACACAATCTAAAATTCCACCCTGTGATATGTCCACTTGGAGGGGACTCTGTGTTCTGACAGTGGTGTTACAGTCTGGGCAGGTGTGTCTACTCAATACAGAACTGCCCTACATCTTGTGAATGGTACAGTGACAAGCCAATACTACCTGAATAACATCATTAATCCAGTCATTGTGCCCCTGCATGAACAACGCAGGCCTAATTTCATCTTCATGAATGACAATGCTCCAGCTCATCGAGGTCGCATCATTAGGGAATGGCTGCTGGAGGCTGGGGTACCTCAAATGGAGTGGCCTGCACTTTCTCCAGACCTGAAACCCATAGAAAACCTATGGGATCAGCTGAGTCGCCGTGTAGAGCCTCATAACCCTGCACCCCAGAACCTCAATGACCTGAGGACCGCCCTTCAGGAAGATTGGAATGCCATGCCTCAGCAGACAATAAGTCGACTTGTGAACAGCATGAGACGTCGCTGTCAAGCTGTAATTGATGATCAAGGGCAAATGACAAATTATTGAGACACTGACATTTTTTGTTGTGGTATACCCACCACTGTTGTTGGCTCGTTCAATAAATTGTTTGAGATGAGGAAATCACCATTGCATGCTTCTACTTAAATGCCCTATTTTCATGATATAATATCACTGTAGCGTGAACTTTTTACATTTTCCATAAATTTCACACAAAAGCCAAATATCCTTAACTTTTTGTGAGTAGTGTATAATCTGTAGATTAAAGATTTAGGATTTAGTATAAATAAGAAATAAATAAATAAATAAATAAATAATATATTAAAAGGAAAACGTTTTTAATTTTATGTTTGTATGTAGTCACCCAATACCCAGACTATCTTTCTATATAAAATAATAAATTGCTGATTTTACAAAAATATATCACAATTTGCATTCTTTTCTAAGTAATTTCTTACGTAATAAGTGATAAGCGTTTCTGGTATTTTGTCTTCCTCAAACTAATGTTTATGAAACAGCCACTTGGAAGCCTATGTTGCACACTTCATTTGCATACTGAAAGATGATTGGCTCTCACATCTTATGACATAGTAACACTGGCCTGTAGCTTCCAATCTCAGCTGTTTCTGTCAAAAATTAGTTTCAGCTTTACATTTTTGGCATTTGGCAGACACACTTATCCAGAGCGACTTACATTTTATCCAAATTTTTATACAACTGAGCAATTGAGGGTTATGGGCCTTTGATCAGGCAGTTTGGTGGAGCTTGTGGCAGTTGAACTCACAACCTTCTGTAGGAAAACATATTTAAAGGTCACTCTAGAATCTACTGCAACATACATTCCTTTTTGAATAATAATTTACATATCCCAGCTCTAACCACCCAATGGTGATCAAATCAGACGGTGATCAGGAACTGTGAACTAACCTACAGTTGGGGGGCCAACTCTGGGGTTCTTTCTCCCATTCAATGCTTTGTTTAAGAGTATCACCTCTAAGCTTTTGCATTAACATACCAGGAAGTCGACACCTGTGAGGTCTACCTCCCCTTGGGGGAGTATCACCTCAAGGTATTGTCACACCTTCAAGGCCTGCCCACTCAAGGCCTTTAAAACTGTAACGCAAGTTTCTTTTTACTGGACTTGGTGACTACAGTACCACCGCAGTGTGTTCTGATCTACAATAAAACATGGATGAAGAATATGGAGTATCCTCTGTTTCGGCAGGGAAGGTTAGCCACAGTTGTGTGTTAACAAATAGTTTATCCTCTGTTTCTGCAGGGAAGGTTAAAAACAGTTATGTGTTAGCGAATAGTTGAACCTCTGCTTCGGCAGAGAAGAATTTGTTTTATCCTTCGTCTCACCAAAAAAAGATTGGGTTTGTCCTCTGTTTTCTCAGACAAAATTTTGGTTCATCTGCTGTTTAAGTAAGAAAAATTTGGTTTATCCTCTTCTTCAGAAAGGTAGGTTTTAATTTAATCTCTGCTTTGCCATGGAAAAAAAGACGTGGACTCATGTCTCACATTGCAAAGTAGTTCCACCACCAATAGGGACAGACTAGGACACACCGACCAGTGAGGAGTCCAAGGAAGAACCGATGTGCAATAGACCTCGGGGGCCAACCCAAGGGCGAAGACTTCCACATAGGTTCCTCCTTTTTAGTTCATCCATACCTAACTGGTCCATAGATGTCAGTATTTGTAGATTAGGGCAAGGAACTACACCAACAAATTCAACCACTATACGATCAAATGAAGTTTAACCTAGCATTCTAAAAAAAAAAAAAAAAGAAAATGAAAAACCCACACATTTTTGTCCTGTTTGTTTTGTCTTGTTTGTTTTTTTTTAGCTTTTGTTTTCTTCTTTTTTCCTCTTTTGTTCACAGGTAGCCATGCACAGTTTCCTGTACTCATCTCTGCAGCACCCACTGGCTGAACCATCTACATTTATAGAGAACCATCTGGAGAACTTAATGCTGCCTGGACTAATGGAAGATATTACAGAAAAGAGCAGCACTGGATTATATTCTTGCTTCACAACGTGGTGCCTGCATAGTTGTTGGATATGAATGTTACACAGGTAAGGGACTAGACAAACTGCAAAGGGATATTAGCACTATATTTATAAAACTGTATAATATAACCATGGAAAAATCCTCATTGTTTGGAAGCCTTTTTTGGTCAGTCATGGTCAAGGTTTAGTGAAATAGTTGTTTTAGTCAGTTTCATTATATTAATATTCATAACAGACTACTAATCTACTAATTCCAGAAACAAATCTAAATTGCGAGCAGCATTCAACAGGGTCCAAGAGTTCTTTGCAAAAACTGGTCGCACAAATTTGTGCCCTGAAATTTTACATCCTGCATCTTCGACACACACACCAGTGTATTGGGTAATACCACACAATAATAGTGATTTTTTGACTGTGTAATGATTCACGGGAAGTGTCTAAAATTACTCAACATTGCCTTCTTAAAACTACCTGGAAAGAATTTTGTCCAGCATTCACTGAAAACGGATAATATGGAATATTATTTCTAATTTTGTATTCCTTAAATTGTGCGATTTAAATAAATCTTTATTTGTTATGCCAGCTGGAACAAACCTCTCTGAGACATTAGATGGATCCATAAGCAAAAGTTTATTGGAAAACAAGGCAGGGTCGGAGTCAAAAACAGAAAATCATCACATATTACACAAATCCAAAACTTCACCAAAATACTGATCAGATGTTTAAGCTCATCCAAAATGGCTAGACAAAAATTCCAACAACTCAGAACTCACAATAATGACACGCAAACTATAAAGCTTTAATGCAATGGTCCATGTGCTGTTTATGTAGTGCAAACAGGAAATGAATGTGACCAGAGAAAAAGTGTGAGGACTCAGTGGTCCTGTAACACCAAAATGACCCGTTAAATACTTCTCTGTGATAATCTATCTAAATGACACGTGCAAATAAACCATAATACAAATCAATCGGTGGGTTAGATGTTCACTTACAGATTAGCATGGCCACGAAGTCTACCAAATTTCAACTCCATCACACTTATACTTCCTGAGAAACGGCTGTTTCGAGTGTAACACCACTCAGGTGAATGATAAATAAAAGGCTTGAAGAGACATTTTTTTCAAGTACACTTAAACAAAGATAAAACTACAGTATATAAAATATAAAGCTTTTTTCACTGGCCTGAAATACATTTGCCCCATTTTGTTTAACACAGCTTGTTTTTTATGAAGTTATTAATGAAACATAATAGAATTACAACAAAAGCTCTTTATGTACACATTGCAGTTTATAAGGTGTGGGATAACTATGCATCGATTTCATTACTGCATCCTGTTAGATGATCACATGATCCGTTGAGAGGTCAGTGCTTACATCTGCAGGGTTCCAAGTTTATTTCTTAAACAAGATAAGAGCCACGATCATTGCAGCGACCTAAAAAACAAGAGACAAAACAGAAATATAAGCATTACATGTAATATATAGACGAATTTCCATGTAAAACCCCTGACAGTTGGCAGGTTATGGAAGATGACACACATTGGCTAGAAATGTGAAAGGATACATATGGAAGTAAAATAGCGACATAAGTATTTGAAGCAAAAAAAGGTGCTGAATAGCAGAAACTGAAAAACAATCCATCGTATTAACAGTGCTTGCATTTTAAGGTTCTGCAATTCAACATGGCTGCATAATTAAGCTGTGAATTTTCAAGTGGAGACACAAAATTGCGTGGTTTAAAATTTCAATATTAAATATTCAGATTTTTAAAATACTATCTTTAATAATTGACAGGACATTTCAGTGTGTATTATATCGCTTCCACAAATTCAGTGGTTCAAATTAGCCAAGAAATTCAACGTTCCACATCCGGGTATCGCAGGAAGAGCAATCGAACATAAATGCATAATTGCTACCTGCAGCTTGTCTGCTTCACCAGCAGGTGGTGCAAGTGAGTTTGATGAGATAATAGCAACAGGTAGACCCAGGCTATCACATCACACATCATTTTTTTATGTGTGAGAATCTTGCATCATGTGTACCAAATAAGTAGTGTATCTATTGTGTTATTAATTTCCCCATCCTTCTGGATTACAGAAGTAAGGATTACAGATGGTTACTTCCTACCCTGCTATAATACAGTGTTGGAGGCATAAAAAAAGATCTACTTTAGGTATTTGTGCTGCACAGAAAATTAGCAGCAGGAATGTAAAAGTTTTAATTTGTCCATTAACTAAGGGTGGCTGTTTATGCATGAAAGACAATTATTAAAGTAATGATCAATATTTTCATAAAATTGCATATTAATATTACTGCTGTCTATCTGCAATTGATATTACACAATAGTGCTGTAACACACACAGTTCATAAAAGCTTTTTGCTTTTTCTATTCTAAACCCCTGCGGTTTGGTGGATGTGTCTCTGACAAACGTCCTCTGCAACAAGTGATTTATTTTACATTTTTCAGGTACAGCGCTTAGTTAAAAATAAAAGTTTGTTTAACAGTGAAAACTGAGTCTCACATTATCTACATTTTATTCACACGCAAAACATTAATGATGAACATTTTTGACTTAATAAAATTATTCCTATTTATCTCTATAAGAAAGTAAGGCATCTTTTTTATATCCATAGTTTAGTAGCCTACTATTCTTTTTGGTAGAATTTTTCAATCTAATCAATCTTAACTATTTCCTGGATTTTGTATCACCATAGTCCCTAAATGTATGTAAATGCAGGAAATGGGATTCAAATCCAAAACATTTTCCCCCATTTTGTGCCTGTCAATTATTAAAGGTTGTATTTTAAAAATCTGAATATTTAATATTGAAATTTTAAACAATGCAATTTTGGGTCTCCACTTGAAAAATTCACAGCTTAATTATGCTTTAGCTATGTTGAATTGCAGAACCTTAAAATGCAAGCACTATTAATATGATGGATTATTTTTTCAGTTTCTGCTATTCGGCACCTTTTTTTTGCTTCAAATATTTTCGCTATTTTACTTCCATATTTGATACAGTGCTACATTTGTCTCTAATCCAGCTCTGTACATGTAAACATCCGAAAATGTGGTGTTAATGTGGTGTTAAGGTTTCTGTACCTCTATAGCGGCGACACAAATAGCTATGCCCCCTAGCAAAGTAGAGTTTTTCTTCACCAACTTCACCACAACATTGAAACAGCCGTCCACGTTCTGCAAAGAAAATGACGTGAAAAATAAACAGGGCAAATATGTTGCAGCCTGAAATGATTTCTATAAGAGGTCAAATCCTGAATCAGATCAGCAGATTTAGGAGGAGGAAAAGTCTTGAACGTGTGTTAAAGTTTACAGTATAAAGGTTATAGTGTATGAATAGGTTTGTGATCAGACTGATGGAGCGGAATCAGAAGGTGTACCTGTGATTGTGCATTTCCAAGATCACACTTCCCGGATCCTGTAGAGCAGCAGAATTGGGGGTACTGTGAGGTGCGGTTTACATACGGGGAGCCAGTGAAGTCGGTGTAGTTGTTGTACCCACAGCATTTCAACTGCAAAAGAATTCACACACACACTTAATCCTGGTACTTCAGCTTGGGAATAGCGATATATAATACAATAATACTGTATCAACCATTATATTGTTTGTTAAAGTAAGAGAAGCACTCTAACCTGGTTCATCATGCTCATTTAAGTAGATCAGAAGATTAGATTAGATCAGCTGTAGATAGTAAACTTTCCTTAAGGAAAGGGTGAAAATATTTTAAAGCTAAACAAAACCTCTAAAGATAATTTTAAAGTATGAAAGTTAAGGAACACCTCAGATCACACACTGATTTTTAGTACTTGATGGCAAATTAGTCCCATTTCCCCATGGAACTTAAATATTAAACCTAATTAAGAGATACTTTTTTTGACAGAAATAGACTAGCATGCTAATAGCAAGCTGCCACACCACAGTTTGGCTAAAAATGTCGATATTTTTGTAGCGCAAAATAGAAAACAGGTCATGTTATTACCAAGCTGCTGAGTGGCTGCATAAATATTGCGAGAGCTAAATTTATATATTGTGGCCACAAATTAAGTCAACAACACAGCGTTAAAGTAATTCTACGTTGTTTAATCTTAATTCTGTAGATAAGAAGAAAAATGTTGTTTCTGGGCGTCTTATTTTAGCATTAACGTCTAGCACACAACGTATACAAAATGATTGTTCAAATAAAAAGAAAACATTAAAGAGTGTATCTGAAAACTAGTGTTATGGTGAAATCTGTAAATTTCCATTATACATTTTACACACACACACACACACACACACACACACAAATACTATATTTAAAAGCCTAAAATAAAACATGTGGGCTAGTAGCTATGTTTGTTTGATGTTTGTGTACATTTATAACCATGTATATTCGGATTAGCGAATGCTAATCAAACGCTATTGAAAATCTAGCCTGCTAATGCGTTTAGCTGATGGAGGAGCAGGATAATGCTTCGTTTCTACAACAGGATTTAAATATTTTTAAGCATTTTTGTGAATGGCGTAGACCAGGTAGAGGAAAAATACAGTTCGCAAGGTAATATAAGAGTATTTAATATCATTACGTTTGAGTTAAGATTTTAATCCAGAATGGCTCATCTCATGCAATGCAAGCAAATTCCAAGAGATGGCGCTGTCGCCTGCAGAACGGTATATTACGGTGTATTTGGTCAAACTGCGGCTTTTCTCTTCCTTCTGTTTTCAATACACACATTTTCATGGTGATGAATATGTAGTGATATTTTGACATGATTTGAAAATTGTAAATATGGCTTACAATGGATATTAAATGAGAATTGATGCTAAATAATTTTGCAGAACAGTTTATTACACATTTGTTGTCATATTTGTGTGTATCTAGTGACATATATTAGGGAATAGATGCTGGAAACATCTCGACCCTAATATATTAAAGGTGTAATAAACAAACAAACAAACAAACAAAAAAGGGCATTTAATGTATTCCTCTACAGTACAGTAGTAACTGAGTGTCAGTTTCATCCATCCATTTTCAATACCCGCTTTATTCCTATGAGGGTCACAGGGATCTGCTGGAGCCTATCCCAGCACACACTGGGCAAAAGGCAGGGGTACACCCTGGACGGGTCACCAGTCCATCACAGGGCCACACACATAGACAGACAACCACACACACTTACACTCACAGCTATGGGCAGTTTAGAATTACCAGTCAACCTAATGTACATGTTTTTGGACTGTGGGAGGAAACCGGAGTACCTGGAGTAAACCCACTCAGGCACGGGGAGTGTCAGTTTGGACTAAATAAAATTTCTGATGCATATCGTATGCAGCCCTTCATTTTGTTTTAAAATCTTCACGTAGCCCCTGAGACAGTTTGCCTACATCCACCTCACACATGATCTAAATTTGTTTTTTGGTGTTGTGTGTTTTCTCACAGCTAAACTCACTTCAGCCACGAACTCTTGATGTTAAGATAGCTTATTGGGGTCATAAAAAGCTAGGAGTTTTTTTTGTGTGTGTGTGAAATACTTTCATAAAAACAATAAAGAATTTCCATTTATATAGTGAATTTAGATTCCACTCACATCTACAAGTGGCAACTACTTTGCTAGCATTAAGCTAGCTGGGTCGCTAGCAGTGATAGCATGAAGAGAGGTTCTTAAAGGTTTTTAAAATGTCTGATTTTTCTGTGTGTATCTTTAATGACATGTTCTCACTTGCAATTATGAATATTTAAGTGAAAGAGGTTAGTGTAGCGTAGTTGACGTTATTAGCCATGCTTGTTGCACATGTTAATTCGAGTTGCTGCGTGAAATAGTAAAAAGTTTGTGTTCCCTTAAATGAAATTCATGTGTCATCCAGTAGATTATAGTAATGTAAACTAGTTTATATCATCCATACAGTGTAATAGTTCCAGCCAAAAACAGAACATGAACATGGAATGTTAAATACCAGAGCCATCGTCTCGTTCCACGTGTTGGTGATGATGTCGTTGTCACCGTAGTTCTTCTGGATGTTCTCAGCAACTTTTTTTCGAATTTCATTCAGCAGTTCCTCTGCCTAAGGAAACAAAGAAAACGTTTCAATGTTCACTGCTACAAAAAACACGCCTTCATTTTTACCTACAGATATATATATCTGTAGTTCACCTGGCATATAGCTCAGGTACGTTTTCAGTTTGCTTTATTTGTCACTGTATGAAGCAACTAACTGTCATTCTGGTTTAGAAAAGGGAAGTGATTTTCTGCTTTTCTTTGCTAAGAGGATGTTTTGGGTTTCTTAACTAAAAAAAAAAAAACAGAACAAAAATGAATTGAGGTTACTGATGACACACTTTGACTAGAATGTGAAATCAGCATTAATCATCAGAATTAGAGATCATTTTTTACTTTGTTTCGCCCCAAGGAGAATTTTATATTCATTTTAATAACATGTAGTTAATAATTATTAATGAATGAACAAAATTCTTCTGTAAGCAGGTGAGGCCAGGATTAACATTTGTCCAAATCAGGGAATTGATACTGAGGACCACTGAGCTAGATAGAGTGTTCAACTGTCTGCTTGGGAACGGTGTCATTCTTTGTGATTACCCAAATTTACAGAATAATCTACTGTATCTTCAGGATCATTGCTCTTACCTTAGGCTCGTAAAACAGAATGAGTACGGCTGCAATCACCTCCACCACAAACACAATGAAGATGATGATGAAAAACTGTAAGGACATGAGACACTGAATATAAAGATCAAAAGAGTGGGGAAAGAAATCCCTCCATACATCAAAATGTAGTCAATCAGCCAATTGTGTAGATATTAAGCTGGAATATTATTAGAGCAACCATCTTGGAAAGCTGGCATATATATGAACAGATTGAACAGATTGAATTGAGATTGTGGTTGAGATCGACTTTTAACTTCATTAGCCTCACAGCTCCAGTGACATGCATCAAGCAGTCGACTACAAATGGGGAATGTTTCCCTGAAAGTTGTGACTAAGAATCAAGGACACTCACGGTCATGAGCATGCACTTATTCTCACAGCAGGCTCCACAGCAGCCCAGAAAGCCCATGAAGGTGATTACGGCCCCGACAGCCACCAGCAGGTAGCCAGCGTTAGCCAGATGTGATAATTGTGGGGGAAGATCTTTAATGTTATCCAGCGTTCCAAATACATTCTTCTTGTTAATTACGACCAAGACTCCGATGACCACAGATGCAGCTCCAGCAAACTGGAGACCAAAGAAGAAAGAAAACAAAACCAGAATTAGATCATAGAGAAGTGAAAGAGAGGGGGATTAGTAATGTCTGGGGAACTGTGGTGTTACCAGAAACAGTGATTCAGTAAAACTAATTAAAAACACTTAGTAAATGTAAACAAGTAGGCTAGTTTTAGCCAGATCCACAGTGAGATAACAGAAATGGACTTGAGTTATATGTCATAGATCTACATGAAATATAATGAAAATGAATACAGAACAACAACAAAAAAAGCAGTCAAACTCCTAAATTTCTTCTGGGGCATCATGTTGCCATCCAAGTCATATGATTAATGTATTACCTGTATGGTATGTACAATTAAAAGTGTCACAAGATCTCAATATAAAGTGTTCTTGGAAGAAAATATATCTAAATAAACAGAATCATAAGGAGCATGGAGATTACAAGGAACTAAATTTTAACATCACACAAAGATTAAAACCAACCATTTACATTTCTGGCAATTGGCAGATGCTCTTATCCAGAAAAACTTACATTTTATCTGAGCAATTGATGGTTAAGGGCCTTGCTTAAGGGCCTAGCAATGGCAGCTTGGTGGACCTGGAATTTAACCTGATACCCTTCTGACCAGTAGTCCAACACTTTAAACACTAAGCTACCACATCCCACAAAGGACAATTCAGTCCATTACGAGGAGGCCGTCTACCAAACATCAGTGACCGTGTAAGGAGCGGGTTTATCAGCGTTAATTACCGAAGCAAAGAAATCTCAAGAAGCTGGAGAGATTCAAATCTCAGATAAAACTCAGATCTCAGTTTTTGAGCAAATGTGTTAAAAAAAAGTTAGCCAGTCTGATGTACCTAAAAAAGGAACATCTAGCCGGATGAACGTAAAACCGAACCCGAGCGAAACGTTTATCGTAAACGCAACACACATCCTGACTGTGTTGCATCATGCTCTGTGGGGGTGTTTCACACGCAATGATTGAGGAACTGCTCAGGATAAAGGGCAAGATGAAGTCAAATACAGGGCATTTCCACTAGGAAAGTGACGTCCAACAGGACAACAAGATCTCAGTATGATTGAGAAGCTCTATCTTATACAGCAGATCTTCAGCTATTTGTCAAAAATGTCAAGCTCAAAGGATGTGTATATCTTACAGGTATATCCATAACTGTTTAATCTGTTTAATTTCTTTTTATTCGTCTGTTTTACAATTTAAAAAGCACTTTCAGATGTTAGACATCGACTACATCGATGACAATTTCAGGTTGGAACACTACAAAATGCAAAATGCATGACCCAAGACATTCAGTAGGGTCCAAAAGTCTGAAATCCACTAAAGGCAATAGTTTTGTTTATCTGTAAGAAATGGTTTGTTGGTTTAGTGAGTGCTTCTGTAATTAGCATGTAGTTGTCTGAAAATAGGTTTAGACAAAATGACAAAACCTTTTCCTGTTTTGGTGTAGATAAAAACCTGCTATACATTTAGCCCAACCACATGTTTTCAGTTTCAATATTAGTTGTTGCGGTTTACTTTGACCGGTGTATTCTTCAGACAGACTCTCGAAGTATAGAATTAATAGACTTATATAAAATATAAACACACTTAGGTCTAATCTAATATCAATACAATGTAAATACCAACACTGCTGATGCTACATATCGATATCAGTGATATCAAGCATCGTTCAACTTAACACGTTAAAAAACAACCATCATATTCAAGAAAACATGACTTACAAAGATCGCAATGTTGAAGAGGACCATAAGTATCTTCAAGATTCCTTTGCACGACATCTCGCCAGTGTGGGTTTTTTTTTTCTTTTTCAAGGACAAAAAGATCTGCTGTTTATAAGACGGACTACGAAAGCCAACTGTGAAAGGAAGTGAGTTGCTGCAAGTCTTTCAGCGGTGTAGGCTGAGACAACAATCTGCATTTCCACCAACTCAAAGAGCATCAGATGAGTGGCGTAGTTCCACTTCTGAGAAAAAAGGTTAATGTTATAGCAATGATTACACAACTCAGCACTTGTTTTAAAGTATTTAAAAAAAATTCTATTTTTAAAAATTGGACTTGGAATAAAAATGTGCAGAAGAAATTAAAATCAGTCTGATTTCATAAACAGTGATGGTTTGATTTAAATGGTGCAAGGTTTGCCAGAATATAATCCATGCTTTAACATGTTGGTTACATTTGAACATACTGGCTATTATTTAATAAGGGAAAGTTGTGATAATGTAAAACTGTAATATTTGTTTGGTTAAGAGGTTTCACAGCCAACAGACGACGCAAACTTGAGTCACGTCATTTATTGAGGAGAAAAATTTCAGCCTGGATAAATATATAAACCAAAATGCATATTCAGTTAGGACTTATAACTTTAACACGGATATTGACCCTCGTGTTATGTTCACTCTTCAGACTCTTTGGGACTCTTCAGATCAGACTGATCCTGGACATTATTGGAGTTTTAGAAGCACTACAGAAATAAATAAATAAAAATGTCTGCAATTAATAGGACACATTTAACGATAAAAGTGTCATTTTTGTATTAAAGGAATAATTTGTGTAATAAAATGTACTTTAATAGAGACCTTGGTGCATCTGGAAATGCAACTGATTTACAAAAAACACAAAAACACCACACAAGGGTTAAGTAAACCTTTCCTTTTTCCTTCAAGCTTTTATCAACACTTTGAATCATCAGCTTATTGCAGCACTTTCTGCAGCCTCCATTAGCAAACTTGGTTTGTTATGTCTCAAAAACAAGCAGGTTAAACCAAATGTTTGGAGTCTTTGCATGTTTACACCCAGCTCTTCTGTCTGAGTCTGCTTAAATACTAAAGAACTTAAAATCTAGGGATCTGATTCTTATAAATGTGAAATCTATCCAACGTGTGATTGAGTAGCTGCGAGTGCTGGAGGTTTCCTTTACATCAGACCTGGGCGTTTTATAACCCCCGGGCCATATCAGGCCCTTTGGCTGTTCCTGTGTGAAGTTCCCTTTCGAGGGAACTTGATGCTGTGTCATGACTGACGCTATGGGACCACTTTGTCGAGGAAGTGTGTCTGAAGCTCCGTGTGCACACACGCCAATTCATTGGCTCGGATAGGACGTGTGACGGAGAAATACGTGCCAGCATGTCCATATAATTTGTAAGTTATTGTAACATCCGGGTGCCCCCGCACCTCTCAAACCCGGAGGTCCCTGGTAATCGTGGATTAAAACAACATTAAAACATTAAAACAACAGGAAGGGCGTGGCACAAAGTACAAGGGAAAATAAACAGAAAAGCAGACTCTGCCAATTCACCTGCCAGCACCCCCTCCAGTGGTCTGGCAGGGAACTGTTCC
This sequence comes from Hemibagrus wyckioides, assembly GCF_019097595.1. Lineage (NCBI taxonomy): Eukaryota > Metazoa > Chordata > Actinopteri > Siluriformes > Bagridae > Hemibagrus > Hemibagrus wyckioides. Next base: position 16,891,716 of record NC_080735.1, on the reverse strand, counting down.
AGTGATTCCTGACAGTTATGCACACAATACAACTGCATTGTTTTGATTTTTTAGGTGACTATTTAAATTTAGGTAGATGTGTGTCTGCACACCTTCACAGTAATGTAGTGGAGATACTGAGTGAGATGTTCGCCCTCAAAAGCGTCATGTAACCAGTCATGGACTACTAAGCATTTAGTCAGTAGTCAGAGCCATAAAGCTGTGTGCTTTGTTAGTGAAGTGTTTTAGGATTACGGTTTGAATTTCCACAATGTGACTAAACATGCAGAAATTCATTTCAATTCAATTCAATTTATTTTCTGTAGCGCCTTTTACAATGAACATTGCCTCAAAACAGAGAACGGGGAGGGGAAAAATGAAAATAAAAAATAACTAAATAACTCGAAATAAGAACAAAATTATTAAATTTAATTATTAAACTATTTTATCCCTATTTTTATCCCTAATGAGCAAGCCTGTGGCAACGGTGGCAAGGAAAAACTCCCTGGGATGGAATAAGGAAGAAACCTTGAGAGGAACCAGGCTCAGAAGGGAACCCATCCTCATTTGGGTGACACTAAACAGAAAATAACGTAACTGTAGCTGATTAATGTCCTTTCTACAACAGCAATCAATGGCCCATGAGGAACTATTAGGTCATTGTAGTTTCTAAGGTCATTATAGACACTATTTCTTTGCTGTCACAAGCTGACAGATGAAATGGCAGATCTGTGATGGTGTGAAAGTCCCCAAGTGGCTCTGTCCATGGCTGTCTCCTGGTCCACACAGATCCATCCACAGCATCAGTGGGCACCACCAAGCGACGAGACTCCGACCAGAGCAGTGGTCACAATGGAAACTGGCAAACACTGGGAGCTCAGAAGTGGGGTGTATAGATCGACAGAGACAGACAGAGAGAGAAAGTGAAAGATATTAAGTATGAGAAATGCAGTATGAGAAATGCACAGCAGCAGGGAGGGATGCGTTCACACAGGTAAATGCATCCCACTGTAATGGGACAAAGTGGTAGGTGTTATACAGGATGGTTTTCCAAATCTGGCAGGAAAAGTGTCAGACCTTTGAAGTGGATGCAGGAAAAAGTGACTGAAATGAACCCTGAAACAGAAATATTTCCATTCATACATTTTTCCATTTTCCATTCGCATATCCACGTCATTCCACCAGACTTTAGTGCACTTGTTCAAACCCGAGATTTTTCTGACTGAATAAGAACTGAAAACTATCAAAAGCACTTTTTTCCTATAAATTAATTGTTGGCTTATAACAAATTATAAAACATACACATGTTTGGTATTGTTTTTGTGAAGTTTGGTGAAGGTATGTTACATTAAAAATAATATTAAATACAGTGGTACCTCGATCCTCAACCACCCCTATTCAGTTCTAATTTTTGAATTAATTTGACCTTGGTGTACGATTAAAATAATTTCGGTGTACAACTCGACCATCAGGAACGCTGGTTCTTGTTTCGTACAGGATTGCAACAAATATGAACATTTCGAACAAAATTCGAACGAATGTTAATGTTAACTGTATTTTCGACACAAATTTTCAGTTTTCGAAAATATTTTTCTGTGTTCAACCCGACCTAAAAAGAACTATTTTGACCACACACGCTTTCTACGCGGCGTACCCCGGTGTAGACAAAAGAGATGAAGCAGGTTACGCCGGTCATGTGTTCTGAAAGCATCATCTATAAGTGCTTGTGTTATAACCCTACGCTATCTTTTGTGGTATAATTTCAGTAGCCATGTCTCCGAAAAAGGGGAAATCAGGCATCAGTGTTGCCAAGAGGAAAGTTGTGAGATCAACCATCGAGTTGAAACAGATTTTTTGTTTTACAATTTTCCTATGGGGGAAAAACAATTCGGTTTTTGATCAAATTGAGGTACCACTGTAGTAATATAAATATTGGTGTTTCTTTTATGTTACAATAGAATTAATAAAAATCAGTAGCTATTTAGTTGCAGCTGAACAAAACCCTATAATTTGCTGGTTTTTATAATTTAGCCTTAATAAAAAAAAGAAATCATATTGAGCAGAATTAAGTTCAGCCTATTGGCTCAGCCCTCAACAACAGTCCCAGTTTCTCATGTGGCCCCTTGTGTAAATTAATTGCTTTTCCTTGCTTTATATTTTCACTAAAATGTGAAATGTTTTGGTTGTGAAAATCGACACGATCTGCCGCTGTAGCTGACTGTAAGATGCTTTTGATTGTAAAGAGTTCGGTTGAGTTACCAGAGAAACCAGAAAATCATTCAGGCCCTCTGACCTTTGGGAAAACAAGGAAATGTTGTCATGTCATGTCATGTCATTGTCTCCGGCTTATCCAGAGTCGGGTCGCGGGGGCAGCAGTCTAAGCAGGGATGCCCAGACTTCCCTCTCCCTAGACACTTCCTCCAACTCTTCCGGGGGGTTTCCGAGGCGTTCCCAGGTCAGCCGAGAGACATAGTCCCTCCTGGGTGTTCCCCAGGGTCTCTTCCCGGTGGGGCACGCCCGGAACACCTCCCCAGGGAGACGTCCAGGAGGCATCAGAAACAGATGCCTGAGCCATCTCAACTGGCCCCTTTCAATGTGGAGGAGCAACAGCTCTACTCCGAGCTCGTCCCAGGTGACAGAGCTCCTTACCCTATCTCTAAGGGAGCGCCCCGCCACCCTACGGAGGAAACTCATTTCAGCCGCTTGTATCTGGGATCTCGTCCTTTCGGTCATGACACAAAGCTCATGACCATAGGTGAGAGTAGGAACATAGATTGACTGGTAAATCGAGAGCTTCACCTTTCGGCTCAGATCTTTCTTCACCACAACAAACTGGTCTTGTAATGTCATTGTCTCCTGCTTATCTGGAGCCAGGTCATGGGGGCAGCAGTCTAAGCAGGGATGCCCAGACTTCCCTCTCCCTAGGCACTTCAACTCTTTAGACCTCCAACTCTTCCGGGGGGATTCCGAGGCATTCCCAGGTCAGCCGAGAGACATTGTCCCTCCAGCATGTCCAGGTTGTTCCCCGGGGTCTCTTCCCCTCAGGGCATGCCCGGAACACCTCCCCAGGGAGACGTCCAGCTCCTTCTTCACCTCAACAGACCGGTACATAGACCGCATTACTGCTGCCGCTGCACCGTCTGTTCCAAAATTGTATTCCCATTGCAAATTTTGCACATTACTTTTAGTGCTGCTACAATCACAAAAAAAATACTGTATAGATTTTCCCTTTATGTTTACATGCATATTATTTTACTATTGCACTTAACTCACGTTAAAACTATTGTGTTGTACTGCTCTTTGTGTAGTACTGTGTAGTATACATAGTAGTATACCGTGTTGTCTCATGTAGCACGATGCTTTATATAGCCACAGTCCTAGAGGAACGTTCTTTCCTTTTACTGCGTACTACACCGGATGTTTATGGTTAAAATGACAAAAAACGCTTCTTGAATTGACTTGAGTTTATTTCCACCCACAAAGTGCTGCCCACTGGGTGGTTTTTTTTTTTTGTTTGTTGTTAACCGAAGCTTTTGACTCGATCTGTATTAGTTGATGATTTGCTCGGTTGCCACCTGATTGGCTGACTGTGCAAGTGCGTGAATGAGCAGGTTAATAGTGGTCAGGGATATACCGGGGTGAGTGGATTTCACTGCACTACCATGAAATTATTTCAATTTAAAAGTTAAAGCAATACATGAGATTACACTTTATATTGCGTGATAGTGATATTGATACTAGATGGGGGTCTGGCTTAGTGGTTAACACATTTGCTTCACACCTCTGGGGCTGGGGGTACGGTGCTGCCTACATGCTGTGTGTGTGGAGTTGCATGCATGTTCTCCCTGTACTTCAAGGGGTTTTTTTTGGGTTTGCTGGTTTCCTTCCACAGTACAGTGACGCAGACAAACATAGAGCTAAACATAGAGATAAAACTAAACTATACTTAAGGTGCAATCTTTAGTAAAAAAAATTAGACATACAACAGAAGTGCACAGGATGACAAGACAAGACAGTGCAGACAAACAACATGTAGACCGACTCTGCAAAGGAACAGTGTTGACAGTGAGTGCAAATATTAAAGTTTACATGTAAACAGGATCAATATAAAGTGTAAAGTGTAATGTAAAGTGACATATGCGTGCAAATTGTGACCTTGTGTAGGATTATCGGGTAGAGAAAATGAATAGATGGATGGATGGATGGATGGATGGATACTGATCATTTTCCTCCCACCTCCAACACCCAACATGTAGAAGACCTGGTATCCCATCCAAAGTGTATTCCCAACACACGCCAGTGTTCCCACGCCAGACTTTGGATCCATTGACCCATATAAACAGATATCCAGAGTGTATTCTTCACTAGTGATCCACAGGATGGTGCTGTCGAGTTGCAACTGAAATCTTGTTGCCGTCACGTCAAACCACAACACACAGGACATGAGGTGTCAAACGTACAGGGTGGGAGAAACAGAAGTAGAAGCAAAAGGGGGAGCTAGATTAAGAAACAGTGATGCAAACGGATGAGACGAAGGCAAATGTTAAGATAAAAAAAAAAAAAAAGTCTGCACTTTCACCCTTAGTGTTTAAAAACTCTGCTATCGCGTGCTGATGTGAGTTAACGCTGTGTATCTCAGCACCACCAGACACACCTGACTTTGTATGTGGTGAAAAGCGGTTCTTCATGGCGCGCTGCGTCTTTCACGTCAACTGGATTCTTATCATCCAGCTGTGGCTCTCACTACTAATCACCGTTAATACAGATGGTAAGTCAGGAGCTTTAACCCACATCATTTACTACATCAAATCATATTTATTTACAGACTATTACTACTATTAATTATTAATACTAGTCTATGGTATGTCACTCACTCGCACACACATTCACTCACACACACGCTTTAGCTTTAATTGTGTAAGAAGCATTGTGATTAATGATCATCAGATAATCCGTGAAGAATCATCCGCTCACTTCTCCGCTATGTTTTGTCTGTGCACAAGGTTTCTAACAGCTGTGGGGGATGTAACTGTGTGTTTCGCTTTAAAGTGCTTTTCAGGCCTTGAAATGAAGCGTAAACCTGATGTACATTGGTGTGAATTATTACTATGAACACCCTGAGACAAGTTGATTGTCTACTTGTGTACAATTTAGTTCTGTTTGGGGTTTTTTTTGGCCTGAGCCCTGAGCATATATTAGACACAAAAGGGCTGAAGATAAGATTAGATAAGATACGATTAACTTCATTCAGAAAATTTTTGTGGCAACTTCTGTGGTTCCGGACAATACAAACACCAATTTCGTAATTTCATTTGACGCAATTGGACTGACGTAAGTCCATATTTTTTGAATAAGCGTGTCATGTCCGCTTGTCTTTTTTTAACCGTCTTTAGTCATATATATATAGTGTGCATTTTCTTTACCTAATAACAATCTTATACATTTAAAGGCTTATATATTTATACACACATTCATTTATTTCATTTTATACATTTGGCTTGTTTCTCCAAAATTTCCCTAAAAGCGGTCTGCTCTATAAATAGTTCGATTACACCCACTGTTAAACAGTTTAAACATCACTGTTATGACGTCGTATATTATACGCGTAAAGAAAATTCTTGGCTACGAAAAAAATATGAAAGCTTGTAATCTGGTGGTGAAATATGACTTAACTAGATGGTGTTGCAGTGTTACTCGCACTGGAACTGCGTAGCTTTAAATAAATGTATAATTTTATATACAACTGAGCGTAAGAAATGTTTTGTATTGAAACGCTTGTATTTATGTTAATACCCCCCCCCCACACACACACACACAAACACACACACACACCATATTCCTGTAAGAATAAAAAACTAAAAAGAAAAATCCTCAGTCTTGAAAGTTTTTCTTGCGTTTCTAGTCTAATTTTTGCACGAAAGAAGTGTCTTGTAAACAGGATGTGCCCCTACAGCTCAAGATGGAGGAGGTGGGGGGCTCACCTTCACTCCATCACCCACCTACGGTGAACAATGCACACCTACTCTTACACAAAAACGTATTGTACTATTACACAAAAAAAAAGTGTCAATGATTCGCATTTTTGAGAATTACCTCTGATTTGTGTGTGGGGTGGGATGATGATGATGATGGTGAGGAGGAGGATGACTCAAGGTTCAGTCGTGTTGTTAGTCATCTTTCTGCTCCTGTTTCTCCAAGACCACTCTTAGAAAAAGTGTGTGTGTGTGTGTGTGTGTGTTGGGGGTAAATCAAAAACTTAATGGTCGTTTTATGGTTTAAAGAGAGAACCTTAACCATCGATAGTTCTAGGAAGAAACTCTATAAAAAAAAAGTGTAGAACAAGATTCAAGCGAATGACTTTTAGAAAGCTAAGGAGCCGTATTCATCTTAGAGAACTCTGAAGAATTGTGTACTTTTCCTGTGTTTATGTTTTTGATTGTGTTTTTTAGGAAATAATATAGACTGTTTCCCATCTATCATGGTGCCACGGAACACAGTGTGGAAAGCACATGAAATGAATTCCCTGATGATCAACTGTACTGTTGTCAGTGAAACACACTGTTGGAACAACATAAAAGTCACATGGTGCAGAATTGAAGAAAACAATGAATGCAAACATCTGAATCAATCCAATCACACAGAAACTGAATGGAGAAACATTACTGAGAGGAAAAGATTGTTGTTTCTGATATTCCAAAACATATCCATGCATGATGCTGGTCTTTACAGATGTGAGATGATATCACCTACATCCAGTATGAGTCATGCTATCAATGTGACTGTGACAGGTAAATATATCATAATTATATATTCACTATATACAGTATTTTGTATATATGACCTAAAACTAGATATAAATAATGAATATAAATACAACATTTAACAAGCACTGCAAGTTAAATGGTTTACAATACGGCTTTTTGGGTTTATTTAACCACTGCTGAATGAAGAGAAAAATATAAAGGAAACCCATAAGTAAGCTGAAATATCAACACTGATAACACAAATATACTTTACTTCATGTATTCCTGTACTCGACTGAGTAATTTGTGTCATCCCGATCTGCCTTTTTGTCTGATATCTTGAATAAACTTTCACAAAACTTCCTCTTTCACCCACTTGAACCCATGTGAGACTGTTAGCGCAGATTTAATGATCGTATCATCAATCCTATTATTCTTTCAGATTATGTTCCAGATTGTAGCACTGCCTCTAACAATCCGGAAAGCCAACAAAACAATACAACAAGTAAGGAGTGTTGTTTTCACACCTAATATTGTGACTTATGTCCAGTGCAGTCATATTTAGTCTTATACAACTGTATTTAGCATTATTATCTGATTCACAACCAGATAACTCCTGTTCAATAACTCTAACAGAATTGAAATACTGGTGATGAAGTGGCATCATTTTTTACTTATTTATTTTTACCGTCAGACAGTTTGAATATGACGGCTGTAAATCCGTCACGGCTGCTGTCCTACGTGTATATCTGCAGTGGGGTTGGGCTGCTGATCTTCATAGTCATTGTGTCTGTAATTGTTGTCCGGTGTCGAGGTGCGTAGTTTTTCTTTCCTCTGTTCTCTACAGACCCAAAATAGTCTCCAGTACTGAAAATGTAGAAAGGTTTCAGTGACACGACTGTTTCTGTTCCCTGTTAACAGGAAAGAAGAAATCAATTAAAAAAACAATACACGAGAATCAGGTACAGTTTTGTATCTTTCTTAATGAACTAGGCTACTGATTAACAAAGTTCTCATGATCCAAATTTCTCATGATCCAATTCACTTTACAGTCCACAGGAACCCCGGTGATGGATATTGCTCCACCCGTATATCCCAGGGAGTTTCCACGTAAAACCCAAACTCTTCCTGCCCAAGTCAGTCCTCCACAATCCTGCACCTATGACACGCCTCCTGTCAGAGTTAGAGTTACATCACTAAGAGACAGATCATCAGCGGGAAGACATCCTGTCAGTCGGGGACCACCAAGACGATGCCACGACCATCAGGAAGTGGAAGATGTGAAAGAGGTTGAAGAAGAAAATCCTTTGATATATGCCACCCTCAATCACGAGGCTGCGCCACAGAGACCTGTTCGAGTCGCTCATGTACAGATTGAAGCGTCAGAATATGCTGCCATTAAAGTGACATAACTCTAAGTGCTAATGCTACAGAAACTTGACTGAACACAGTTTTGTGTTAACTGTTTTAAGCCAGTCTGGGGTTATGTATTTTGTTGTAGGCTTGTCAGATGTCTGCACAGGCAGCACTGGCCTATATGTTGAACAAATTCAGTCTGTATTGCGTGTGACAGCATGTTCAGCGTGGAATGAGGGCAAGCTGTCAGCGATGATTAAGATAAAAACAAGGTGCTTACCAGCTGTGACCGTGATGACCTACATCCATGCCAACCGAGACAATGCCGATGTCCGTGCCAAGCAAACACCCAAGCCCATGCCAAGTGAGATCAAGACAAGACCAAGACTCAAAACAACTCAAATCAATACAAGGTCAAGACCCATACCAGTAAAGACCAAGACAAGAGTAAGGGCCATACTAAGCAAAACCAAGAGAAGACGTAGGCCATTACCAATGAGAACAAGAAAAGTTCCAAACCCACACCAGCTGAGATCAAGGCAAGACCAAGACTCATAGCAACTGAGATAAAGACAAGACCAAGACCCATAGCAACTGAGATCAAGGCAAGACCAAGACTCATAGGAACTGAGATTAAGACAAGACCAAGATCCATGCCAACTGAGATCAAGACAAGACCATGATCCATTCCAACTGACATCAAGACAAGACCATGATCCATTCCAACTGACATCAAGACAAGACCAAGATCCATTCCAACTGAGATCAAGACAAGACCATGATCCATTCCAACTGACATCAAGACAAGACCATGATCCATTCCAACTGAGATCAAGACAAGATCAAGATCCATTCCAACTGAGATCAAGACAAGACCAAGATCCATTCCAACTGACATCAAGATGATGAAACAAATAATTATCACTCATATTAAAGACTTATTATCAAGACCAGACAATATTCGGACAAAATAGACCAAGTACAAAAGACCAAGATCAGGATATAGTGACTTCAAGAACTTAAAGGTTTTGGTTTTAAGACGTAATGTACCAGTTGGTCAACCCTGATTGTCATTAAGCACACAGAAAGTGAATACATGGATTTCCAAAAGCACTGAAATCATGTGTTGCTGTTTCAGAAATACATCTAAATCCTGTGTAAAACGGATGAACTTGTTGAGATTTATTTAACACAGATTTGGATATGAGGCGACATTAATTGAGAAAATAGTTGGTAGGAAAGAAAAAGCATTCAGTCCAAACCTGCTTCAGCTTTAAGAATGATCAGTGTATGAAGTTTAATTATTATTTCTTTACAAGGTTTGTTCATGACTATATATGTGTATAATAGTGCAGGTATAAAGCACTGTTTTTACTAATATTGTTATTTTCCTACATGGGGCATGAATCTTAAAATAATTTTTGATTGTTCTGAGAAAATGTATGTTTTATGATTAACTTCAAAAACGAATGTATGATTTTCTTCGAGTGAAACAGTGAGTGTTTAATATAAAGCTAAATCTGCTGCAGTGCTTCATGTTCTATCTCCTTACAGTCGTTTTTAAGCACAATAGGCATTAACTTCAAAATCTGTATTCTCGCTAGTTGTAAGGTTTGCTTTCGAACGTTACATGCGGTTTTACTAGATAAAGTTTAGGTCTCATTTTTCCCTCATCGTTTTCCCTCATCGTCTGTCTTCCCCCAATCACGAGCCGTACATCCTTAGTATGAAAATATACCTGCACTGCTTTCAGAGGTGGACGAAGTACACAACTTCCTTACTTGAGTGAAAGTACAAATACTACTGGTCAAACAATACTACATTACAAGTAAAAGTTGTAAAGACAGATTTTTACTTAAGTAAAAGTACAGAAGTTCTTGTTTTTAAAAGTACTTAAGTATCAAAAGTAAATGTCAACACATTGTTTTATTATTGTTGCATTGTTGTATGCAATACTTACAGTACCTTTTGTAGCAACCTAGCAACCTTATTTCTTGAAATTGTGATGATTATGGCTTACAGATAAGGAAAACCCAAAATTCTGTATCTCAGAAAATTAGAATATTACATAAGATCAATAAAAAAGGATATTTCAAAGAGAAATGTCAGACTTCTGAAAAGTATGTTCGTTTCTATGCACTCAATACTTGGTTGGGCCTTTTGCATGAATTACTGCATCAGTGCGGCGTGGCATGGAGGCAATCAGCCTGTGGCACTGCTCAGGTGTAATGGAAGCCCAGGTCGCTTTGATAGCAGCCTTCAGATCATCTGCATTGTTGGGTCTGGTGTCTCTCATCTTCCTCTTGCCAATACCCCATAGATTCTCTATGGGGTTCAGGTCAGGCAAGTTTGCTGGCCAAAGCACAGTAACACCATGGTCATTGAACCAGCTTATGGTACCTTTAGCAGTGTGGGCAGGTGCCAAGTCCTGCTGGAAAATGATATCAGCATCTCCATAAAGCTTGTCAGCAGAAGGAAGCATGAAGTGCGCTAAGATTTCCTGGTAGATGGCTGCATTGACTGTGGACTTCAGAAAACACATTGGACCAACACCAGCAGATGACATGGCAGCCCAAATCATCACTGACTGTGGACACTTCACACTGGACTTCAAGCAACATGGATTCTGTGAATCTCCACTCTTACTCCAGACTCTGGGACCTTGATTTCCAAATGAAATGCAAAACTTACTTTCATCTGAAAAGAGGACTTTGGACCACTGAGCAACAGTCCAGTTCATTTTCTCCACAGCCCAGGTAAGACGCTTCTGACATTGTCTCTGGTTCAGGAGTGGCTTGACACGAGGAATGCGACATTTGTAGGCCATATCTAGGATTCGTCTGAAGCTCCCCAAATTCTTGAATGGATTTTGCCTGACAATCCTCTCAAGGCTGCAGTTATCCCTTTTGCTGGTGCACCTTCTCCTACCACACTTTTTCCTTCCACTCAACTTTCTATGAATATGCTTGGATACAGCACTCTGTGAACAACCAGCTTCTTTAGCAATGACCTTTTGTGGCATACCCTCCTTGTGGAGGGTGTCAATGACTGTCTTCTGGATAACTGTCAAGTCAGCAGTCTTCCCCATGATTGTGTAGCCTACTGACCCAGACTGAGAGACCATTTAAAAGCTCAGGAAACCTTTGCAGGTCTTTTGAGGTAATTAGCTGATAAGGGTGACACCATGACTTTCCAATATTGAACTTTTTCACAATATTCTAATTCTCTGAGACACAGAATTTTGTAGTTTTCCTTATCTGTAAGCCATAATCATCACAATTTCAGGAAATAAAGGCTTGAAATATTTCACTCTATGTGTAATGAATCTATATGATATATGGGTTTCACTTTCTGAACTGAGTGACAAAAAATATTGACCTTTTTCATGATATTCTAAATTTTGAGATGTACCTGTACACATCTATGTGTATCCACTCATGCACATTTCAATCTAATGGTCTGTAAATGAAGACTGGTCAGGAAAAAAAATCTAACCTGCTTTAAAACCCAGCTACACAACTGTAGCTGTACAACCACCCAACAGCAACACTGCTTTAACAAAGAGTTATATATTTCCACAATTCATTTACACCGTTTTAATATGCATTTACACCATTGTCCAGGCTCCTCCCTCCTGTGGGCAATGCGTTGTGGGCAATATTACCCGTTAGAGTGTGCATTGTTCTGCACTTTGAATTTCTACCGGAAGTAGTAGACCATCCAGGAATTTTTGGAATACTCTTTTCAGTATACTGCGATTTGGGGCGTACAAATTCTATTTTTGAATACTATTTAGGACACATTGTATGAGGATTTGGACACAGCGTACGTTTTTGTGTGTTAACTAACATCATTACCAATGCGTTGGTGGTGTATAATATACAAAGCATATCTTTGTCCATTTTGTCAGCAATTGATCAATTGAGCAATTGAGTTAAAAAAATTATGGAAAACCACTGAACTTTACAACACGTGATGCTACAAGAGTGAAAAAAATCATCCTATGATTAATGTAACTACTTTCTACTCAATGACCTTGACAGAAATGTAGTGGAGTTAAAAGTAGAGTACTTGTCTTTCAAATGTAGTGAAGTTAAAGTAAAAAGTATCCAGAAAAAATAATACTCAAGTAAAGTACAGATACTCAAAAAGTGTACTTAAGTACAGTACTCAAGTAAATGTACTTCTTTACTGTCCACCTCTGACTGCTTTTGACATCTGTCATCTTCCACACTGGGCGTTGCACTCATCATCCGTTTCTGTATGTAGAAAGTATACGAAGATACCGTTTACTGTTTCTCCATGAGCTCCCTTCACTCCTGGGATATGGCTTAAGAACATATAGCATGAAGTTTGTACATTGACTTGAAAGAAACTTGAAAGAGAGGATGCATGGTGGGGCAGCATTGTGCAGAAAGAATTGTGGGGAGCCCACAAGCACTACAACAAATGATCACACTTCCTGTTTGAGAAAGTAATGGAACGGAACAAAGTGAGGTGTACTGGGGTCTGACCTCAACCTGTTTCTTTTAGTTACAGCGGATGAGTAGCAAATCTGTTATAGCAAACAGAACTTGTGTGTACAATGTGTGTGTGTGTGTGTGTGTGCGTGTGAGCTATTTATTCCAAACCAGCTACGTAAGTTCCTCAGTTGTGCCTTTATCACTTTTGAAAGTGATTTAAATATTCTCTACATAGCTTGCAGCTCCATCATGCGTGACTTCTTCCATCTCTTCTTGCAAGTTCTATATTCCAGGTTGTGTTTTTTTTTTTTTCCGCACAAAATTGTTTATAAGACGAACAATAAAATAGAAACCAGGAAAGGCAAAACCTTTGAGATCGGTGCATCGGTGCATGTGTTTAGGTTTTTTTTTTGGCAAAGCAGCAACAGCAGTTTCACTTGGAGTGTATAAAAGGATGAGTGGAAATTTTCACTTCTGCTAAATACAAGTTGCTACACCTCACACTTTCGTTTCTGAGTTTTAAAAATCATACAACATTCATACAAAGAGTGAGGGGTGTGGGTTTGGCCCGGCCCGGCCCGGCCCGGCCCGGCCCGATAGAGCTTCTTAAAGGTGTTTTTTTTAAAATGCACTGAAATAGAAAAAGATTAATTAGGTGATAATGATGTATAATTTTTCATTAGAAATCTAAACAGGTTCTGTAACTGGGTTTCACAGCAAAAGTGGCATTCTTAGGAATTCTCATGCAATTTAAAATTCTAAAATACATATATTTTTTAAACATTAATCAAATATATCCACATTTTAAAAACACAGCTTTTTAATAAATAAATAAATAAATAAACAAACACAATTTCAAGCAGTTGTGGTCTGCTAGTGTTTTTTTTTTTTATTATTTATTTATTTATTTACTTATTTATTTATTTTTTGGCTCAATTACCTTCTTGCTGTTATGTAGCGTGTTACCTAAGTGAGTTTGTGGTGCTATAATTAGCACATTTGAGAAGGGTGGAGTCAGTAAGTAGGGCGGATTTACTCAGTCATTCTTGTTGACGAAGATCAACATCGATTGAATAGCTTTAATCTGAGACCGTTTTTAAGAAACACAGAATCCTAGTGAAATCATCAAGAAAATTAAGGATTTTTTTTGGGGGGGGGGCGTTATCACACTATACTTTCAGTTCAGTGAGCCGGTTCAGTACACTGCTTTCAGATCTGCTTTATGTTGATTCTGTGAGTCTGTGAGTGTCTCTTTCACCTAAGCGCCGTATCCGTCTTTGGCTGTTAAGAAGCATGTTAGAGGATGCTGCGAAAGGGGATGTATGATTTGTGGGTTTTAGCAGCATGAGTGCAGTGCATGCACAAGTGTTGACTGACAGCTTGTACAAGCTATCCTTGCTCCATCAGTCCCTTCTGGTCTACCACTCTGCAGTTTCACACTTAACCTCAAACGTTAACACACCTGACGTAAATCCTCGTGCTTGGTTTTAGTAATTACCTGAAGTGGCGTCACATGGGTTCGACCCGGGAAATTTGCCGGCGTTTACGGTAATTGTGATGGACTTCGGCGATTGTGGAGCAGCCATTTTGTAATTTCCAAAAAAATTACAAATCTTCATCAACCACTGTATTTTCTTTTTAAACAAAATGTTAATTTTTATTTTTACATCTTGGCTAATAAAAGTTATTAATGGCATATAATACAGTTATACATCTAAAATTCCTTAAAAGAAAAAAAAATAAAAAAATAAAAAAATAAAATCAATAACTTTCCCCAAGTATCTAGCTAACTTTGCTAGCTTCTGGGTTTTCTCTGCAGGGGTTAGCTCTTTTCCCAGCTACATTCATGTGACTTCATCAGTTTTGGACTAATTTTGGACTTACTCTTATCCTGCTTTATTGATAATAAGCTATAATAAAGATTGAAGATAGAATAAAGATTGTTGGGGTTTTTCTTTTTGGCTACTGAGCTTTATTCAACATTCATCATTACCTTCATGATTCTTATTATTTTTAGATTTTTGGATGTTTTTAGACATTGATCTTTCCACATATATTCATTTCCAGGCTGATAAAAATGAGTTATTTGAAGGTTAGAAAAAAGAGATAGTCTTTCTTTCTCCACTAGGAGAGAAAGAAAGACTGGCTTTCTTCTTATTAGCACACTTGCGCCATCAACAACCGTGACTGGATAAATACAGCGCATTACCACTTTAAACAGCGGCCCGTCTCGCGCTTTCACATCAGCCGGTATTGTTGACTTTTGTTGTGAAGTTGATTGTTGAAGTTTGTTGTGTAATTGTCTAGCTGTCCTTACGAAATTCAACTTCTGCTAATTTTCAGCGTCACGTATTTCTCCCACGCTACGATTCGCACTTCTGTAATGTTCAGCGTTTTGCCTCTGACTCCATCTGCCGAGCCGTTCTGGTTTTCACCTGATACGAGGCTGAAGCGCTGTTCGGGTTCTGATTGGGTCTCTGTTGCTAAGCAACTAGATGTAACATTCTACATTTACCTTTCTGGCATTTGGCAGACGCTCAGAGCGACGTACATAAGGGCTTTGAAGTCTCTATCAGTGAATACATTAACACTGGTTCAATTGGTCACAAATATAGGTTACCATTAGCCTGTGTTTTTAAACAACATACAACAATCCATAATCAAACTGGATAAACGTTAGTTTAAGTGTTTCAGGAAGAGGTAGGTCTTCACCCGGCGTGTGAAGACGGTCAGTGACTCGGCTGTTCGGTCATCTAGAGGAAGTTCATTCCACCACCTCGGTGCCAGAACAGAGAAGAGTCTAGATGTAGACATACCTCTTACCCTGAGAGATGGTGGGACCAGTCGAGCAGTGCTGGAGGATCTGAGGGAGCGAAGTGCAGTGTGAGGAGTAATAAGAGCTTTGAGGTAAGAGGGTGCTGGTCCATTCTTGGCTTTGTAGGCAAGCGTCAGTGTTTTGAAGTTTTCAGAAGTTGATCAGCCAGGAGAGAGTTTCAGTAGTCCAGTCTCGAAATGACAGGAGAGTGAACATGCTGAACAATTCTAACAGCACATCGTTTTACAATGGCACTGCGATTTGGAGATAACGCTGTAAAAGCCAAGCTGAACCTGATTAAGGGCACACTTTCATAACCCTGGGGTAAATAGCTGTGCTTCATAACCCTGCTTCTAAAGTACACATTGTTCTTCTACCCGGGGTATGACACGGTGTTTAACTTGGTATGAAAAGCTCTTCTCAGTTTCAGGCTGTAACACAAGAAACCTTCAAGGGGTTAAATATGTTTTGCACTGCAGCTGTTTGTTTGTTCCTGTCCTCTGGTAGCATCATAAGTTCAGATGCTCCTTTTACAAAGCTGTATAAACTTCACTGCAGTAACCGGGCTCCGCTCATCAACAGGTGATGTGACGCGCATCATTTCCTCCTGATCCCAAACATTCGAACACATTCATTTCTGCTTCCATATTCCACAGTAAAGTGATTAAACCAGAGAATCGGGCTGTTTCATTTCCTCCGACAATTGAGAAACTTTCATATCAATGTTCAGTTTCATTTTAAGTTACACTAACTGCATTATCACACAAACAAGCTTCAGTGATGAAAACAGTAGTGGATTATAGATTGTTAGTACCTTAGAGATTTTCAACAGACATGTAGAAGCACATTTTATTCATTGTGGTGTCTCGTTAATGACCGTGTATTCATCGTTACCACAGTGCTGTCTAATTCTTCATCTGTGATGGGTCAGAAGGTCTGTCTAATACGCCATCATTTCTATAGTAACATATAATATAATAAAGAATAAGAATAAAAAAAAAAGATGTGCTAATATTTAACAAATATAACATATCTATTGCTAATCTGTGAAACTCTGAGACATTTTTTATAAAATCTATGAACATAGACTCCAGTGTAGGACTTTGTAACAGAGAGAAAACTTAAAATTTTCCACTTTAAGACCCCTTTTCCATCCATTTTGTAGTAGAATGTAACATGCCAAGCTTACGAGAGAGAGAGAGAGAGAGAGAGAGAGAAAAAAAAAAACTAGAACTATAAAAATAACAGTTCAAACACATGAAATGTGCTTCTCTAATAAATCTATTTCATTGTAATCATGGCCAAATCGCTGTGATATAAAAAGGGACGTGACGTTATTGGGGGACTTTGTAGCGGAAACAGTATATTAGCTTTATTTATGGTCACATCCCTCTACACCGAAGCTGATTATTTGTCCTTAAACAGCAAAAAAGTTTTATTTACAGACTTTCAATACTTTATGTAGTCTGTATGTTATATAAAATGACATTAAACAGCACTGATGAGGGTTTCCACGGCCACACTGTAACATTTTATCCACATCTGTGCAACGTTTTAGAGCTTTCCCCAAGACCATGAACCGTAGTAATAATAACAGAGATAGAGAATATAATGAAGAGTTCTTTAAAATGCTCACGGTTCTGTAACTATTCATGGCCTTTAACTAGAACTCAAACAACTGCTTTCGGTTTGTCTTTTCTGTTTGTTTCATAGACAAGTTCACACAGACCTTCTTTTTTCTTTTAGTTCATTTTTCACTTTCAGCTTTAGCCAAGTAATCTTTAAAATGCCAAGCTGAAAAAATATAAGTAACAGTTTTAACCAGAAACGTACAGTATCAGAGTCACAATAGGGACACGGTAGGGTTATTTGAGCAATATTAACATTATTTAGATGCAAAAAATATAAATTTGTATGCAAAAAAATATATATATATACGATCAAACCCTCTTGTGTTCATGTATGAAAGCGTAGAAAAACAGACACGAGTACACTTCCCTCTAGTGGAGACATATGAGCAGGGAGCATAATGCTTCTCATAGACTATTTACAACATTTAATAATAATAATAATAATAATAATAATAATAATAATAATAATAATAATAATAATAATAATAATAGAGAAAAAATCATTCATAAAATAGATTTCTTGTCATTTAAAAAAAATAAAAAATAAAAATAAAACCACCATTAAAAATGTTAATTAATGTTTAGTATAATAAAATTCATAATGAAATCTAGTAAAAAAAAATAAAATACATTACAACAAAACAGATTTCATTTCCAGTGATAGCATTTTAGTTTAAAATTACCATTTAAATGCCGTAGAAAAAATCACACGCTCATTAGTACATTCATAAAACACACTATATATAGACTCTAGGTTTCTCCAGTCATAGCAGCAGGTTTCATCTCGGTCTAAATGCTGAAAAAGAGAAGAAAACGATGATGGTGTTAGACGTGGAAAGCAAAGCAAGCCAGAATCACAGTTTTTATGACAATGATGTTGGATCAAAATGGAGTTTGCTCCTGTGTTTCTTGTGTCCATGTTTGTTGACTGAGTGTCTCACTCCACAGTGGAGGTTAATATGAAGATGATATGAAAGTAGACACTAAGAGCTTTAAGAACTAGCTTGAATACTTTAGCTAGCCTACTAGGGGTGATATATTCATAGAAAAGCTCCAAAAAAAACCCCCATAAAGGTTGTTTTCTTTTTCACACAAATCTTCAAGGTAAACGTTGATCTCAACCCCGTTTCTGCTCTCTGAGATGCTCTCCAAGTGCTTGTTCATCTAAAAAGCAGCTCAAATGTCATCTTCACCCAGTAAAATTCTGTTTAAGGTTCTCCAACAGAGGGAAAAACACACGTCTAAAACACACTGAAAGCCGACAGACTCGTTTTAGATCAGACTCACAGCCTGAACATCATTCATTACTTTACACTGATTGAAAATGTCCATTTCCCAAACACCAGTGTATTTTTGATGACACAATGACAAGATTAGCACTTTTTCTAACCCTAGCAGTGAGTCCTTGCGGTCTTCCTAACAACGTTCTCATCGGTTTCCAATGTCTGATCTCAGTTTCTACAGATTTGAAACCCAGAAATGTCAAAAAATTCCCCCAAAAAACATCTATTTTTTTTTTTTCTGTATTTATTCCTAATTGTTATTATTATATGGTGGTGCAAGAAAACCAATCAGATCCTACAAATATATTTTAACCAAACATATACTTGTTTTTTAAGATTTCTTTCTTTTTAAAAAACACAAATGATTTATTTTTACGCTGCTTCATAACGTGGCCTTAGCCTTAGCTCTCCGCCTGCAAACTCTCTCAGTTAAAAGGTAAAACCAGCCAGTCTTCCTGAAGACATCTACAACCTCACTAGCTAAGTGTGATTTCCTGTGGTTCTTGTAGTATATGCACAAATAAGACACCTTTACAGTGTACAGACATAGAAGAAAAGAGTTCAGATGTAATGAAAGGAAACACTTCTCCGTGTATGAATAAGTAGTTTTAGTAAAACACTGAATTAACTACAGCATTAAAACTCATTCTACGACTATGAGGACATCGGGACCTTGGACATTTCGGCTGTCGCACTCGGTTCGCTACCAGAAGGATGTCATTATGTCTGTATTTAGAAGGTGGTGTGTTCATTAAAACCAAACGCTTCTTTGTTGTAAATTTTGGAAACTGGGGCAGGATGGCTTAGAGCTTAGAGGTTTGTTTTTTGCTTTGTATCTTCGGGTTGGGGGTTTGAGTCCCACATTTATCTGTGTATGTGTGTGTGCATGTTTGAGTGAGTGTGTCTAGTTTGCATGTTCTTCCCATGCTTCGGGGGTTTCCTCTGGGTTCTCCAGTTTCCTCCCCCAGTCAAAAAACCCAAGTGTTAGCCTGACTGTCATCTCTAAATTGTCCGTAGTGTGTGTGAATGTGTGTGTGTGAGTGAGAGAGATTGTGTGTGGTGTGAATGTGTGAGATTGTGTGTGTGTGTGTGTGAATGTGTGAGATTGTGTGAGATTGTGTGTGTGTGAATGTGTGAGATTGTGTGTGTGAGTTTGTGGCCTGTGATGATGAGGGTGTGTATGACCAAATCCATTCATCTTGAAGGGTTTTCCCGGGGGCCACACTATCGAGATGGACTCTGAGAGAAGTGTGACCTTATCGTAAAAAAAAAAAAAAAGTCACACAGGAAGTGAAGGGGCTTCTGTTACCATCACCCTCAGCCTCAAAAAAACAGCCTTTGCAGACGTCTGAAAAACCCGATGTCAAATTCCTAGTAAATGACCATTTTCTTTGCTGCCAACCTATATTTAAAACGCCCCCCTTTCTCTCTTTCTCTCTCTCGCTCTCTCTCTCTCTCTCTCTCTCTCTCTCTCTCTCAGACAAACAGTCATATAAAGTAGGTGACTGTGGTTTATAAGCCTTGCGGTGTATATTAAGCGAGGAGCCACAAGAGGAAGAAGTTTCAGATTGTATCATCTGTATTGTTGTTCAGGTGTTTCCTTAATGCAGTCTAACTAAAATATGGCATGCGATTTTTTTTAGAAATGAGCAATACATAAAAATATACATACATATCTATCTATCTATCTATCTATCTATCTATCTATCTATCTATCTATCTATCTATCTATCTATCTATCTATCTATCTATCTATATATAGATAGATAGATAGATAGATAGATACATGCACCAACCAGGCATAACTTTATGACCACCTGCCTAATACTGTGTTGGTCCCCCTTTTGCTTCCAAAACAGCCCTGACCCGTCCTGCACTGTGTATTTTGACACCTTTCTATCAGAACCAGCATTAACTTCTTCAGCAATTTGAGCAACAGTAGCTCGTCTGTTGGATCGGATCACACGGGCCAGCCTTCGCTCACCACGTGCATCTGTGAGCCTTGGCTGTCCATGACCCTGTCGCCGGTTCACCACTGTTCCTTCCTTGGAACACTTTTGATAGATACTGACCACTGCAGACCGGGAACACCCCACAAGAGCTGCAGTTTTGGAGATGTTCTGGTCTAGCCATCACAATTTGTTCCCTTCATCAAACTCGCTCAAATTTTTACTCTTGTCCATTTTTCCTGAGAGATTCATTTGCATCAACGATCCAGCTTTAAGCTTGAACCGTGTCCTGCCTCACGTTTACGTCACCTTATGGTCTAAAGAACTGATATAAAATATAATGGAAATGGATCAGCGCTCAGAAATCAAGATAACCACAGCAACAGAATCTGACTCATGTTATTTCAGTTTCACCTTCTTCCTGTCTCTCATTAAAAAAAAGTGTCATGCTGAGATTAAACAAAAACACTGGACCGCAGTAAAATGTGGCCAGTTCTGATAAATATCAAACACACCCGAATCTGGAGGTTTATTTAGGTTGTTAATCACTTGTGCCATGTTTTCCTCTTCTTTTCCTCTGAAGTCGATTGTTTTAAGAGCCAGAATTGTGCAGACACTGACACAAGGCCCGCTTTTATAACGAAATATGCCACGGATTTTAGTCTATAAACATAAAGGAGTCACGGTGCTCGTGTTTTATTATCCCCTGTCTCTCGTCATATTCACACCCTAAACAATAATATCTAAAAAGAACTCTCTTCAAACAGGAATTTCCTTTTAATCAAAGCCAGCCAGGTCAGAGAAAGGCAGTCATGAGGATGGGAAGACTTCTTGTAAGAGACAGTAACACTTCATTTCCTGTGGGGCGACCAAAAAAAAATCGAGCCATGCAAAGACATAACTTCAAAAGGAAACCTGTCTGCCGTTCATTTCCTCTCTGCCATGCACACAATTTTACACTGCTCGAATACTGTGTGTGTGTGTGTGTGTTTGGGTGTGTGTGTTTTCTAAAACTTCACAAAGATCACTTCTGTGGGAATTTCAGAATTACGTTGAAAAATGTAAACCTGACACAAAATAATTACAAAAAAATCCAATAAATTAAATAAATTATATATTTAAATATAATAATATATATATATATATATATATATATATATATATATATATATATATATATATATATATATATATATATATATATAAAAAAAAAATTATAGTTGACTATTAAAAAATACTTGACTATAGTATTACAATGGATAAGTAACAAAGAGCTAATTTTTTTAATTATTATTTTTCCGTGATTAAAAGATAAAAAGAATCGCTTTGTGCATTTTCGGCTGTCAGAAAGCTTCACTGCTGCATTTTCTGCTCCATGCTGTAATTGTGGCTGCTAAAGCTGGCTCAGTTGGAGTGTTTCTCTCTAATCGTATCATATAATCTTCATATCACCATTTCATATTTTCAAATGGGGAAAAATGGTTGAATAGAAATGGATGTTTATTCAGTAAGAGCTTTGGTGGATTAGGGTTGCAGGTTTAAAGAGAGAGAGAGAGAGAGAGGTTCAAACTGAGTAAGTGATACATGGTGAGAAAGAGGCGGGGTGAGAGAGGGAGAGTGAGAGAAAGAGAGAGAGAGAGTGAGAGAAAGAGAGAGGTTCAAACTGAGTAAGTGATACATGGTGAGAAAGAGGCGGGGTGAGAGAGGGAGAGTGAGAGAAAGAGAGAGAGAGAGTGAGAGAAAGAGAGAGAGAGAGAGTAAGGCAGGTTTAGAGAGAGAGAAATGTTTTGAATAAGTCAGTGAGAAAGACAACTTTTAAATAAGTGAGTGAGAAAGAGAGCTTTTGAATAAGTGAGTGAGTGTTACATAGTGAGAAAGAGGCATGGTGAGGGAAAGAGAGAGAGAGAGAGAGAGAGAGAGAGAGGGGTTTAAAGTGAGTGAGTGATAGTCAGAAAGAAGCAGAGAGAGAGAGACAGGTTTAAAGCAAGGGAGTGAGACTGGTTTTGAATAAGTGTGTGAGTAAGACATGTTTAGAGAGAGTGAGACAGGTTTAGAGAGAGTGAGACAGGTTTTGAATAAGGGTGTGAGTAAGACAGATTTAGAGAGAATGAGACAGGTTTAGAGAGATACAACAGGTATTGAAAAAGTGTGTAAGACTGGTTTAGGGGCTGAGACAGATTTAGAGAGAGTGGGACTGGTTTAGAGTGAGAGAGTGAGACTGGTTTAGAGTGAGAGAGTGAGACTGGTTTAGAGCGAGAGAGTAAGACGGGTTTAGAGAGTGAGGCAGGTTTAAAGTGAGTGAGACTAATTAAAACGCTAAGACAGGTTTAGAGCAAGAAAGTGAGACCGGTTTACTGAGTGTCATTTGAGGAAGCGTTGTTTTTAGCTCTGTGACATCTAGAAACTCTAAACTTTACCCTAAATGTTAAGGCTTTAAATGGTGTAGAACTTAAAATTCACTCAGTGAGGATATTGGAAGATTTTCAACAAAGATTCGGCAAAGAGAAATGTCTCACTGGATAACTGACCTGTGGACCGTTAATCAGAGGGAGACGGTCAGGGTTTGAGAATTGATTATAAAAATAAATAATTGAGCAAGACTTTTGAACTTCTTGCTGTCTTCTCAATAACGTTATCTCTTCTTGCAAAATAGTGAAAAGTCCAGAATCGGTTCTTTACTGAGAACTAAAACTAGAATCCCATCCATCCACCTATCCATCCATCCATCCACCCACCCATCCATCCAATAAATCCACTCATGCACCCACTCATCCACCCATCCCACCCATCCACCCACTCATCCATCCACCCATCCACCTACCTATCCAATAAATCCACTCATCCACCCACTCATCCACCCACCCAGCCACACACCCACCAATCCATCCACCTATCCATCCATCCATCCATCCATCCACCCACCCACCCATCCAACCAATAAATCCACTCATGCACCCACTCATCCACCCATCCCACCCATCCACCCACTCATCCATCCACCCATCCACCTACCTATCCAATAAATCCACTCATCCACCCACTCATCCACCCACCCAGCCACACACCCACCAATCCATCCACCCACCCAGCCATCCATCTAGCCACCCATCCACCCATCAAGCCACCCATTACATCCATCCATCTTCTGTACCATTTATCCTACAAAGGGTCTTGAAGAAAGTCCGGGCACAAGGTTCTGGACACACTGGACGGGGTACCAGCTCATCACACACACTCACACACTTTCAGGTGCCAATCAGTCTTTAGACTCGGGGAGGAAACCAGAGACCCCAGAGGAAACCCCAAAGAACATGCAAATTCCACACACACACAGAGAAGACAGAAATCAACCCCCAGCTGTTGAGTTGTGGGGCAAATGTTATAGCAAATTTATAGCAACTTTATACCAAATTTATGGTTGAGTCAAAAGACAAACGTGTAGGAAATGTCTTTACTCCTTAAAAACAACATCCTGGTGTGAAAGCCGCAGAGGCTTCGAATTTCTTGGTTTCGTTAAAAGGTAGCTGGTTCACATGAGAGAAGCTTTCAGCACAAAAACAAACTCTGCCTTGTTCCAGGTCAAAAGTCTCACGAGCTGTTTCTCAAAAACAAGCTCAAAGGAAGACCTGTGTTTAACTGCTTCATGGCTGCCACCCTGGTCAATGGCTGCATGTTAGTTTTTACAAGGGGCATACGTTTAAAAAAATAAAATTCTGTGCTGATTGATATATATATATATATATATATATATATATATATATATATATATATATATAACAGCAGCTCTGACCGTAGCGCAGACAAACATGTTATCGTTTCTATAGTAACAGCTCACTGGTATCAGATTTACTGATAATTTTCCTGTATAGAGAACAGTGTCAGGGCTTTGTAACAGTCAGTACTTTTCCACGGTGGCTGAGAGGTGCAAAACAAAATAACAAATCCAAAAACACAAGGACAATTCAGACAACCCGGAACGGATAGGTATAGTTTACGAGTGGAATTCTTTCTGCTGATTGGACGAGAGATCCTTCACTCAGGATATACAGGGGATACAGCAGGCTGCAGCAGTAGGAAGTGGATTGGTGTGTGTATGAATGCAGCTCTGCTCTTATAGCGCTCCTTACATCCTTGAATCTGGAATAGTTTGGTCTTTCAAACATACCTGCGTTCTTCAGGTGTGTGTTTTTAGAGATCGCAAACTAATCTTTATGCCATGATACACTATCAGTATATCCAAAATCACGCTATACGAACGTCCTTCCTCAAAGTAGCGCTGAATGAATTCTATTTTCTTATCAAGATAAATATATATGTTTGTTATTTTTCTGTTAACATCTTGAGTGACAGATGTCTTGTCCAGTCTGCGGTACTATACTACCTACCTTTTACGGGTTCGTCTGAATTGTCCTTGTGTTTTTGGATTTGTCTTGCAAGTCTTTAACCGCATTGTGGTTTCCTTGGTAACGACAAATAAAAAGCTGTGTATTTTTGCTTTATTAACTTCAGTAAAGACTGGCGAGGGAACTACTGTTCATAGCTGCTATAACAAGCGTTTTACAGATATCCAACAACATTAAATGTAAGTAGAAACGATTCTAAACTGTATTATTGCTCTTAGTGCTCTGAAACAAATGTCTGGATTAGGATGAAGAAATACAGTTTTAACCCAAAACGTCTACTGACCCTCTCGGAGTACTCGGAGCTGTTAGCGCCTCTTCATGCACAAACACAGGCATATGAGCAGCACAAGCACGGCGAGTCCGACCGAGATGATGATGATCTTCTTCAATCCAACTGCAGCACAAAAGCACAGGGAATAAATCACTCAAAAATGACACGCAGTAGATGTTTGACTGAGCAGAAATACGGCTAGAAAACATACGTAATGTTATTTCTTGCTGAATTTACATTCTGAACTCAGGTTATTTTCTGCAGCATGTTTAAGGGTGATAATTACACCTTTACCAGTATAACCACCATGAGGTGTAGTGTTCATGTTCTAGCCACTTTAGGCTAAACAGGTACCTGGGTGTTAGGAAAGCAGGTGATTATTTTATACTTATATTTCTGTATACGTTAACAGCTCAGTGGACACACAGGAAGAAAACTTTTACCTCATTTCATTTAGCTGACTTTTAATAATATACAGTTCTCTAGAATGACCTGTAATTTCTATACATCCTTCTACTATATGTAAAAAAAATTAAACAATTCCTTGTAGAAACCATGACATTAAAAGTATAGAAATGAGCTGCTGCTATAGAAAATTCTAACCAATCAGGATCAAGAACTTAATGTGGATTATAATCAAGCTAGTATTTTTAGAAATCCAGTTATAATAGTACATGGTTTATTATGTAAAGCTTTACACTGAGAAGATTTAATACTAATAATACTGTAATAATAATACGACTCACTCTTGTTCAGGGCTACAGAAACACTCGACTCCAGGCCCTGATGGAGCGCCGTACATGTCACTTGCTCCTCGTCCAGCAGTCTGGACTGAAACTGTATGGTGGTGACCACCAGTGTGGTGCCGTCTCCCTGCGGGTAAAACGAGATCTCGGAGGGCGCCAGCGTGAGGTTATGGCCCTCCACATTCCAGACAAGTTCTGTAGGAGGACGAGACACGGCTGAGCAGTTGGCCTGGATTATTCCTTTCTCCGTGGTGGTGTAGCTCACCTCAGGTTTGGGCAGGACTGTGAAAAACAACACAAGTGGCCATGAGGTTAGTTGAGCTGTTGTGGTGACGTTCAGAGGGTTTCTTATGCTATATCTGTCGAAGAGATAAATAGATGTAACCACAGTACTAGTAATTATTTCATACTATGGACAGATTTCCATTTTTATTCCTACTTCCCTGTGTCTTAACATTAAAATCGCATCTATTACAGACTAGGAAAGAAGCGTGACGCATGGTGTTTGGGAATGAAAAACACAGGTTGTGAAAAGACATGAGACAGTGTGAGAGGATGTGATCCAACCCACTGTCTGGAGGCACGATTTTCCTCCAGTGACAAAAGCTACACTGTTCGGACCAAGATTATCAGAGAAGAGACATAGAGGACCTCTGTTTCCCGGAGAAAAGTGACACAGTAATGGCAATAGGCCTCGGTCCAAAGCAAACGCCTTTAAATCAGCCCTCACAGTCACGCTCTAGCACAGATCAGGATAATAGCTAGTGTTCGAGCCAAACAGCAGAATCTACTGTCTAGATATTCTGTGGTCTGAACAGGTAAAAAAACAGATCTGTAATAAAATGACACCTCGTTGCCAAGAAGCAGAATGATTAATCCTTTTCCTCTTCTCCAGGATGTGTAATTTGTGCTGTTGGCTGAAATCATCCCAAGGATCCTACCAGAGCACAGACGGAAAAACATGACCCCAGAATCTGATCCTGTCAGATATTGACGAAGACCTTATGCATTCGGTTTCACAAAATTACTTAGTATTAAGCTTCACAGGAAATTGTAATAAAAAAACTTTTATCTCCTGTCTGTCCTCTGCCCTATCAGCTACCAGTTGGAGAGGGTGAAGGCTACAGTTCCTTACTGTAGCTGTGGTGCAGCATAACACACCGTGCGGAAAGTGTTATTTGCCTTCTTCCACATACATGAGTTCACACATGCCTGCGATTGATCGTCCTCTCTTTCCTTTCAATCACAGCGAGATTAACCAATTCACAGATGGGATTTGAACTCGCAATCTCCTAAAGATTTTCAATTTCTGCTGATTTATGTCACAGACAGAATCAATATTACTGCATTTCGTGACTTAGTTAACTTTTCAACAAACATCAATTGAAAATTTCCCTTTCGGAGAATCTTGCAGGTAATGCTAATCCTCATTTTCCCAGATTTAACTATCGTTTGGTCAATCTTTATATATCCTTGTTATGTATCTTTATGTATCCTTGTTTCTGCTCACATTTCGTTTTTCTAAAAAGGCGGTACTCTACACTGATTACAAGGAACGTTAGCGCTAACATTATCATTATCATATCCTACACTCCTTTATTTAGGAGGAAAACAGGACATATGTTCCCAAGGTGTAATACATGTTGAAATCCACAGCACGAAGGGAACAGCACTGAAATAGTATGATGGGAAAGAACAAAATCTCAGAGCCAACAAATTTAGTAAGAGAGACCTTGCCAAGCTAAATACGGAGTGTAAAAAGATTTGTGACCAGTAGCTCACCCACTGTTTTATCTCTTTTTATTGTCTAGAAATGACGGCTTGGTTACATAATGACTTCCTTTTCCTGAGAGCTGCAGCGGAGAGAGCAAGTCACAGACTAGCGCAGACTCGCTGTCTCTCTTTCTGACACACATGCATGTGTATATAAACACACCCACACACACATATATTCACACAGATTTGTAAACAACAAGGATTCTTTCATTTAAGACAAGAAAGGAAACGCTATGAACTGGCTTTGACCTGACAGACTGACCAATCAGGGTGCATTATTATGAGAAAAACAAATAAATAACTTCTCATAAGTTGATTTACTGAAGCTAAATATTTTTAGAAAATGAAATTTTTCATTTTAAATTGGACTTTTTGTTACTTTTGAGGAGATTTTGTGAATTTGGATGGTGTCTCCAGTGTTAGAGCTACAACTCTAACTTAAATTGTTCTACCAAGGGAAACTCTTCAGGAGTTTGTGCATTTTTTTTATTATTAAGTAAAAAGAAAGGGGATAAAAACAAGGGCTGGTGAAGGATCGAGGTTATAGATGATATCGAGGTTATAGATGATATAAATGAAAAACACATTCCACAACATTAAGTGCAACTGTAACACGTGATACATCACACCACCTTGTCATTAATCCTTTGCCTATATCAGCATGGCCGCTTCTCTTGGAGTCTGTCCTTAAGACCTACCATAGACAGCCAGACATGCCGTGACGCTCCTCAAGCCCTCAGGGTAGGTGTGGAAATCGCAGGTGTAACACCCCTCATCCTCCATCTGGACAGGTTCTATGGTTAACTGGCTGTGTCCCAACGTCTGGCTCAGCTTCACCCGCTCCTGGAACGGCAGCTCCACGATCAGTTTGTCGTTCTTGGTGTACGAGGCCACAATGGCAGTGTCGCCCTGCTCCGTCGTTTTTCTCCACAGGATCTGATGGACCTTTCTGGTGAGTGCGTAAGTGCACGAAAGTGTCACGTGCCTCCCGTTCACTACTGTCTTGTTGCCTACCGACTCTGCTTTTGCTGAAAGAAAAAGAGGAAATGTTGAGTTTCTACTCCTGTGTTCATTGGATGCTTAATGGCTCTTGCTTTCCTTATAGGTTTTACCTGGAACTCAGGGAAAGAGTTTCCTCAAGGGGAGAAAACAATAAGCCAGATAAAAGGTTTACTTCCTGTAAACCATACTATGAATAAGGAATGTATATATGTGTTCTATAACCTCATGTCTGATGAGGTTTTTAACCACTGGTCTTTGATGGTTACTGGTTTGTAACCATCTGCCTGCTTGTTTTCGTTGTGCCTACTGCTACCATTGGTGACTCATCCATTTTTTGGCCATATTTTCACATAATGGAAAATATACTAGCTTTTTCTTTTTTTTTTTTTTACATGATCCTCTGTTTTGTGCTTTCCTCTCTGGATAATTGGTCATGGATTAAACAGGTAGCACTAGATGATGGGACAGGAAGATAAGTTCATCTACAGGACCTGAACAGAAGAACACAAAATCCTTTCCACTTCCTGCTGTGACCATCACAAGGTACCTCAAAGGGATAATTAAAGCTCATGCCATGTGTTTTCAGGAAACCGTGAAAACTTGGTGCCAGGTAAGACTAGAAACATTGCACAACATTGTTTGATCTGCTTCACCAGTCATATGCTCTTCAAAAGGGTTCTTCAGATTGTTCCTTAAATTCTTTGTCCAAGAAACTACAAAGCGGAACCTGTTTAAAAGGCTAAGAATCTTTAACTGTCCAAAGAACCGTGGAAGAATCATTTTTCTAAGTGTGTGGAAGTCAATCATTACAACTTAGCTAGCATTTTAAGATAAGAGTCATACAGCTGAATAATCAAGATTGGCATCACCTCACCATTTAAAAGGAGGCAAGTCTTCCCCCGCTGTTGTCCCGATGGGTACACGTCAAACACACACGTGTAGCACCCTTCATCCCCTGGCTTGGTCCTCTCAATGGCAATAGCACTTGTGTGCATTTCCTGGTCGAGGAGCTCCACACCATCTCTCTTGATGAGGCTCTCACGTTTCTCAGGCTGGTAAGAAAGGACACTTACGTTGTGCAAATCCAGCCAGCGAACCTGTTTGAGGAGTTCACCGCCTTCTAGAGTCACATTACAGCCTAGCGTAACAGGGCGGCCCAGTGTTGACTGCAGGTTAGCCGGGGCGGTCACTCGATCTAGGATATGCCAATTAAAAGGAATCAGCCAATCAGGTTTGTGCACTTAATAATAAAAAGAAATGAATTTACCCACAGGTGATTTCTTAAACTTATACCTTTCTTTATTACAGCTTTACTAATGATATTAAAGTAGAACTGTTTAATAGCATATAGGCAGAAAAATCTGAGCAAAAAGTAAGCTCATAAAATGAATGGTGTATGCAGTGAGTGAGGTTTTGTGCATAAAAACACAAAAAATGTCAAATGCATTTTATTGGCACAAATAGTCAGCAATTTAAAATGTAATGTCCATTAAATGCCATGTCTAGACTTTTAAATATAATGTCTTTAAAGGCCAGTGTGTAACACTTAAAAAAGAACTTTAACAGTTGAATCGGCATGTCAGGATGGCAATGTTGCAAGAATTCAAGGAAGCCAACTTGTAGGAAAAGTTGTGAAAGGTTAACGTTACAGTAAGCAAGGTTTACATTAGCGAGAGCTTTAAAAAATTAATTTGTAGGAAATCCAACATAAGTATTTTTCTAAATTTCTGTGAGGTTGAACTGGTGGGTCTTCAGAATACAATACCTAATACCTAAAGTGCTGCCATGGAATGCCAAAAAATGAGAAATGAAAACCACAGCTTGTGGATCAGAATTATTATTATAATGATTATTATACAGTATGTAGGGCCATACCTTGTAGTGTAGGGAGCAGTACCACAGCCAACCACAGGCACACAAACACACACCTACACATCTTATCCTGGAAAAAAAAAACATTTTTTTTTTACATTTCAGAAGTTTTAACACACCTCTGCTTGTTTTAAAGCTGTAGCTACAGTAAAATGTAAGACAACACAGGTAGGCACATGCACCTCCACCCTGAAAATGACTACGGATTACTGCTGATGTTGACTCAACCAAGACACTATAATCAACAGACGCATGAAGCAATTAAGTAAACACCACAGACCTTCATGGATTATCCTTAAAAACACTTACCATATACTGAAACCAACGTCTGTTTTAAGTTAATCATGCAGTGAGGGTCATCTCCTTCACGTTAATCATCTTAGTCAATGACCATCATTTACTGGTGGCCATGAATCTTTAGGAAGTAAACGTTAAAATCTGCAAAATAAATGATCCAGTTTAGTCAAATATACTTGTTCAGAGTTTATTATAGTTGAGAAAGACCACGCAAATATATCAACATGTACATGCAATTAAGGAATGTCCTTTAAAAACATCATCATCTGTGATTCAAAAACAAAATAATGAGCGACAAATTCTTTAATGATTATTAGGATATAAGGGCCAGATGTTCCACTTTAAGGAACAACAAAGGGTGTGGTGTTTTACTCCACAGGGATTCACCAGTCCACATTCAGTTACTCATCCCTGCAGTGAGCATGCCATTATTCAACCATAATGAAAACGTGTAGCCTTAAAGAATGTGGGTTTCAGTTTCCACTTTAATTGTGGTAGAACAACAAACAACAAACAGCCTGTCGGCTTCCTGGTTAAATAATAGCTCCATAACGAAACCAATTAGTCAGGAGCAGAAACAAATCAATAATAAAGTGTTTGTTTAAAAAGATTTTACCCATACGTAATATATCACCTTTCCAGTAGTTACAAAATAATTTGTATATTCATTTGTATGAAATCCAACATAGGGATTTTTCCAAATTTTTCTGTGGTTGAATTGGTGGATCTAAAGAAACAAAATACCTCATGTGCTGCCTGGAAGATTTTTATTTAATCCAAAAAATGAGGAATGAAATCCTCAGCTTGTCTACCGTGATTAGGGATAATGTACATGTAATTTGGTGATTATGTCTGTAATGCTGAAAAAATTTGTAATTGTAGCAGTAATCATTCAGTGTTAACTATCAGTCATGAGAAGTGGCTTTTGAACATAGAGGGATATAAAAAATGAGCTCTTATTTCCAAATCTTGTTATTCTTCTTTTACATTTCTATTAGCATTTATAACATTAATGTTTTTTAGTCCAAAATCAATTCAGCAAATTAAAGCTACTAGCTACTTATCCCAAATGATTCACAACTGAGAGGTTATTGTTATGTTTAGTATTTCTAGTATGTTATAGATCATGTAAAACAACACTGGCTATGATGAGAGATTTTCTTGTCGTTTTATTTTCATACTCATTTGGTGAGTCCGACTCAAAATCATTCTATTTTCACTATCACTTTCATCTACTCTCATACTTAAGATTATATTAATATCAGGACTGTAAGGAAGCTAAGCTCTGGTCAAAAAATGAAAATAGCTTCACATATTTACCTCACTGACAATTTTAAATGAAAGCATACACATAAAAACGCGTAATAGACAATACAAGATGTTAGATGTTGAGGAACATTTAAATACTTTTCAAGTCTGTAATGAAAACCTGAGCTGATTTGAGCTAATGTGATACAGAACTCTGTAATACTGTATACAGCATGATATCCTCCAGGTGAGCTCAACAACATATATTTTCTTTATTCCCGTCTCCATAGAAGTGCCTGCTGACTCTGTGTGTTTGAAGTGTAGTTATGGGAAAAGACCTGCACCCTGCCGGGGCTGTTACCTTTCTGCTACTGTCTGGAAAAAAACATAAAACATCTCCGTTCCCTGCTTTCATGTCTAACCTGGCAGAGCAGCAGGACATCAGCATTAAGAGGTTACAGATTTTCCAGTAAAAAACAGTGATTTGGGCTAAACAAATTAAAGAAGAAGTGCCGAAGGATTTATGGAATTATTATGGTATGTTTTTAAATGCAAGTAGGCCTTGTACATACTGTAGAGAATATACTGACTTAGCATCAATGATTCCTTGCTCCTGCAGCTGAAACAACCAATCTCACCTGAAAATAAAAATGGATTAAAATACAATTTTTTCTCTATTTTATGCTGAGCCCTGCCCCTGCTGTGCTATTAAAAGAGTCTGGTGTTTAACCTCAAGCACCCACACTGCCAGGAAATTCACTCATCGTGGCTTGGTTGTGGTTAGAGCAGCCCCACACCCTTTACACACCTCAGCTAAAGGCCAGCGCACTATCACACTAAAAAGTGGCCTGCGTCAAAATAACAGCTAATTTGAAAGGAACCACAGCGACCAGTGGGAACGCTATACTGAGCCGATGTTTAGTGCGGTGGTAGCCGGTGTGGTCTGGGAAATGGGATGCAGCCTTTGAGAAATTTAATTTAACTGCATGGTTTATGGGTTCGGTTTTGTTTGGAAATTAAACAGCTGGCTTCGTTTCTCTTCGCTTCAGAAACAAACAAATTGTGACAAACACTGTTGGTCCATCAGAGTTAAAGAGTATAGGAGACTTTTTACAGTTTTTCTTAAAGCAACAAAAGGACCTCAGCTTCGAAATGATTATTATTGCCTACTATTAATAAGAATATCATCATCATCATCATCATCATCACTATTGCTTATTTAACCCCAGTGTCTGAATCCTGCTCCCAGATTACTCTCCATTAATCAGTTTTCTTTCTAATCTCTCACACTGGTGCTAACACATTTCTGCATTTTTTGCTCAAATAACGAATTAGGAAATTAAAATGTTTGTAAAAAGTAAAAGTCATATAACACATGCATGACAAAGATTTTACCACAAATAAATCATAAATCAATCCAGTTCGCTTATCATGGTAGTAGGATATACACATAGTGTTATTAGGTCAGTCACTGCTTTCTCATTGTATCTCATAGAGTCACCTGCTAAAGAAAGATGTGCTTACCGTGTTTAAGTGTCTGTGCTTTATCCGTGAGCATCCCTAAAACAATGCTCACAGTCTGTTCTGATCACATCAGCGCTACAGATCAGAAGAACACGACTCTTTCTGACGCCAAACTCTACTTACTCGTCCTCAATGGCTCAAAGTGCACCAGATTAGGATCATATTTAAAACTACACCGACTCGTGGCTTTATCTTGGGACTGCGGTGTCCTTCTGTGCTCAAGACATTTAATATAAAATGCTGCTTTAGTATCCTGGCTCTATGCTGCTGGTCAAAAGGTTCCTCTAATCCAAATCACCTGAGGTTTGTATCATCCAGCGACACACAATCGCACAAAACAAAATCCCTCATTGCCTCTTCGGTTGTCCGTCTGTCTGTCAGAATCCATGAGAGTTCCAAGCCTAGGCTTTTACTTTGAAGAAATCCTTGTTTTGTCTTTGGTGTGATGTAGTATTTATGATTTCTACACTATTCAATTATGTCTTCAATTATATTTTAATTCATTTTATTTGAATTGCTGAATCATTTGATTCACTGCTTATTTCCGTCTGCATTTTCTGTTGAATCCAGAAACAAATGCATGTTTGGCTGATTAAATGCTACTACTACTACTACTACTACTACTACTACTACTACTAATAATAATAATAATCACTCCAGCTAGTAGACTACAGGCATGTTTACAGCCTTTTCTCATAGTGTGAAAACAACTGTAACAAATACACATTTTACTCATACATTATGGACATTATGTGATCCTCTGTGTGCTCTAAAATAATAATAATAGAGACATTTTAAGTAGAAATAAATCTCCGATAAATATTTTCAATGCACTTATTTTATATTAATGCAAAACAATCAGTAAAAGTTTCTTGCATTTAGTAAAGAATCGGTGCATTTAGTAAAGACATTTTTTTGCCTAAATGAAAGACTCACCTTTAAGTGTAGGATTCATCTCAAATGAAGCAGAGATCATTCAGAGATCACACACACTCTCTCTCTCACACACACACTCTATCTCTCACACACACTCTCTCCCACACACACAGCTACATGTCTGCTTTCAGGAGTAAAAGTGGAGAGAACACTCAGTCATGACAGGACTACTAAATCCTGCCTCTGAGCCGGAGCTGTGCCCAACTTCCCACCTCACGCTATCTTCCTTCCTGCCCCACAACTACCGCGTGAACGCGCGCACTCCTTCTCAGTGCGCGCACTCGTTTCCACACGCTGCGAGGAAAACAAGTCATGACTGGGCCTCTGAGGAAGAAAGAAGAAAAAAGTTTATAGAAGATAATGTCTAAAGAAACGTCTAATAAATATCACAGCGGTGTATTAGGTGTTTACTTGGTAAGAGGATTCAGAATTTTATTCGAACTTGGTTTGAAGGGAAACAAATGATTCATAGGGAAAGAAAGAAAGAAAGAAAGAAAGAAAGAAAGAAAGAAAGAAAGAAAGAAAGAAAGAAAAGGAAAGAAAGGAATGAAAGAGAAGGAAAGAATAAAAGAAAAAAAGGTAAGAAAATGAAAGGAAAAAATAGAAAGAAAAGAAAAAAAGAAAAGAAATAAAAGGAAAGGAAAGAAAAAAAACACAAAAATAAAGCTCTTTATTAAAATTATTTAACAGAATTACTTAACTTTAGTTCTGTACTAAATTAATTAATGGAAATATGTGGCTAAACCCCCAAAGTGTAACCAACTTACTTTGGTGGGATACATTTATTATTAAAAAATAATAATAATTATTATTATTAAGTGCTCTGTATTTTGAAATGTTTTCTTGGCCTTCTTTGTGTTTCTGAGTAACCTGTTAGTTAGTCAGTTAGTTAGAAAGAAAGAAAGAAAGAAAGAAAGAAAGAAAGAAAGAAAGAAAGAAAGAAAGAAAGAATTGTGTGGGGTGGGGTGCTCCTGCAGTGGTCAGTATCTATCAAAACGGGTCTAAGGAAGGAACAGTGGTGAACTGGAGACAGGGCCATGGATGCCCAAGGCTCACTGATGCACGTGGGGAGTGAAGGCTGGCCCATGTGATCCGATCCAACAGACGAGCTACTGTTGCTCAAATTGCTGAAGAAGTTAATGCTGGTTCTGATAGAAAGGGGTCAGAATACACAGTACAGGACGGGTCAGCAAAAGGGGGACCAAGACAACATTAGGCAGGTGGCCATTGTATAACACACCAGTCGTGAACTTACTGTACACTGCCTATGTACACGACATTCATGCTGCTACGCACATTCCACTGTGACCCACTGTGCAATATCTACTGATTATACTGTGTATAATTGTTACTGCAATGATGCTACATATTCTCTTATATAATTTTATTTATTTATTTCTGTACTTATCAGTGTTGCACATTTACAGCTGCCGTGTCTGGAGTTGCACTAAAGAATTTCGCTCACCTCTACACTTGTTGTGTTGTTGATGATGTGACAATAAAGGGAGATTTGATTTTGATTTGGGGCAGCACGGTGGCTTAGGCACAGCAAGGGTTCGAATCCCGGGAACGAACAGGGCAGGGCAGGGGCCTTTCTGTGTGGAGTTTGAATGTTCTCCCCGTGCCTGTGTGGGGGAACTCCGGTTTACGGTCCAAAAACATGTACATTAGGTTCTAAATTGTCAGTGTGTGTGTGTGGTTGTCTGTCTATATGTGTGGACTGGTGACCTGTCCAGGGTGTACCCCTGCCTTTCGCCCAATGTGTTCTGGGATAGGCTCCAGCAGATCCCCGTGACCCTGATTAGGAATAAAGCGGGTATAGAAAATGGATGGATTTTGATTCGCATCATTGGTCATTGTATGGTGTAATGCCCGGTTTATCCGCTAGAGGGAGTGACTTAGCAGTAAACCGAACGGTGGGCGGGTTGGGGGATGGGGTGGGTGCGCGCTGACGTCAGCGCTCCCACTGCAGTATCCGGCGGAGAGTTTCCGTTGCTCGGCCTTTTCAGCTGAGCGTCTCAGCCGGGCTGCAGTCTCAGAGCCAGCGCCTCCTGAACCACCGCCCCACAATCCGACAAAATGATCATCTACAAGGACATCATCAGCGGTCAGTAATCTCCTGAACGCTGTCTGAACGCCCCATCCTTGGCGACCCCGCCGATATTTTTGATATTTAACGCGTTTGGTTTATTATTTATTTTTTTTAAAACTCTCTCTCCCCCTCTCTCAGTGAAGCCTGAGGCCTAGTTAGCCTAGCTAGCACTTACTCTCATGGGCTCGCGCGCATGTGCTGTATTAAAATGCCTTGTTTTCCATTTCCTTACACTTTCTAACCAACGTATCGAGTGTAAACGTGTTTAGAGAAAAATTTCGGGTGAATTCTAGGCGTCTTCCAAGTCACGAACTATAACGAAATGACTTTATTAGCCTGTTAGCTGTTATGCTAAAAAGCCGGCATGTTGACTAGCCCAGGTTTTTTCTTCTCCTTCCCACCGGCGCGCTTTAAATGGACACGTAGCTTTAAGCTAACTTGGCTCTAAAAGTTCACCCAGTCTCACCAGTCTCTGTATTAATGTCTGTTTTAAGTCGAAAGTTTTATTAGGAACTGTTTTTACAGTATATATTAAGTAGGATTTTGTTTCTAGTTAGCTCCTGGTTTGATTTTTATCCCCCCCCAGGCCTTGTGTCCATTTCAGTCCAGTCCAACTTGTTTGTTGGAAGGAAATGGATCTTGGCCAACAGAAAAGACTCTATACTTTTAATCTCTTGCTTTTTTTTAATGTGCTTTTGTGATCAGCTGATCTCTGACTCCTCCAAGATGAACAGTCTGTACTAACTTTGCTGGGGTTTTTCTTTTCGTCTTTTCAGGAGATGAGATGTTCTCGGACATCTACAAGATCAAGGAGTCGGAGAACGGGATGATGATCGAAGTCGAGGGAAAGGTAACCGAGCTCCTCACACGATCACGGCGCTTATGAGTCACTTCCTTTAAATTTACACATTGGATATTCAGGTTTGGTCTGAACAGGTGATTCAGTTATTTGACTCAGTGAGTCATATGCAGAAATGACTCTCCGCCCTTCCCTGAGACTCTCACGCTGATTTTCACCACATCAGTGTTGTGTTTTAATGTTTCCTAAAATCTTCGTTTGGTTTGTGGTGTGTGCGCGCATGCGTATGTTTCAGGAATTTTAAGACAATGCCTCGGGAATGTTATGAGGAATCCGTTAGGTTTATATCAGGTTAATATTGCCTGAGGAGGAAGGTGTACCATCAGCCGTTTCTTTTCAAATGAGTAATGACATGACTTTGAAGCAAATTTGCCCCTAGCCTTGTTTCAAGCAGGAGAATTTGAACGCTTTTTTCTTTTGAGGAATTGTAAAGGAACCTGGATGCGGATCCCAGTCAGTGAGAACTCCATCAACATTCCAGTTTGCTTACAGTTTTCACAATAATACGGTGCAATTCCGATATACTACGGCGTCAGTGAGGCTGCATCCACACTTAATCTGAATAAATTCGATAATGGTGTGTTCGTCTAAAAACGCTTCGCCTCCACATTATCGGTTTCAATTGTTTTCCAAAAGTCAGTCTCCCACACTGAAACGTCCATGTACTGCGCATGAATGACACTTAAGATGCTTCCTCCTGCGTCATTTCAGCCTGGTGTTTATTTACTTTCCGGATCTTTGAAACGTTGCGGAAATATGTTGAGGAAAAGCAGTCTTTTCCAGGGACCAACAGTGAGGGGGAGTTGTTGCTGCGTTTAACACAGTGACATTAATCTTTAACAAGGCTGTCAAAAGGGAGAGCATCCAAAACAACTGCAGTACAACGTCGTCCACCATCTTAGCTGAATCGGAAAAGTTCTGTCTTTTTTTTCCCCACAGTCCGCACCGTGGAAATAGTGTTCTCAAATCTATCCACTTTGGAGAGCGTTTGCAAAAAGAGACGTTTCCATTGACCAAAAACACTGTTTAAAATAACGTGTTGGTGTGGACATGGTCTCAGTTCAAGTTTTCAATCGATTGAACGATTTAACCGTTCATTATAAAGTTACAGCAGCTGACAGTGCTGCATTAGAAACAATTTCACACGTGAAGAACGTGCCTGAATGAACCTTTCCCTGGAGAAACATTACAAGACGTGCAGTGGTTTGTTTCCTGCCTATGAATGAATGATGAGTTACAGAAGCGGAAGAATAGCTTAATTTTTTCATCACAGTGGTTTAAGCCGTTTTCCAGGCGTTTCGTTGTATATGGAAAACTGCACTGCTGTTTTGCACAAGTTATAAAGTGATTTATTCACATTTCTGCATTTTGAGCTGCTGCATAACTACCGTTACACCAGTCAGGCATAACATTATGACCACCTTCCTAATATTGTGTTGGTTTGCTGCCGAAACAGCCCTGACCCGTCAAGGCAGGGACTCCACTAGAACTCTGAACCAGCACTAACTTCAGAAATTTGATCAACAGTAGCTCGTCTGTTGGATCGGATCTCACGGGCCAGCCTTCACTCCCCACCTGCATCCATGAGCCTTGGGCACCCATGACCCTGTACTTGGTTCACTTGGACCACTTTTGATAGATACTGACCACTGCAGACCGGGAACACCCCACAAGAGCTGCAGTTTTTGGAGATGCTCTGATCCAGTGGTCTAGCCATCACAATTTGGCCCTTCGTCAAACTCGCTCAAATCCTTACACTTGTCCATTTTTCTGCATCATAAAACATCAACTCTGAGGACAAAATGTGGACTTGCTTCCTAATATATCCCACCCACTAACAGGTACCATGATGAGATCATCAGTCTTATTCACTTCACCAGGCACTGCTCATAATGTTATGGCTGATCGGTGTATATGTATCCAACACTGTCATTTTGAGGAAGGGAAGAGGTTGTACCTTTTAGAATCAGTATTGCCATACATTTATCATTGTCATATTTTGATTTTTGTGGCATGTCATTTGGTTTTTTTTTTTTTTTTTGCTTTGATGCTGCTCACTGCAGCATAATGTTGATTTCCCAACCCTTCCATCAGTACAGCGTTTTTGCTGATGTGTCCCATTTGTGTCTGTAGATGATCAGCAGATCAGAGGGGGACATCGACGATTCGCTGATCGGTGGCAACGCGTCCGCAGACATCTCAGACGAGGGCTGCGATTCGACGACAGTCAGTGGCGTCGACATCGTCCTCAACCACAAGCTCCAGGAAACCAGTTACGACAAGAAGTCTTACATGGTCTACATCAAGGACTACATGAAGGCGTGAGTTTTACAGAGCGCTTCAAAGAGAACTGTGTGGAGTTGGTGCCGGTTGTTTTGCACAGTTAGAAATCCATGCCTCAGATTTACTGAAATTAAGTTGCGACAATACAGTTGGTTCCTGCAGTGAAGTTGCACAACCTACTATCTTGGTGTAACGTTTTGTCGTTTCCTCTTCTATCTAGAAGGATTTTCAGGAAGATTTTAGAGATTTGTTAGCACATAAGCCATACACACCCTATTCTTAAACTTTCAGTTTATTGGGGCATGGAAATCATTTCAGAGCATTGCTAAGGATCTTTTTTTGCTCTGTTTTAAATTAATGGAAAAAACAGGATGTCACAAAGATGACGAGTGTGGAGTTTTAGCTGTGATGATGATCGTGCAACTTGTTTTGCTTTTTAGGATTAATCTGTTGACAAGCTAAACACTGTATTGTTTGGCCTTAGTGTTGGTCTCTTTTTCCAGACTAACCTGTTCAGTCTTTTGCTGCTTTCTGTTCTTAGTGTATATAAATATTTTTTGGCATCTGTTGACAGCCCAGTTGCTTCTCTTGTGAGTAAGTGGGTTTAAAATGCATAGATGCTAAATAAACCGTCCCTGCGCTTTCTTCATGTCAAGTCTGTGACCTGGGAGATTGAATTGGGGACAACATGACGACTTTGTGAAACCCTCGTTAGTAGAGGCGTGTACCGACACATGAAGACATGATGATTGTTTTTATTACAGGGTGAAGGCCAAACTGCAGGAAACGAGTCCTGAACGAGTAGAGCCCTTCATGGCTAATGCTCAAGCTGAGGTCAAGAAAATCCTTGGCAACATCAAGAACTTCCAGGTAAGTGTGTGTGCACGCCTGTTCAAACGAGCGCGTTATAACCACGTATGTACGATGATGACGATCTTAGGACACCTTTGGAGGTCACGACCAGTGAAACTAAATCATATCCTGAGTACGATAGACCGCTGAAAAACACAGGTCTGCTTTTGTAGATTTTTATTCTGATCAAAATCTTCCTTGGTGCAGTTTTTCACAGGGGAATCCATGAACCCAGAGGGAACCCTCGGCCTGCTCGACTTCCGTGAGGATGGAGTGACGCCGTACATGCTCTTCTTCAAAGACGGTCTTGAGACTGAGAAATGCGTAAGTGTCTGCTGTGTGTGTGATGGCTATACATGTGACCGGGTTCGTGATTGTGTCTGAATGATTGATTAAATTAGGGCACTACGGGT
Organism: Hemibagrus wyckioides; assembly: GCF_019097595.1. Taxonomy (NCBI): domain Eukaryota; kingdom Metazoa; phylum Chordata; class Actinopteri; order Siluriformes; family Bagridae; genus Hemibagrus; species Hemibagrus wyckioides. The sequence continues at coordinate 16,850,923 of NC_080735.1, read as the reverse complement.
GAATAGGGCAGCTTTTTTATCCCAGAAGTTAATCTGTGTTAAATTATTTATTTACAGTGTAGTTTTTATGAATGCAGAACATCTGGAAACTGCAAAATGATCTGATTTTAAGGGAGTTTGAAAATTAATCACTCTAATGCTGTTTATTAAAGAAACATCTGGCTTCGTGTCACATAAGCAGGTCAACCATAAAGCCTTTCTTTTTATTGTTTGTGAGGGTTAAACTCCCCTGTGGATGTTTTTTACTGCTGGTTATAAATATGAATAATTGTTGATCCGTCTTCGTATAATTTTCAGAAAGCGCTTGTTTAGTTTAGATAGTGATGGGAGTTTAAAAAAGAAAAAAAAAAAAGGGCAGAGCCTCATTTGTGGCATCTACTGATAGACCTGCTGCCGTTATAAGTGGCCTCTGGGTTTGCACTGAGATGCGATAGGAATCCTCCTCGCGCTTTCTATCTGTCCTGTAACGTGGCAGAAGCAGATTGAAGAGAGGAGAACAGGCCGCCCGCGCCGGTCAGGCTGCGTCGATGTTTAATGCTCTATCATTGCGGTAGTGTAGACTGGCTAAACTGTCACACTGACTTTAATTAAACATTATATTTTAGTAAGCATATAGTGTTACAGTTCAGTTCTTCATTTTCTTTCCTAACATTCATGTTTTTAAATACCGAGGCATGAGATTTCCTATTTCTGTGCTTCTATTCATTGTGGCGCTGTAACAATTCTCGGTCAAGTACATCTTCACAATCTGCTTATTTCTTTGACGATTGAATGAAAATATTTATAACTGGTTTCATGATTTTGTTATATACTATAACATCTGGAGGTGGGTCAAATGGGTAGTAACTAATAAGCCAAGGAAGCCAGTACAAAGCCAAACAGACACCAGTTTTAGACAGGGGGTGTGTAGCTTTTTGAGATGGACATGGAAGAATGACTTCTTGCTTGAACCTCAAATTCGTGAATGAACTCCACTCGTTAGTCAAGCTGCTATAGTGAATTTTCATGAAGGAGGCTGGTCTTGATCAGTACTAACTAGCTGCTGGTATAAATGTGGTCATTTAGGTTGGAATTGTGTCTAATCTGCTGTGTGTGTGATTCGTCTTCAGTAAACTACCCTGCTCGTGTCCCTGACCGCTTCTCATCAGCGACTGGCCGTGAAAGCTTTTGGATCAGATCACCCATTCCACACGACTCCCCATCAGGATCAGGACCAGAAGCTCTTTTAAACCCTCCTCCCCCTCCTCTACGGCCACCGCTTCGATTCCTATAATCAGTGTCCATGCAGAACTCGAAGCTCCTCCACACCCCCAGCACAGGAGGGGTGAACAGTATTTCAGTGAGCTGGATCACATCAGAGCTTTGCATTGTCAGGGGAAAGAAGACATGATGCAGCTCACTTTAGGGTTTATTTTTTTAATTTACATCAACTTTCTTGACTGCCTGGGAATTGGTTTTGCTGTGTGCATGTCGGCGCTCAGACGGCAGTTGTACAGGTATTATTGTCCCCTCTTTCCTCGCCCATGTTGTCCAAATCACAGAATTGTATAGGATTTCTTGGCACTATTTGTGAAATAAATAAAGTCAAGCTGCTGGCTAAAAGGTGTCTGTGTGTGGAGAGTTTCAAGAGTTATTCATTTACAACTTCCTTTTCCTTCACAGAATTGAACATTATTAATAATCACTTTAAAGGAACGCTGCATTTTAACCACCTCCTCATGTCTGTGTGAATAAACAAGTGTCTCCTAACATGCGTATGGAGTTCTAAGACCAGGGTGTGACCTTTAGGGTGAGGTCCAGGTTAAGCTTTGTCTTGCTAAAGGTTTAGAAGCTTTCACGTGATGCTTTATAAACGCTAAACCAGTTCTTCGGGCATGTTTTTATTTTTATATTTACACAATTCTGGGAGTGGACCCTGAAGAATAAGGGAAAATAATAAGCATTTTGATATAAAGCTATTTATATAGCTGTTTTGCACATATTTATTATATATTTATTGTCGAACTTTTAGTTTGTTCTGTCGGCCTAAGGGTTATACGATGGGTGTAACGTTCTGGCCGATATTCGACGAAACCCGTAATGAATCGTATCGGTTCAATTATTGGAAAAGGTCAGAAGACTACTGTGTAAATGATTATTTTTTTGAACTGGTGTGTAAATTTAATGAGTGATTTTGTCCATGACTTTACTTCATGTGATCATTCTCGACGTTGTTACTGAACAATCGTACCGTCTTTTAGATTAACCGCTGGTCAAATATGGACTAGTGGCTAAGTAGCAGGTTTGCTGATGCCTTATACGCCTCTACCATTACCATTGTCTATTCTTTATGATAAGTCAGCGAGCAGGTGAAGCTACACATTAAAGTGCCGTTGTATCTTGCTAGATAAAATTTGATCTCAAACATTAACCGTTTGTGTAACCAGTCGGCGAAAATTTTCCGAGAGGCTCGTGTATAAGAATATAATTTATTGGATCGGAATCCTGAGCTTTCTGGATGGTTGTCATCAAGCAGCCAGCTTTATAACTAATAACATCTCAATAAAATGTTTATTAATGAATATTTTTATGATAGTGGTTTGCAACATCAGGGGAAAAATAGAGGCATCTATTTTAAAGATCACAGACCCAGAGTTGAATGTTTTTTTGTTTTGTTTTTTTGAAAGCTTTATTTCAGCACAAATAAAAGTAAAACTAAAATCCTAAACACTGTAATGGTTTTATTGTGTCTAGATGCTGCAGCGTTGTATCACCTTCTCGTTATTCAGCAGACATAAAACTGAAGCCGTAACGGTCTTCACTCTAATGTTGTAGAATGGCCTGTGGGTTTTTTTTCTTTAAAAAAAACAAAACACTAGACTCTTAAAAACTGCATTAAAGAAACGAGTTAGATTTTTTCTATATGGTGTTCAGGAGGCGGGGCATGTTTCCGTGACAACGGATCTACCGGCTTCTTCATGATAGTGAGGAAAAGATGAAAAGGACAGCAGTTTTGTGGATCAGCGTTAGAGAGAGAGAGAGAGAGGGTGTGGTCAGTCGCTCTTCTCCTCGTTCTGGTAATGTCTGTACTCGGGCTTCAGCTCCCAGGTGTTCTTGTGAGTTCCCTTCACGTTGTAGATCCCGATGTCACGCAGGATCTCCTTCAGGTAAGTCTGTGCAGGACACACACACGGTCAAAAGTAACCTCAGTTTTATAGCATCGTTCTATAACACCTTCTAACCAATCAGAATCGAGATGTGGAATAATTCACTCCTCCAACAGCTTATTTTTTTAATTTAGCTACACTGATTTAAGTCATCACTGTGCATGATGTGGCAATAAATAAACAAACAAAAACTTACCACAGGCTGTTTGGTGATGTCCACCAGGTCTTTAATGTTGTAATACTGGTGCTTCTCAAAGGCAGAGAAGAGCATGTCCAACACCTGCTGCTTGTCTGCTCGCGCCCTTTTACCTTCTTCCTTCTTCTTTTTCTCATAATCCAGCTGTGAAGGAGGAAAAAAGGTGTCGTCACAAGTTAGTTCCTGTTCTCGCTTAACGGTTCAGCAGCTTTAAGCCTCACCAGTCGTCCTGAAACCCCGACACTGGAGACTCCTTCCAAAAAAAAAATCTCACTTTACAGCAAGAAACGAACCCAAAATCTACAACACACCATTTTCTTTGTTAAATAAATGCCTTTGAATATGATTATTATTATTATTATTATTATTATTATTATTATTATTATTATTATTATTATTAGTCTGACGTCACGTGACTTATCCTTCATACTTTATCAGCTCCACGTGAATGAGACGTTACTATAGCAACAATAACAAAAATGTAGTCCTCTTAAAATAGAAAAATAAATAAATAAATCAACACTTCCTGACCAATCAGCTTTGAGAATTCAGCAGCACTGTGTTATGAATCTATACTGAAGTGTTTTTTTTTTTGCGAGAGAGAGCGGTAGATAGATAGATAGATAGATAGATAGATAGATAGATAGATAGACAGACAGACAACAATAGAGAGCGACAGATACATAGATAGAGATTATATATATATATATATATATATATATATATATATATATATAGAGAGAGAGAGAGAGAGAGAGAGAGAGAGAGAGAGAGAGAGAGTGTCAGAGAGAAAGAGAAAGAATTCGATTTTATTATTATTATTATTACTCTGACATCACGTGACGTATCTTTCCCACTATATCAGGTCCGTGTGAATGAGCCGTTACTATAGCAACAATAACAAGAACGTATGCTGTTATGTGAAACAAATCAACACTTCCTGACCAATCAGCTTGGAGAATTCAGCAGCACTGTGTTATGACTCTATAGGAGAGAGTGTTTTGTGTGGTGTATTTTCTGGGGATAAACGCGGCGTGACTCACGTTATACGCGTGATTGGCCACGGGTTTGTAGTTGGTGGTGACGGCTTTCTCCAGCTGCTGAGAGAACCGGTGAGGCTTCGACGACTCCTCGATCTGCAGCCTGAAACAAAGAAAGAGACATT